>NC_053497.1:129654731-129975186 GCF_905171775.1 Rana temporaria
AGCCCCCTTAAGTTAATACCTTGTAGCGCCACCTTTTGCTGCGTGAGCTTGAGCTCAGTGAGGTTGGATGGAGAGCGTTTGTGAACAGTAGTTTTCAGTTCTTTCCACAGATTCTCGATTGGATTCAGGTCTGGACTTTGACTTGGCCATTCTAACACCTGGATATGTTTATTTGTGAACCATTCCATTGTAGATTTTGCTTTATGTTTTGGATCATTGTCTTGTTGGAAGACAAATCTCCTTCCCAGTCTCAGGTCTTTTCCAGACTCCATCAGGTTTTCTTCCAGAATGGTCCTGTATTTGGCTCCATCCATCTTCCCATCAATTTTAACCATCTTCCCTGTCCCTGCTGAAGAAAAGCAGGCCCAAACCATGATGCTGCCACCACCATGTTTGACAGTGGGGATGGTGTGTTCAGGGTGATGAGCTGTGTTGCTTTTACGCCAAATATAACATTTTGCATTGTTGCCAAAAAGTTCGATTTTGGTTTCATCTGACCAGAGCACCTTCTTCCACATGTTTGGTGTGTCTCCCAGGTGGCTTGTGGCAAACTTTAAATGTCACTTTTTATGGATATCTTTAAGAAATGGCTTTCTTCTTGCCACTCTTCCATAAAGGCCAGTATACGACTGATTGTTGTCCTATGGACAGAGTCTCCCACCTCAGCTGTAGATCTCTGCAGTTCATCCAGAGTGATCATGGGCCTCTTGGCTGCATCTCTGATCAGTCTTCTCCTTGTATGAGCTGAAAGTTTAGAGGGACGGCCAGGTCTTCGTAGATTTGCAGTGGTCTGATACTCCTCAATATTATCGCTTGCACAGTGCTCCTTGGGATGTTTAAAGCTTGGGAAATATTTTTGTATCCAAATCCGGCTTTAAACTTCTCCACAACAGTATCTCGGACCTGCCTGGTGTGTTCCTTGTTCTTCATGATGCTCTCTGCGCTTTAAACGGACCTCTGAGACTATCACAGTGCAGGTGCATTTATACAGAGACTTGATTACACACAGGTGGATTCTATTTATCATCATTAGTCATTTAGGTCAACATTGGATCATTCAGAGATCCTCACTGAACTTCTGGAGAGAGTTTGCTGCACTGAAAGTAAAGGGGCTGAATAATTTTGCACGCCCAATTTTTCAGTTTTTTATTTGTTAAAAACGTTTGAAATACCCAATAAATTTCGTTCCACTTCATGATTGTGTCCCACTTGTTGTTGATTCTTCAAAAAAAATTACAGTTTTATATGTTTATGTTTGAAGCCTGAAATGTGGCAAAAGGTTGCAAAGTTCAAGGGGGCCGAATACTTTTGCAAGGCACTGTAGGTAGCAATCTTCTCTTTGCATAAACCAGAATTGCAGAAAGCGGTCTATCTACCGCAATGTTACAATATAGCCACATGTAGGAAGAAAATAAATCTTTAAACCTTGAGAAATATCACAGGGATATCAAATCTCCAGTGTTTTGGGGAAATGACTGCAAACAAATACTGCAGAATAATCCAACCCCAGACATAAACAAAAAGTCCCATAAATCAACACACTACGCCCGTGTCATTGCTGTGACAATCCCATAAGGCACACAGAACACATGTGAAAAATGAAACCTGTACAGAGAGAACTATGAATGCTACTATTGCAGTAATGCTAATTGCTTGGCTGCCACCGATTTCAATGCTTTTTGAGTCATCAACCTGGAAAAGCATGCATCAAGTAAAATGAGCATGAAATTAAAATTCCAGTTTGTAAACAGTGCCTCACAAAGCACTGAACTGGAAGGATAAGCATGACAGGCATGCATCTTGGCATTTTTAGGAGATCAGGTGCCCCTGAAGTCACATATGATGAAACACGTAGGTTGGATACACGCACACGCGCTACCACGCTTGTTTTTAAGCTACCCAATGTGAGTTTTACTCTTTTTTTTCTAATAAATAGTCCAAACGATATTATGCCATGTGGATTATTCCTTCATTACATGTCTGGTGATCCATGAGCACCCCAGAGGGGATGTTTTACTCAGAGGGTTCACTTCCTGGTTTGACTCATTCACCACTATTGCACATATCCAGTGCCAAGTGCGGATGCACGTAAGGTCTAACATCCTCTTCTTGGGTCCCCCTCTGGCATTCCTGGCCCATTACCCTTGATAAATGCCCCCATAGCAAGCTGCTTGCTCTGGGGGCACTCATGTGTGCTTGTTTCCCGAGTTGCCTGTGTGTGTCTGAGACTTACAGAGTGCGGCTCGGCCCCCCTCCCCGAGTGTGATGGACAGCCGCTCCCACCAGGCAGACACCCGGGAGAGCTTCTTCTCTAGTGCACATCGGGATCGTGTATAGGCAAGTATTAAAGGGGGATGAGGATTGCTATCCTGGGATAATTTCAGATCAATGATGATCTATAACTGAACTTCGGCACTGGAGATGAAATCGATGTAGCTACATAAACTGTAAAAATGGTGCGAGTAATACCAAACGGTACCAAAAGCAGTCATAAAAACATGTAGCCAAGTATGATACTGGTATAAAAATGTGTACAACAATACCACTGCTGAATCCAGATGAGGAGAGGCTAACATCAGTCCATCGACATGTAGATGTCCCATGAAGGGAACTATCACAACTCCCAGTGGATGGTTGTAGAATCCCAGGTTGATAGAGGGAAGTGATAGAGGGAAGTGTAACAGCCCTTGCGTGTGGCAGATAGTAAGGTCCTGCCGGCATGCAGATATGAAGGCACAGCAAAGGAGCCCTTCAGATGGACACGGCAAGCCCCGCCGGTGTCCGTGACGTTACTGGATCTCCGACGGAACTCCCTGAAGGCCCAGAAGCCGGAGGAGAGGCGAGTACCAATCAAAAAATTTTTAATCGATCAAAAAAATTAAAGATTAATCGATTAATTAAAAGTTAATTTGCACAGCCCTAATATATATATATATATATATATAAAAATAATCAACGATTTGTAAGGAGAGAAGAACGGTTGTATATGCCACACTTGATATAGAACCATATACCTTGTCCTGTTTGAATGAGGAACATAGTGACTTGCTAGTGATGGAAAATATTAGTTCATACAATCTCAACAAGATGTCAAATGTTCCATAATTGACAAGATATAATTTATTTTTCCTGCAATGACCTCCAACTGCGACCTCCACCCAATCAAATCAAACGAATAAAAAGAAAAAATGTCCCATAGAGGGGAATAATAGAGGAAATCTTCAGGAGACACTAGTTCTGGTGATCCTGGCGACACTCCACTTTGGAGGGATTTCCTCTCACTCCCCATTTTGGCTATGGGACAGGAAGTGAAGGGAAATCTCCCCAATGGGACACAGATGGCAAAAAATAAAAATAAAAAATGAAGGGGGTTAATACACTCTCCTCATTCTATACAAAATTCTACTTTATATCACGTGAAACATCATTGCAGTAGCAGAGTAATGTACCATGTTACGATGAATGCAGAAAAGTGAGAGCCTTTACTGGCTGGCTTTAGAGGCAAGCTTTTGGGATGCCTTGGATCCCTTCTATAGTCTTTACACAGAAAACCTAAAGAAGAGAAGGAAGGCATCTCAAAAGCTTGCATCTTTAGTAAGTAAAGTGTACCAATAAAGGGTTTCACTCTCTGCATCAAGTGAAAGATGAAAAGAAAAAAATAAGCTGCATATATGGGGGCGCTTCAGCTGAATCCTGAGATCGGTACAAGTGCCATCTTTTTCCCATGGCTGCGTGGGAACAGCTGGCTTGTCGTATTTTCCAGTTGAGACGGAGAAAAGATAAGGAGCGGAGGGTGAGAAAGAGGAAGTGTACAACCTGCTACTTCTCTAATCCCATGCTCTCCCTCCCAGCTCCACTGGCTTTCCCTGTGCCCCCATTAGGATGATGGGAGCAGCTTCTAATAGGAGGGTAATTGACCAGCAGCTCTGGGAACTTGGAGCACGTAAGCAGCAGATGATAATCAGCTGCTTCTCGCATCCAAACAACACATGCTGTGCGGTGAGAATGAGACAGCTAAATAAGGCAGAATGCGATCAATAAAATGATCGGGCTTATTTAAAGTGCAATGTCAGCTAAACAGATAAATGTCAAAAGATTTGCAAATTAATTCACATACTCCTATGCACCCGGCAACCCCCCCCCCCCCAAATTCAAAATACTAAAGGACTGCAGACCAGAACATGACAAGAACATAGAAGCTGCAAGCCCGGCCATATACGGTTTGAATCTTGGCTGGTTCAACAAGAACCGGTCAAGATTTAAACTGTTAATGGGCAGGCCAAATGAACCAAGTTGATTGATCGAACGGTCAACTTGGGTAAAACGAGCCTGTCTGAATCGCTTTCCATTTTTCGCAAACACCTACTATAGCTGCTAGCGATAATCACCGTCTTCTCCCGGCCGGGAAGGCTTCCCTTGCTCATTTCCGAACCAAGACCCCCCCCCCCCACCCCGCTGGAATAAGTCAATGTCGGTTATAATTGGGGAATCAAGCAAATTTCTTTCCTGCAACCCCCCACCTCACCTCGTTTTGACAACAAAGTGGTGGATACCAAATGCGCCTTCATTGACGGCGCTTGCCTCCAGCACCATGGGACTGCCTAAGACAAACACGGTCACCAAGAATCAAGTGGGCTTGTCAGCTACACCCTTTTCAACACTAGCTTGCCCACAGCAGAGCTCAGTCAGTACTTTGCACTCATGTGCTATCAGTACGGATGCATAGGGAGGCTGAGGTGTTAGAATGAGGCTCCAGTTTAGTCGTCTGGGTTTATGACATCATTGAGCCTAAGAGCACACTCTCTATGTGGTACAATGTAAAGTAGTGAGTGTACAGCTTGTATAACCGTGTAAATTTTCTGTCCTCTCAAAATAACTCAACACAGCCAATAATGTCTAAACCGCTGGCAACAAAGGTGAGTACACCCCTAAGTGAAAATGTCCAAATTGGGCCCAATTAGCCATTTTCCCTCCCCGGTGTCATGTGACTCGTTAGTGTTACAAGGTCTCAGGTGTGAATAGGGAGCAGGTGTGTTAAATTTGGTGTTACCGCTCTCACTCTCTCATACTGGTCACTGGAAGTTCAACATGGCACCTCATGGCAAAGAACTCTGAGGATCTTAAAAAAATAATTGGTGCTCTACATAAAGATGGCCTAGACTATAATAAAAGATTGCCAAGACCCTGAAACTGAGCTGCAGCATGGTGGCCAATACCCTACAGCAGTCTAACAGGACAGGTTCCACTCAGACCAGGCATCGCCATGGTTGACCAAAGAAGTTGAGTGCACCTGCTCAGCGTCATTTCCAGAGGTTGTCTTTGGGAAATAGACATATCAGTGCTGCCAGCATTGCTGTAGAGTTTGAAGGGGTGGTGGGTCAGCCTGTCAGTGCCTACAGTCAGGCATGGTGGTGGGAGTGTCATGGTCTGGGGCTGCATGGTCTGCTGGCTACATTTCATTGAGGGCACCATGAATGCCAATATGTACTGGGACATACTAAAGCAGAGCATGATCCCCTCCCTTCGGAGACTGGGTCAGAGGGCAGTAATCCAACATAACGACCCCAAACACAACTCCAAGACGACCACTGTCTTGCTAAAGAAGCAGAGGGTAAAGGTGATGGACTGGCCAATCATGTCTCTGGACCTAAACCCTATTGAGCATCTGTGGGGCATCATGAAATGGAAGGTGGAGGAGCGCAAGGTCTCCAGCATCCACCAGCTCCATTATATCATTATGGAGAAATGGAAGAGGACTCCAGTGGCAACCTGTGAAGCTCTGGTGAACTCCATGCCCAAGAGGGTTAAGGCAGTGCTGGAAAATAATGGTGGCTACACAAAAAATTGACACTTTGGGCCCAAGTTATGCAGATTTATTACATGCAGAGTGATATATTTCAAGCATTTTGTTTTTTTAATTTTGACGATTATGGCTTACGGCTAGTGAAAACCCAGAATTCAGTATCTCAAAAAATCTGAATATTACACAAGACCAATAAAAAAGAGCATATTTAATACAAAAGTGTTGGCTTACTGAAAAGTATGTCCATATACAGTATAGTATGCACTCAATACTTGGTCAGGGCTCCTTTTGCATGAATTACTGCATCAATGCGGCGTGGCATAGAGGCCATCAGCCTGTGGCATTGCTGGGGTGCTATGGAAGCCCAGGTTGCTTTGATAGTGGCCTTCAGCTTATGTGCATTGTTGGGTCTGGTGTCTCCCATCTTCCTCTTGACAATATGCCACAAATTCTCTATGGGGTTTAGGTCAGGCAAGTTTGCTGGCCAATCAAGAACAGTGATACCCTGATCATTAAAACCAAATATTGGTACTTACAGTGTGGGCATGTGCAAAGTTCTGCTGGAAAAATAAATCGGCATCTCCATAAAGCTGGTCAGCAGAGGGAAGCATGAAGTGCTCTAGAATTTCCTGGTAGAGGGCTGCGCTAACTTTGGCTTTGATAAAACACAGTGGACCAATACCAGCTGATGACATGGCTCCCCAAATCATCACTGACTATGGAAACCTCACACTGGATCTCATGCAACTTAAATTCTGTGCCTCTCCACTCTTCCTCCAGACTCTGGGAACTTGATTTCCAAATGAAATGCAAAATTAGCTTTCATCCGAAAAAAAAAAGACTTTGGACCACTATGCAACAGTCCAGTCCTTTTTCTCCTTAGCCCAGGTAAGATGCTTATGTTGTTGTCTCTGGTTTAGGAGTGGCTGGACACCAGGAATGTGACTGCGGGGCATCCCTGTTGCTTGGGCACCTTTTTCTACCACACGTTTTCCTTCCACTCAACTTTCCATTCATATGCTTGGATACAGCAGCTTGTGGAGGGTGTCAATGACTGTCTTCTGGACAACTGTCAAGTCAGCAGTCTTCCCTTTGATTGTGTAGCCTACTAAATTAGACTGAGAGACCATTTAAAGGCTCAGGAAACCATTACAAGTGTTTTGAGTTACTGTAATTAGCTGATTAAAGTGTCTACAATACTGAACTTTTTCACAATATTTATATTTAAGTTTTCTGAGATACTGAATTTTGGGTTTTCACTCCATAATCGAACTTAAAAAAGAAAAAAAAAAATGCTTGAAATATATCACTGTGTGTAACGCATCTATATAATATAGGAGTTTAACTTTCTGAATTGAATTACTGAAATAAATGATTTTTTTTATGATATTCAAATTTTTTGAGATGCACCTGTTAAATCCAGTAAGGATAGCATACTCTCCAACGAACTGCAAACATATAGAAGAAAGTCTCTTTATTGCTTTTCTGCTTCTCTGCTCTTTCCCCAACAGAAGTCCAATTTCTGGGCATTACTATTGCTGAGCTCAGGCAGCTGCCACCTCCTCCAGGCTTAGAGAGTGTGCTCTTAGGCTCACTGATGTCATAAACCCAGACGACTAAACTGGAGCCTCATTCTAACACCTCAGCCTCCCTATGCATCCGTACTGATAGCACCTGAGTGCAAAGTACTGACTGAGCTCTGCTGTGGGCAAGCTAGTGTTGAAAAGGGTGTAGCTGACAAGCCCACTTGATTCTTGGTGACCGTGTTTGTCTTAGGCAGTCCCATGGTGCTGGAGACAAGCGCCGTCAATGAAGGCGCATTTGGTATCCACCACTTTGTTGTCAAAACGAGGTGAGGTGGGGGGTGCTGTTGACCATGCTAACCTGGCTATATACCACCTATAAAAAAAAAAAAAAAAACAGAAGCAAAAAAAAAAATGTAGGTAGGGCTTCTGTTTAAAGGTAACTACACTATTTTGTTAAGAAAAAAAAAAAAAACGCTCTGGGTGATCTATGTACATTGCAGGGATGGTAAACTTTGTTGCCGAGTCCTACCCATTTCTGCTCTGAAGAAAAAGCTGTTTATTTTCTGCAGAGTTAATCTGAATAGGAGTGACTTTTCCATTATGAATCCCTTTAGAAGTGATTATCCCTTTGGGAGCATCTCAATAATGATTCCATTTTTGTTGCAGAGGATGACTAAAATCTGTCTTATATTTGTGTAAACTTCAGGGAAAAGAAAATAATCGTTAGTTGCAGCCCTAGAGTAAAGGTTTAATACCTGTTGATCCCCCTCAGTTTTTTCTCGGAGTCCTTTTTTTTCCTCTAGTTTTGGATACAGTTTGACAGGGTTATACCCTCCATCATGTTTTGATTCTGTCAGGTAAATCTTCTATTGGGAAGAGTTATCCCTCTAGAACAGTGGTTCTCAACCTGGGGGTCGGGCCCCCCTTGGGGGTCAAATGATGATTTGCCAGGGGTCACCAAATCCTGGCCTGTTTCTGAAGCCCACACCGCTCTCCCAGCCTTTTCTCGGCCACCAAGGTGGGCTGTTCCTAGAGCCTGCGGTCACCCACTCAGCCTCTTCGCAGCCGCCCATTCAGTTCAGGGCATGGCTGGGGGGCAGTAGACTAGAGATCCGCTGACTGGTGAGGATTGTGAGGTGGAAGGGGCTGGAGGAGACCCTATCTCCTGATTTTAGCATAGGTGTCACTGCTGCGAGACACCACTGTAATACGGGTTCCATGCTACGAAAATAATTTTACTGTTAGGGGTCCCCACAATTTGTGAAATGTTATCAAGGGGTCACGACACTAGAAAGGTTGAGAACCACTGCTCTAGAAGGTGTAAACTTAAAATGTGTTGAGTTGTGACCAGAGCAAGAAGTGAGGGCAATTCATCCAATTTGGACCACGGTCTCAGATGGAAATTTCACTTTGGGAAGATTTCCTGTTTCTCCAGTACAGGAAGGAAAACCTCCCTAGCGGGACAAAGCCAGCAAACAAAAAACAAAAAAAAACAACCCTTTCCTACTCTACCCAAAACGAATTAAACACGTTTTGGCTATACAAGTACTTGAGTACTTAAGTATACTTGAAGGGAGACAACACTATCCCTCCATCTCACAATGCTGCAGCAACATTGTCAACCTCTTCTGTTCACTACAGGCAGCCGTGCTTCATGCCATCTACTGGTTGATTGACAACTGCTCCATCAATTTAGCAGCCAGGACCGGGGCTTCCCGCTTCAATTATGACACTGGCGACCTCAGATACAAAACCTACAAAATAATATTATACGTCTACAACGTACCCTGCATTACTGTAAAATTCTTGGTACACGTATACCTTCAAGGGGATGTTCACCCTCAGAGTTAGGTTCCCTCCTCTCCAGAGTGCACATTTTTATATATTTACCTTCATTTTCTGAAAAAAAAATTCTCAACTAATGACGTACATCATGCCCGCTGTGCCTCCTAGAATATGCACGTCACATATCGCAGTAGGGCATATTCCTTCATTGATAGAGGGATGGGGGGGGGGCATCATCATGAGGCTCAGCGGATGAACCCAGAAGAGTCGAAGGGCCTCCTGATGATGTCACATAAGAAGATGGTGGTGCGGGACCGTGCAGGGCAGAACTCTGAGGGGGATCTGCAGGACACTGCTGGATCTACTGGGTGGGCGAGTATCTGAAATGATCAGAACCCACCACAAGGGGCTTGAGAAAAAAAATGGTGGTGTAGGGACCCGCTTTAAAATAGAATAGATGTCAAAACATTTGTTACAACCCCTGCCTGGCTTTTCTTGACGTATGCGTTCCATTGGCTAGATTTAACTTCCCTTCCCGTAACCACAACAGGAAGTAAGGGGGAGTGTCTTTGAAATGGGAGGAATCCCTGGTAGTCCATCTCCATGCTAACAAAAACATTTATTTTGCCTATAGTTATACTTTAGTAAATCACAGACAGGGAAAGTACACAGTTTTTAAGTCAGTTAGACCTAAGAAAAGAGAAGACATGAGGATACATGGCACAAACGATGGGCAGCACAATCAGGCTGTATATGCAAGAAGCAGATATGTGTGCCCCCGTTCAATTAAAAAGAAATGTATTTGCATTTAGTTGGTCACTTTAAATCTAGGATATCTAGACAGTGTCTCTTTTAGGGCATCTTCAGTATCTCAAAGACTGAGTGGATGGAAAGACTTTGGTTTTGGTAAACGCCGCTTGACCACTGGAAAAGCCTGCCTCCAGCATGTTCAGGAAGCATCAGGTACACCATAAATTACACCCAAGTTCAGAGACAGTTCAAGCTTTCGAGACACAAAGATCCTTTCTTTATGGACATTTCCATTAAGGCAGACGGGAAAGGACAGAGGTTTGCCATCGAGGTAAATAAAAGAGGTAACAGAGGCCTACTAATACACGGCCCCGTTATTACACAGAAAACAAAATGGCTTTGGGTCTTTTCTCCACCCCGTCTCTACAGAGCCCCTGGCTCCCAGCGGCTGCTTTTGTGTCTCTGGTGACCCGTCAAATTATGAGTGTGGGAACCAGGTCCTGTGGGAGAACGGGAGGCTGGCCGCGTGGGTCTTTCTGCGGACAATAGAGATACAGAAACATCCAAAAGTAAAGAGGACGCAGGCCCTATCCCAGGAGGGTGACACGCATTGCAATTATTGGGGACAACACCGATGGGATGTTGGATCAATTTTATCAAATATCTGTTGCATACAGACAATTTAAAAAAATGAACAAGGAGTAGGTTTGCCACCTGGCTGGCATTTTACTGGTCTAGCCAGAAAAATAGGAACTTGCTACCAATGCTATTAATAACAGACCATAAGACCAGAACTATATTATTTTTTGGGATCGTTTGGTAACTGTATATGTCTGTATGAATAAATGTTCTAATTGTTACAATATACAAAACAGTATCTTTTTTTTTCCCCTTTTAAGATCCACCTTTTACCCTTAAAAAGTCATCCCTGAGCTTTTGGCAAGGGACTTTGTCTAGACAAAGATGATGTCATCAGTCTGCCGCAGGCAGTAGGAAGCATTTCCTCAGTCTCCTCTACTCCTCTGATCTTACTGTAATATTTTAACTTTATAGCAAGTCACAAGCTAAGAGGTTGTGTCAGACAATTGTGAACATGGCCAAGAATTGCAGACACAAGGATTTCATGATTGTGTCATCTCTAAGCCAGCCAAAAAGTAGATGCAGACCCTGCATGATGCCTGAACAAAGATGGCTTGTTCTTTCCGAAGAAAAACAGTAGAAGACGGCAATAATCAGGGGAGTACTGTGATCAGTGAATAATCTATGTATTTATTACACAAAAAATCTATCTAACTCAAGGTGATAAATAGTAATAATACACATCATAGACATTTCATCAGTTATACACAGATGGGATATCAGTGAATCATAAATATAACTTAGAGGATGATTGGGGTACATATACAAACAAAACATTTACAGCAGAAGGAAGAGGATTGATGAATGGCCAGGCACACACATTATACAAGGAGAAATGGACAATGTGGAGCATGAAAAGTGATGAGGGGACACGTTTTTTTTGCACACATTTTGTACACTAAAGGAGATCATATGGAGTTTATATGTCTCAATAATAATGAGTTATAGACATTTCCCAGGCTGTAAGCAAAGGATTCTGGGTATGAATTAGAGCAGTGGTTCTCAACCTCAGTCCTCAAGTACCCCCAACGGCCATGTTTTGGGAACTTCCCTTAGATAAAATAGCTCTTATCGATACCATGTCATTGATATAGATTTAAAGCAGCTGTGAAAAGTAAAGTAAAACCTGAAAACATGGCCCGTTGGGGGTACTTGAGGACTGAGGTTGATAACCACTGAATTACAACAGTAGTGGTCAACTCACTTGATTTAAAGGGCCTTGTGTGAGACTTCTGACATCGCCAAAGAGCCGTACATAATAATTGAATGTAAAAAAAGCTGTCAGACTGCAGACATGCAACAAAAGATGGTCAGAGACTTGCGCACACTACACAAGATGATCATAGACTGCACACGTGCAACAAAAGATGGTCAGAGACTTGCGGCACACTATACGAGATGATCATAGACTGCACACGTGCAACAAAAGATGGTCAGAGACTTGCGGCACACTATACGAGATGATCATGGACTGCACACGTGCAACAAAAGATAGTCAGAGACTTGCGGCACACTATATGAGATGATCATAGACTGCAGACATGCAACAAAAGATGGTCAGAGACTTGCGGCACACTATATGAGATGATCATAGACTGCAGACATGCAACAGGAGATGGTCGCAGACTTGTGGCATGCTGCAAGAGATTATCATAGACTGCAGATGTGCAACAGAAGATTGTCACAGACTTGCAGCACAATACAAAATTGGTCAGAGACTGCAGATACGCTACAAAAAAATGGTCAAAGATCATGCATGACCAACCATGCGCCAGGAGTTTTTGGGAGACTGGGCACATACTTCCGGAAATATCCTGACTGCCAAATCATCATTGGTGCTCTTTACATGTGCAATAGGAGATGGTCAGAGATTTTGGGCATACTACAAGAGATGATCATAGTTTGCACATGTGTAACAGGAGATGGTCAGAGACTTGCGGCATACTACAAAATATGATTATAGACTGCAGACGTGCAACAGGAAATGGTCACAGACTTGTGGCATACTACAAGAGATGATCATAGCCTGCACATGTGCACCAAGAGATGGTCACAGACTTGCGGCATACTACAAAATATAATTATAGACTGCACACATGAAACAGGAGATGGTCACAGACTTGCGGCATACTACAAGAGATGTTTATAGACTGCACATGTGCAAAAGGAAATGGTCAGAGACTTGCGGCATACTACAAGATATGATCATAGACTGTACACATGAAACTGGAGATGGTAACAGACTTGTAGCATACTACAAAAATGGTCAGAGACTGCAGATATGCTACAGGAGATGGACAAAGATCATGCATGACCACCCATGCGCCAGGAGTTTTTGAGAGACTGGGGACTGCTATCGCAGCCCCTTTACAAATCATTGTGTTCACATTGGTGCTCTTTACAGCTTGATATTTCTCTGAACAGATAGTGATAAACAAAAAGGCCAAACCAAATAAATAATTGAAGCCAATCTAAAGAATATTTTTTCTTTACCAGTGTGAGTAAGCATTTGGTAAGGAAAACACAGACTACTGTCTGGCCCATAGGGGCTGCACAATAAATGCCAAAGAGCTGCATATGGCCGCTTGGCGACAGGTTAAGCACTAGCAAAATAAAAGGTTATATATTGCAAACAAGTGAAATATAATATGAGATGTAATATTGGCAAATACTGAATATCTGTAAGCAATGAGGCACAGACATGATTCTCACGCTGTACACAGAGGAAGAAGCGTATTCTGGGTATATCTCAAGGGATGATGAGGTAAGGACATTCACATATCACTGCTCTCCCTCCCGCGTGGATGCATGGCCGGGTCACCTAGCGCCCAGCCTTACAGGAGCAATACTGTCCGGCTTCATGGTACATTTTCAAGCCACATTTAGAATTAGTCATGGGAAGGCAGAACCATATCATGAATAGCTTATGTGTGCCAGACACTACCAGCGTCAGCCTCTGAGAACCACTTCAAGATGAGATTTTCCCACACAGCATTCTTCTATTTTAGCTTGGTGCCGTCGATATACCCGGTGTATGCAGCGGGCACTGTGCTGCTGGAGACTGTACACACATTCCGCTCATTCCCCCTCATTTATTTTATTATGCGAGGATAGGCACAGCTCAAGCCGACAAAAAACAAAAAAAAAGTACTAAATGAATCTGGAAGGAAATGTTAAATAAGTGAGCAATAATGGTGCAGACTTTAGTAGACACAAGGGACAACATGGCCTACTGTGTCTTCTTTTCATCCTTAAAGTGGGAGACCAGCTGTTGAGAATCTAAAAGTAGGTTTGGAAAGAAGAAACTTTATTAGGAAGGTTTTGGTGTATTTGCAAATGGTGACATTAAAGCGAACACATCTTTTTCCCATGCAGGGCAAAGTAAAAGGTTTGCTTTAATGCAGGATAATTCAGCAGCTTATATACACCTCCTTGTTGCTCTTTTTTCCGCTAGAAGGGGCTCAGGACTAATTTTCCTTCCCCTATGTAACTGTGCTGGATCCTGACTGATAATTGTCAAAAATAAAAGCACCTGGTGTTATATAGGAGTAACTGGTGTTGCATAAGCACTCAGTAAGGAAAACACAGACTACAGTCATGGATCGAAATTCAGACAGTTCAGATTTTTTATCCTTGTATAGGCAAGGCTGGTTGTAAAGAAGTTGATTTACTTCTGTGCACCCAGCTCGTCCGGTTTTTCACAATCGATCTGTCCCTCCTGCTATAGCGGGCATCACTGTTCAGTGTATTCCGACAGTGAGCAAGGTTTCCCCACTTTAAGATTACGATAACCCAGTCAGAAGGATTCCCCATCTACATTGAATATGTGGATGGGAGAACTAGGTAATTTTCTTTCTCATTTAGACCCCTTGCAGACAGGGCGGACTTCACCAAGCAGATCTGCCTTCTCAGCGAGGGATCTGTTAGCTGATCACTTCTAAACAGGCGGATGACAGGACCGTTTCCTCTACGTGAAACGGAAACGGACGAGTGGTAACGGGTCAGCACCTATCTGTTTTTAGAAGACTGGATTGGATGCCGGCAGGTTTCAGTGGACACATTTCCACTGACATCCACTGATCCATAGAGAACTATGGATGGTCCAATCGGGTCAGCCTGGAAAACTGACAGATGGACCCGATTGGTCTGTCAGTGTAAAAGGGGCCTTAAACCACTGTTGTAATTTTTTTTTTATTAAGGGCCTAAGGGAAGCGAGTCACATGCAACTCCATACCAGGACGTACTGGGCATTCCTTTCCCCAAGTCCGTGAGTCACTAGATAGAGTTCTAATCTAGATGAAGACCCTGGAGATTGCACCTTTAAAAAAAAAAAAAAAAATCAATGGCAGCCCCTTAAGGAGTTCTATGCATTAATATAAAAAAAAAAAACTTGTGTGTAGCTGCCTCTCCAGCACCCTCCTAATACTTACCTGAGCCCCATCTCTATCCAGCAATTGTCCACGAATGTCTAAGCCGTCCGGGACAATCCTCCTGATTGGCTGAGAAACAGCAGAGGTGCCATTGGCTCCCCAGCTATAAATCAAATTTAGTCAGCCAATTTAGGGGAGAGAGGCCGGGTCGGGGTTCCGTGTCTGAATGAACACACGGTGCTGTAACTCGGCTCGGTTGCCCCCATAGGAAGCTGCTGACTGTGGGGGCACTCGATAGGAGGGAGGGGCCAGGAGCAGCAAAGAGGGACTCGAGAAGAGGAGGGTCCAGGTTGCTTTGTGCAAAACCAACTGCACAAAGGAGGCAAGTTTAACATGTTTGTTCATTTTTTTAAACGAGACTTCACAATCACTTTAACTCTACATTGAAGCAATGTGTACAGCAATTTTAATTACCCACACGACCATATATTATGACCCAATAACAAATTAACAAAGACATCAGAGCAGGTTTATAGGTTCTTCCACTACTGCGACAGATGGCTCAATCAGCATCTTGTTGAAATACTGCTTCAAGGACACCAGTTATGGCATAGACCAGCCTGACTCGGGCATTTAAAATTCCACTCTGTACTTGCCATGCATTCAAATCGTCTTGAAAGCCCACTACAGCAGTGGTTTCCAACCTTTTTAGCACTGGGGACCGGCTGCATGGAAGAAAACTGTGCCAAGGCCCGGGGATGGGGGGCGCATGGGTCATAAGCGATTTTTCACAGGCGATTTCCGGGGGCAATGTGGCTGCTGTTGGCGCTTCATCACGGCAATATGGTTGATCTGGTGTCAGGATGTTTGAAGCTTATTATTTCTATTACATTGTAATAGAAAATGATAGGTCAACTCACCATAATGCAGAATCATAGGGAGCCCTGAGCGTGTCACTTGCCATGTCGTCTGCCGTCAGATGCGGATTGTCACTTGCCACGTCGCCTGCCACCAGATGCAGCTTGTCACTTGCCACATCGCCTGCCACCAGATGCAGCTCGCCACTTGCCACGTAGCCTGCCAGTGCCAGATGTGGATTGTCATTGCATTGGTGGCAGCACTGCTCCATTTAGCACAGAGGCAAGCCTCTGTGCAGTGGTCCGTTCTGAGTGAGGACAGGAAAACGGTGATGTGGGGCGAGCGGTGAGAGATGATATCATCCCTCTGCTCTCCGCCGCACCTCCAACACCGAAGAGGCCCGGCTGTGAGGAGTGGGCTGCGGCCCAGTGGTTGGGGACCCCTGGACTACAGCATCCCTAAGGTTAACGAGAGTGAGCCTTGTGTAAACTGTGCAAACTATACATAAACCTAAGCTTGATTCACTAAGCTATAATGCATGTTATCATCTGGCATAACAAATCGTAATTTTCAGCCACATGACTGCTGCTTTCTTTTCTCATTGTTGAGCTTAACAGTTGCTATTCTGAATAATAGTTATAGCTTAGTGAATGAAGCGAATTAAAATTGAAGCTGAATGTTTGTGGAGTTGTGCATTTTGTAAAATGTATTAATGTTTTACATAAGAACCTGTCTTCATCCCCTTTTACGCGGTCTGCCTGTCAGTTTTTCAGGCGGACCTGATCGGACCCTCCATTATGCTCCATGGAGTGGCAGATGTAAACGAACGTGTAGATCCGTTCCCCTTCCGTCTAGCAGATCGGATGGCAGACGGGTGTAAACGGACAGACGGTCTTGTTTACATCCAACTGCCCATAAAGGAGAGTGCGCTTTGCGTCCACTCTGCATAAGCTGAACAGACACAGAGAAGCCATCCGCCTGCTTAGCGTGGATAAGTAGACAGATCCCCCACTGAGCTGGAGGATTCCCCCCGTGTGGAAGGGGACTTATAGTACATGTAAACCCTTACCTTGTAAAACAAACTTGTTCATTTTTAAAGTAGAAATGCAAGGCAAAAGGTTTGTGTGTGTGTATATGTATAGATCTATACACATACATACCATACACACACACACACACACACACACACACACACACACACACACACACAGAGTGGGTAACATAAGTATTGAACACGTCACCATTTTTCTAAAAGGTGCTACTGACATGAAATTTTAACCACGTCAGTGACAGCCCATGCAGTCCATATACAAAGAAATCAAAACAAATAAGTTCAGACATTAAGTTATGTGCAAAAAAAAAAATGGAATGTCACAGGAAAAAAGTATTGAACACGCTGTTGGTAATGACGGCTTCAAGACGTCTCCTGTATGGAGAAACTAGTCGCATGCATTGCTCAGGTGTGATTTTGGCCCATTCTTCCACACAAACAGCCTACAAATCTTGAAGGTTCTGTGGGCCTCTTCTATGATCCGATCTTTAGTTCTTTCCATAGATTTTCTATTGGATTCAAGTCAGGTGATTGGCTGGACTATTCTTGCAGCAATATTTTATTTCTTTGAAACCAATTGAGAGCTTGGGATCATTGTCTTGCTGAGACGTCCACCCTTGCTTCATCTTCATCATCGTGGTAGACGGCAGCAGATTTTTTATCAAGAATGTCTTCCTTCAATGATGTAAAGTTTGCCAGTACTGTATGCTGAAAAACAGACTCACACCATGATGTTCCCACCTCAAATGTCACTGTTGTTGATATGGTGGTATTGGGGTAATGTGGGTTGCCATTTGACCTCCAAACATGGTGTGTATTATGGCATCCAAAGAGTTCAATTTTAGTCTCATCTGCCCAGACTATAATATCCCAGTATTTCACAGGCTTGTATAAATGTTGTGCAGTAAACTTCAAACGAGCTTCAACAAGCTTTTTCGTCAGCAAAGTTTTGTGTGGTGAGCGTGCATACAGGCCATCATGGTTGAGTGCATTACTTGTGGTTTTCTTTGACACAATTGTACCTGCTAATTCCAGGTCTTTCTGAAGCGCTTCACAAGTGGTCCTTGGCTTTTGGACAACTCTTCTGATAATTCTTTCCACTCTGTCAGAAATCTTGTGAGGAGCACCTGGTCGTGGCTGGTTTATGGTGAAATGATCTTCTTTCCCCCTTCTGGATAATGGCCCCAACAGTGCTAACTAGAACATTCAGAAGTTTATAAATCCTTTTGTAACCAATGTCATCAGTATGTTATGCAACAATAATGTTGCAAAGGTCTTGAGGGAGCTCTTTGATCTTACCCATCATGAGATGTTTCTTGTGAGACACCTTTTTATAGGCCATCTGTTGAGACTGAACCAGCAGATATTAATTTGGGACAGGATTTCTTCCTAATTACTGATAGATTTCAGCTGGTGTCCTGGCTTTCCATGTCCTTTTGCACCTCCTTTTTTCATGTGTTCAATACTTTTCCCTTGTGTGATTCCATTTTATTACACATAACTTCATTTCTGAACTTATCTGTTTTGGTTTCTTTGTATGTTTGGATTGCATGGATTGTTACCGACACGTGGTGAAGATGTCATGTCAATAGCACCCTTAGAAATATATTTACCTAGAAAAATTGTGACATGTTCAATACTCATTTTACTCACTGTATATAAATCACATAACCCAAAATGGGCTTGCCAGCAAAATGTGGGGCGCTTGCCAGCATGAGACAAAAACAGTAGTACACTGATCTTTACAGTAAAGGACTGTGCAGGGTAGTGTGTCAGCAGAAGTCTAGTCACTAGAGTACAGGTAGGCTGTGCCCCCATGTAAAATGCAAAGAAGAAAACGGACCATGCTGGGATGGACGTGCAAAGGGAACAGGATACTTTTTTTCATACAAATACATGGTACAACAAACACATCGTAAATATGGAATGTTGGGGTAACAAACACTTTTAAAATCAGCTTTCAGTCCCTCTGCCAAGTGGCACTTCGTTTGGAAGAGGAATGGGAAGCACTAGGAGCCAATCAGGTTCTGCTGTGTGCACATATGCTGACAGTTAACATGCTGAAAGGAGGCGAGAACAGGGATGATGATTTATCCAATTTGTAGGCTTTAGCTGGGGAGGTGAAACTGCAGTTTTCCTTAACCACTTCAGCCCCGGAAAAATTAACCCCCTTCCTTACCAGAGCACTTATTGCAATTTGGCACTGTGTCGCTTTAACTGACAATTGCGTGGTCGTGCGACTTTTTGTACCCAAACAAAATGTACGTCCTTTTTTCCCCACAAATAGAGCTTTCTTTTGGTGGTATTTTTATCAACTCTGCGGTTTTTATTTTTTGCGCTATAAACAAAAATAGAGCGTCAATTTTGAAAAAAATGCAATATTTTTTTACTTTTTGCTATAATAAAAAAAAAATCGCAATAAGCGTATATTGATTGGTTTGCGCAAAAGTTATAGCATCTACAAAATAGGTGATAACTTTATTGCATTTTTTTTTTTACCAGTAATGGCGGCAATCTGCGATATTTTTATTGTGATCGTGACATTGCGTCTGACTTATCGGACACTTTACACATTTTTGGGACCATTCAAATGTATACAGCGATTAGTGCTAAAAAACTGCACCGATTACTGTATAAATGTGACTAGCAGGGAAAGGGTTAACACTAGGGGGCGCTGAAGGGGTTAAATATGTTCCCTAGTGAGTAATTCTAACTGTAGGGGGAGGGGATTCACAAGGGGAGGAGACCGATCTGTGTTGCTCTGTACTGGGAACACACATCGATCTCCTCACCTCCGACAGGACGTGGATCTGTGTGTTTACACACACAGATCCACGGTCCTGCTGTGATTGCGGGCAATCACGGGTGCCCGGCGGACATCGCGGCCGCTAGGCACGCGCATCGGTTCCCGAGCGATGATGCGCACCCCCTAGACGACCGGGAAGCACAGGATGTCATATGATGTCCAACCAGGATGGGAGATCCCATCTGTGGACGTCATTTGACAATGGGCGGGTAATGAAGTGGTTAAAGTGATTATAAATGATCACCTTGTAAAACAACCCATTCAATTGAAAATAAAAAGGCAAAAAATTGCTAAGAAACATGTCCGCTGGAAGCCTGTCCGTCGGACATGTTTGGTCGTCTGTATGACTCACCGGACATGTCCGCTCGGCCGAAAGCCCTCGCATGCGTCAAAGTGATTCGACACATGCGTGGAAGCATTGACCTTCCAGGGTCACGCACGTCGCTGCGTCATCGTCGCGACCGCGTATCCTGTCCGCACGGATTTCGGTTTGATGGTGTGTACAACTATCAGACCGAAATCTCCGAGCGGACATGTCCGATGTGTACGGGGCCTAACAGAGAGTTCTAACAGAGCTGTGCTGTCTGGTAAAGGCATATGAATCCTTGGGTGTATATATCTACAATGTGTATATGCATATAAAATAAGAGAAAACCTACAGAATCCTCTTGCAGAAGACATTCCCAGGCCATTTCCAGGGAGCGAACACTTGATAGGAGACTATTTTAAAACCCTGGAAATTGGTGGTTTGCCTCACAATACCGTTCTAAATGCCATCAGTGTTCCTGATAATGGCAGTCTACAAGGAGAAGAGGGTTTGTGAAGCCCACTGTGTATGCATGTGTGTGAGAGAGAGAGGCAGATAAAGGCCGGCGAGGTTGGTATTCATAAGCAGCCAACACACAAATAGATAAAGGTTCCGTTAGGACTGATGTCATCTCTGGTCTCCGAAAATAGGACTCTCAACTTTCTGGTGGGAAAACTATTTTTCTCCTACTCAAACCCTCCCCTTTCCAGCAAGGTCCCCTCCAAACACAGCTCCCAGGAGGAAGCAGAGTTAAAAGGCTATGTTATACCCCTGGGATAAAAAAAAGACTTCAGCTCTCTGCTCAGGAGATGCCAGGGAGATGGCCATAGGCAGTTTTATAGGTTAGTCTAGAGAACGGAGTGGCACCACATGAGCAGGTGACAATAGTTGGATTACAATGACAACGAGTTTACTATGCTGTTGATAAGCCATGCACTTGGGGCAGGAGAGAATAGGCAATTTATAGTTGCACCATCACTAGCGATTAAATGGTAAGGGTGGCTTTTAGCAGAGATTATTCACAATTGGAGCACTGTGGCACCACGTGCAATTATTTGTTACTACATGATACTTGTGTAGCTTACACCAAAGAGTCATTGGTTCCATCTCTGTAGCAACTTCACACCAGAAAATGCACATAACTGCGCATTTTTTGACTGCATGTTTACATGCATTTGAAGTGTGTTTGCTATGCGCTTGAATTCGTTCTGTGCTGCGTTTAGCAGTGCATTTTTCTATATGTTTTTGGGCTTGGCTTTTTTGCCTTAAAGGGCTGTGATAAAGTGCATTCAAAGTGCATTTGTAGCGCGTTACCTGCATTTGCAATGCAGAAAAATGCAGCATGCCCTACTTTTTTTTTTTAACTGCGCTCTGAACTGTACTGCAATCATGTGACCTACATCCATAGGATTACCTTGGGTTTGGGCTGTTTATGCAGTTGGAGCGTAGTTCAAAATGCAAAGTAATAGGTTCCACTTTAACACTCCCAAACCCCTCACACATAGGTGAGCGCAGCCTTTGGCATTAGGGTGTGCACCCCAAAGCTCAAACACACTCTACCGATCACTCACGATGTTCATTTAGAAAGGGAAGGGGCCAGTAAATGGCATATTTACTGGCCCCTTCCCCCACTCAGCCCAAAACATCCACAGTAACAACCGGTGGGAGAGGAGGGAAGCTGGCAGTGCTGTGGGGGGAAAGAGGGAGAGCCAGGTCAGAAGGGGGATCTGTTCTGCACAGGGTGATTAGGGTGTGCCTGGGCACACGCCTATGCCCTCACAGCAGCACATACCTACCTCTTATTGGCTTTCCAGACCCTCTATATACCCACCAGCAGCAAATACAGCACTGGTTCTAGTACTAGGTATTGTAACATGGGCTGGGAGACTGTCAGCCTTGTATAAGCGCCAGCTAGGAACCTTTACAGGGCTGTCTTTCCTCATTCCTGGCAGGTGAACAGACAAGAGAAGGAAGGTTGAGGATGTGTGCTTTGGGAGGGGGACTTTCGAAAGAAACTTGTTTCTTTACCCTTGCATGGGTAAAGCATACATTTATTTTAATATGCAAATATATACACTGATTAGACATGACATTATGACCATTGATTGGTAAAGTGAATAACATTGACTCCTTAAATCTCTGTAAATTGACATCCGAAACGGGCGGGATATATTGTGCAGCAAGTGAACAAGTTATCCCTGAAGTTGGTGTGCTGAATGCTAAAATTGGGCAAGCATAAGGAGCATTTGCTACCTAGACCAGCATTAATCAAATAAGTGGGGCTGATGACATCACAATTTCAGCATAATTCAGAAATGGTCTAAAGCTGGTCATACACTAGAAGAATTTAGTTTGAAAACGTTATTTCCGGGAATGTTCATTTTTTTTACAGACCTGTGATGGTATCTGGAAGAGAAAAGTTGAAGGAAGAATACTGCCCCATCATTGGTATTAATGGAATAGTGCCTAATTGTTCATATTAGTGGGAGGAATAGTGTCCCATTGCTAGCGTCGGTGGGAGGAATAGTGTCCCATCATTGGGGTCAGTGGAAGGAAAAATGCCCAATTGAGAGGAATGGTTTCCCACGTATGGCATTAGTGGAAGGAATGGTGACCCCTTGTTGGTGTCAATTGGAGGAATAGTGCCCTGAGGGCCAGATAACAGTTTGGAGACCACTGTGCTATACCACGCAAACCAAAGATTTAGGCACCATGGCACACTATGTGGTATATATTTTTTTAACCAACAGAAATCTTCCATTGCCAAAAAAAGGCTAGTTGGTTGATATTGCCTCCCATACCTCCTGGTTCTATAGCCACTTATGCCGCGTACACACGGCCGTTTTTCGGGTTGTAAAAAATGTTTTTTTTTTTTAATGTCATTAAAAACGATCGTGTGTGGGCTCCAGAGCATTTTTCACGATGTAAAAAATGGGCATTAAACATTTCGAACATAGTCTAATTTTTCACAACGTTTTTAACGTTGTCGTTTTTAAAGTCGTAAAAACTGGTCGGGTGAGGGCTTTAGCGACGTGAAAAATCCGTGCATGCTCAGAAGCAAGTTATGAGACGGGAGCGCTCGTTCTGGTAAAACTACCGTTCGTAATGGAGTAAGCACATTCATCACGCTGTAACAGACTGAAAAGCGCAAATCGTCTTTTACAAACATGAAATCATCAAAAGCAGCCCCAAGGGTGGCGCCATCCGAATGGAACTTCCCCTTTATAGTGCCTTTGTACGTGTTGTACGTCACCGCGCTTTGCTAGAGCATTTTTTTTTTCACGATCGTGTGTAGGCAAGGTCGTTTTAACGATCGGGTTGAAAAAAACTTCAGTTTTTCTAGACCATTAAAAACGTAATTTTTTACAACCCGAAAAACGGTCGTGTGTACGCGGCATAAGGCCTGATTCACACTTATGCAGTTTGCATATTGCAGGTGCATTTAGCATTTTTCAATACATGCTTTTCATCCATTGAAGTCTTTGGAACAAAAAAAACTGAAAAAAGTCCCTGGTATTTTCCATAAAATGCACAGATGTGAACTACATCCCTAGGAAACCATGGTAAATGGACTGTAGTGTCTTTCTGAAAAACTGTAAAACTGCATAGGTGTGAACCAGGCCTTACTACAGATTAATAGATACAATATGTATAGTAACTTTTCCTGCTTGAGGAGTTTTACTTTTAGACAAGTTAACTATAAGGCTAGGTTCACACCTATGCGGGCTGCGTTTTCCTACAAGCCTTTTTTGACAGGTTTTGCATTTTTAGGAGGTGTCTGTTGTCATGCGAAAGAAACCAGCAAAAACGCACAAACATTGTTTTTTTTATGTATTTCTGCTGCGTTTTCATTGAAATCTATGGAACCAAAACGCAACTTGCTGCGGTCAAAAAAGTCCCCGACGGTTTCCAAAAAATGCACAGGTTAAACACGCATTGATGTGAACGTGTCCCATAGGAAATTATGTTAAACGGACTGTAGTGCGTTTCTGCAAAACGCATAGGTGTGAATCTAGCCTAATAGCCTGTACTTATAGGTTTCCGCTGACACAGCCAGGAACCACTGTATTTAGCATTTTGGCCTTGGTGTGCAAGAGCATCTTTTAACCACTTAAGCCCCGGACCATTTCGCTAGCCAAAGACTAGAGCACTTTTTGCGATTCGGCACTGCGTCGCTTTAACTGACAATTGCACGGTCATGCGACGTGGCTCCCAAACAAAATTGAAGTCCTTTTTTCCCCATAGAGATTTATTTTGGTGGTATATGATCACCTCTACGGTTTTTATTTTTTTGCATTATAAACAAAAATAGAGCGACTATTTTGAAAAAAAAAAGCAATATTTTTTACTTTTTGCCATAATAAATATCCCCAAAAAAATATATAAAATAATAAAAAGAAAATCCTCAGTTTAGGCCGATACATATTCCTCTAGATATTTTTGGTAAAATAAAATAATAAAAAAAAAACAAAAAAAACGCAATAAGCATATATTGATTGGTTTGCACAAAAGTTATAGCGTCTACAAAATAGGGGATAGAATTACGGCATTTTTATTATCATTTTTTTACTAGTAAAGGCGAAGATTTTTATCATGACTACGACTTTATGGCGGACACATCGGACACATTTGACACATTTTTGGACCATTGACATTTTTACAGTGATCAGAGCTATAAAAATGCACCGATTACTGTGAAAATGACACTGGCAGTGAAGGGGTTAACCACTAGGTGGCGCTGAATGGGGGGTTAAGTGTGCCTAGGTATGTGTTCTAACTGTAGAGGGGATGGGCTATGTGTGACATGACACTGATCACAGCTTCCGATTACAGGAAGCTGTGTACACTGTCCTGTCACTAGGAAGACTGGGGAAATGCTTGTTTACATCAGCATTTCCCCGTTCTTCCTCACCGTGACACGATCGTGGGTATGCCCGCGGACTTCGAGTCCGCGGGACCCGCGGTGGGAGTCACGGAGCTCGTGGTGGGCGTGCGCGTCCACAATGTCACTCTTAAAGCGCAACGTATATATACAGTAAAACCTTGGTTTGAGAGCGTTTTGCAAGAAGAGCAAAATGTTTTCATAAATTTTGCCTTGATATACAAGTGATGTCTTGATATAAGAGTAGCATTATGTCACAACTGAGTATAAAAAAGAAGAGAGAAGCCTCCAAGTGTAGAAATATGGTTACACTTAATGAAGGTACAACATTTAGCAACTTATTGCTACACTTAGGAGGTGCCTCTCTTCTCTTTTATACTCAGTAAAAAAAAATGCTTTGATACACAAGTGCTTTGGATTACAAGCATGTTTCTGGAACAAATTATGCTTGCAAACCCAGGTTTTACTGTATATGTTTATCTGCCCAGCCATGCCATTCTGCTGACGTGTATCGGCGTGAGCCGGTTGGCAAGTGGTTAAAGAGGATGGAATAGGAGCCACTGAACAAGAGGGGATGACTTACTAAAGGCAAATAGGCTGTTAACTTTACGAGGGAATTTTCCCATAGCTCAGCGAATGTGGTGAAGCTTTGTTGACTTACATTATTAAAGCGGTTGTAAACCCGCATCAAAATTATTATTTTTTTTTCTCCTGCAAGGCAAAAGTCATAAAGAGCTAATATGCACTGCATATTAGCTCATTATGAAATACTTACCTCGGAACGAGGTGTGTAAAACTTACCTGGTTCACGCCGAGTGAGAAATCATCTTGCTCCGGCGTGTCTTCCAGGTATCGCCGCTCCAGCGCTGTGATTGGCTGGAGTGGCGATGACGTCACTCCCGCGCTTGCGCGCGGGAGATTTAAATTCGGCAAGGTACGGCAGCTGCCGGTCCTTTAGCCGAGGATCCCCCCTGCGCATGCGCCGCTGCAGTCAGCGGCGCATTGCGAGGGGAATATCTCCTAAACCGTGCAGGTTTAGGAGATATTCTTTTTACCTACAGGTAAGCCTTATTATAGGCTTACCTGTAGGTAAAAGTAAAAAAAGTGGGGTTTACAAACACTTTAATTCACACACAACAAATTGCATATTCCTTGGGTGTTCCTTGCAAAGTGAATTTTCACCACATTCACTCAGCTAAAGAAAATATCCCTTGCAAAGTGAACTGCCCATTTGCCTTTAGTTTACCAACCGGGTAGGCAGGTTATGCGTTTTCAGTGATTTTTAAAGGCAACATTTCCGTGTTTTACTGAAGTTTACCTTTAATTATACACAAAGCCGTCAGGCACCATAATCCATGGATCTATTGATCACTGCATATGTCACCGGCTACGGGATGTCTTTGAAATGCCCAAAAGGGAGGAAGGAAGGAAGAAATAAAAAGAGAAAGGATCAAGGGAACGCTTGACGGGGTGTATGCAAGGAAAGGATAAGGAAGAACAACAGGACACAACACCAAAGGCACAGGAAGTGAAAACACAGGGCCACTTTCAACCACTGGTTCTTTGGATACGTCCGGAGACGGTCATGCATGGTGCTCGATGGAGCAGGCGCTTTCCAGGTGAATAAGGATTAGGCCATTACCTGGAGACGGTCTGAGCACTGCAGCTCTAAAGAGCAAATATTGACAAGCTTTCTCCAAGGGTAAAATGAATAAGGTCAAGCAGCAGAGAGGTATGGTGCCACTTGTTTGTAAAAGATACACTAAAGAGGGGAACAGAGGCTAAGCAAACACATTTACTTTGGAAGTTAAAGTACACGTTGCTGGATGAGATTTAGTGTGTTGTATTGTCCATACGTGGCTTGAGTTTCAGCTGATTCAGCAGGAATCAGATAAAATTCAAGCCATATGTGGCTCTGCTGGCACCGGCTTGGCTAACTTTGATCTGAAAACCAAAGGAGTTGCATGGAAAATATTCAGCCAAACATTGACTTCAGCCAATCAGATGCAGTCCCTGTTTGGGTATTCAGACAGCTGTGGAATATGCAGCTGTCGGAATACAAAAGTTGGAAATGGATGGTGGAATCTAGTGATTATTCTTGTTTAGCCTCGCTAAACTAAAGACATTTTACCATGTAGGATTCGTTTTGTGAAGAAAAGTATACCGCTCTAAAAACAATCAATCCCCATTGCTTCCGTCCCAACAAACCAAGAGGGTGCTGGCTGTGCTCAATTACCATGAGATGAAAGAAAAATCCTGGATCGCTGCACTCCTCAAAAAACGATGTCTTTATTCAAAACATGAAAAAACAACAAAAATTCAAATGGAAAAAACAGCCAAAATTGAGCGGACATGTTTCACATCCTGTGATGCTTACAAGCTTAAAGCGGGAGTTCACCCATTTGTGTTTTTTTTCCTCTTTTCCCCTTAGCTGGATGCTCGTTTTGTCTAGGGGAATCGGCTAGTTGTTTTAAAATATGATCCCTACTTACCCGTTTTCGAGATGCATCTTCTCCGCCGCTTCCGGGTATGGGCTGCGGGACTGGGCGTTCCTTCTTGATTGACAGTCTTCCGAGAGGCTTCCGACGGTCGCATCCATCGCGTCACTAGTAGCCGAACGTCGGTGCGGCTCTATACTGCGCCTGCGCACCGACGTTCGGCTTCTTTCGGAAAATCGTGACGCGATGGATGCGACCGTCGGAAGCCTCTCGGAAGACTGTCAATCAAGAAGGAACGCCCGCTCCCGAAGACCCATACCCGGAAGCGACGGAGAGGATGCATCTCGTAAACGGGTAAGTAGGGATCATGTTTTAAAACAAATAGCCGATTCCCCTAGACAAAACGAGCATCCAGCTATGGGGAAAATGTGTTCTCCATGGGTGAACCTCCGCTTTAAGCATCACAGGATGCGAAACATGTCAGCTCTTTTTTCCTAATCCACTTCTTGGTTGACTGCATGAATTTTGGCTGTTTTTTCCATTTGAATTTTTGTTGTTTTTTCATGTTTTGAATAAAGACATCGTTTTTTGAGGAGTGCGGCGATCCAGGATTTTTCTTTCATCTCAGGAATCGTTTTGTGGTTGTGGATAACCCAACTGGTATATATAGCACCAAATCCTCAATAATATGAAAACAAAGACGGAAGAAATGGGATTTTTGGGTGCACAAATGCAATATATCAGGTAGATTATATTAAAATATTTTTATTTTGAACAACAAAATAAAAATAGCATTAAAAATAAATAATTGGAGAGTGGTAGTACAGAAATACAATTAATAGGACAGTCAGATGGAGTGTATTCCCGACATGTTTCGTACCTGACTCGGGCTTCTTCAAAGGGAAAACTGTCCAGTTAGTTAATACAAGCTTTCTACAAAATACAAAAACAATATATTGTGACACATATATATTTGTTTTTTGTATTTTGTCGAAGGCTTGTACAGTAAGGCTTGAACAGTAATTTCCCCTAGTGAGGCCACCCCCCTTTCAGTTAGAACACATCCAGGGAACATACTTAACCCCTTCCCCGCCCCCTAGTGTTAACACCTTCACTGCCAGTGGCATTTTTATAGTAATCTAATGCATTTTTATAGCACTGATCGCTATAAAAATGCCAATGGTCCCAAAAATGTGTCAAAAGTGTCCGAAGTGTCCGCCATAATGTCGCAGTACCGAAAAAAAATCGTTGATCGCCGCCATTACTAGTAAACAAAAAATATTAATAAAAATGCCATAAAAATACCCCTATTTTGTAAACGCTATAACTTTTGCGCAAACCAATCAATAAATGCTTATTGTGTTTTTTTTTTAACGAAAAATATGTAGAAGAATACGTATCGGCCTAAACTGAGGAAAAAATATGTTTTTTTTATATATTTTTGGGGGATATTTATTATAGCAAAAAGTAAAAAATATTAATTTTTTTCAAAATTGTCGCTCTATTTTTGTTTATAGCGTAAAAACTAAAAACCGCAGAGGTGATCAAATACCACCAAAAGAAAGCTCTATTTGTGGGGAAAAAAGGACGCCAATTTTGTTTGGGAGTCACGTCGCACGACCGCGTAATTGTCAGTTTAAGTGACGCAGTGCCGAATCGCAAAAAGTGCTCTGGTCTTTGACCAGCAATATGGTCCGGGGGTTAAGTGGTTAAACACAGAAGTAATTTTGCAAGTCGCCTCTGATGTCGTGTGCAGATCGCCTTGCTGAGTCGCTCGGCAAGTCGCGCTGTCCCTGTGTGAACCGGCTCTTAGGTATCAGGATTGAGCCGCTATAAAATTGCCCATGCCGTTTACGTTTCAGTCTGTGTTAATAAAAAACTTAAAACACAGAATAATTTGAGGATACAATTGCAATTTCCCACAGGATTTAGATTTTTTTTTAGTTAGAATATGGAAGGGTTAAATGCCTTTTTGAGTTTTTTTTTTTTTTTTTAAATGCCCCATTACGGACATTTTTCTCCATTTCCTGTCCTAGAACCATAACTCTCTTTGACAGCTGTCCCAAGAACTGGCTTTTCTCTTTTTCCTTCTCCTTATGTTCCAGAGATAACTATAAAAATCAGATTTCTTATCACCTTTTCTCCTTGTGAAAATAGTGACCAGGGCAAAAAAAGAGAATGAATCTGGCCAGTGGGGACACCGACCACAATAAAAATCTGACAGAGGCTCTAACACTTCCAGATTCACAAATCCATGGCCAAAACATTTTCCTTTCATTTTGGATTAAGCAAGAAAGGGTAAAGCCTTATCCGTTTACGTTTTGCTGTCTGTGTCCCATTTTAGAATTTCCCTTCACTTCCAGTCCCAAAAACACAACAGGACGTGAAAGGAAATCTCCCCAAAGTGTTGAGGACATTCCTTCTGCTCTCCAGTTGTCACTAGAAGATGAACCTCCACCTCTTCTCATTACAACAGTAAAAGTTTGGATTTCCACGGCACGGACCACAATAACTTGACAAGAGTTATCATTTTTCTCTATGGTATCCTCAAAAAAGGCTTTAGCTGTACATGGGGCTATGAAACCAGATGGGGGTGTAGGAGGATCTCTACAAATGACCAGAATCTGATTCTGGAAAGGGTAGAAGACCAAATATTTTTAAAAGGGTTGTAAAGGTAAAAAAAAAAAAATCCTACAAAGCTTCCTTTACCTTAGTGCAGTCCTCCTTCACTTACCGTATTTATCGGCGTATATCGCGCACTTTTTTCCCCTTAAAATAAGGGGAAAATCGTGGGTGCGCGATATACGCCGATAGACGCTTCCCGCGCTCAGTTTGAATGGAGCCGCCGACATATACCGAGCGCAGTACACTCGGGTAGGCTCGGCTTCGCTCGTGCTCACGCATAAACGTCACAGAGGGTGAGCACGAGCGAAGCCGAGCCTTGCCGAATGTACCCGAGTGTACTACACTCGGAATATGTCGGCGGAGGCGTTCGAAATGAGCGCGGGAAGCGGGGACTCGACTTGAGGCGTGCGCTGGAGAAGCCGGGAGGACACCACCGAGGCCACAGACGGATGCCGGACCGGACAATGGACGCTGGGCAAGACACCAAAACTGTAAGTAATAAAATCTTATAACATTTTTTTTTACATGAATTTCGGGGCAACTTTAGGAGTGCACGCTATACGCGGGAGCGCGCTATACCCCAATAAATACGGTACCTCAACCGATTTTGCTTTTAAATGTCCCTATTTCTTCTGAGAAATCCTCACTTCCTGTTCTTCTGTCTGTAACGCCACACAGTAATGCGAGGCTTTCTCCCTGGTGTGTCGTGCTTGACCCCTCCCTTAGACTACAGGAGAGTCAGGACGCTCTCTACGTTGCAGATAGAGAAAAAAAGCTGTGTGTTAGTGGGCCTCCTGACTCTCCTGTAGTCCAAGGGAGGGGGCGAGCACGACACTCCACACCAGGGAGAAAGCCTTGCATTACTGTGTGGAGTTACAGACAAAAGAACAGGAAGTGAGGATTTCTCAGAAGAAATAAGGACATTTAAAAGCAAAATGGAAGGATGAGGTAACTGCACTAAGGTAAAGGAAGCTATTTAGGGGAAAAAAATTGTACCTTTACAACCCCTTTAAGCGGTTAGAAGTAGAGTTTCCCTTTAAACAGCAGCCTTTCACCTTTTTCCCACAAGTTTGATTGTAAGCTCTGCACAGTGATATCCGGCCAAGATTTAGCTTTATTTATACTGAGAATATAAATATGAAAATATTACTTCCACTTCCCATTTTCGCACACACACTATGGCACTTTGTTAACAATCTGGAAAATGACAAAGCTATGACAAAGGTAGATTGGTCAGAAGATGATCGGATGTGGCCAGAAGCCACACTGGGCAATTCCCATTGCTCCTATTCCAGTCCTCTGGGTGACAGAGCCTGGGTGACCCTGATAAAGGGTTAAGCTGATCTACGCGGCGGTTCTGTGGGAACGCTCTCAGCGAGGGCACTGCTAGGCTCCCTGGGACATTTTCCCACTCCATTTTTAACAGGGGCAGCCCTGGGGTCCCAGTTTTCCAACCGATTAAGGCTCGCTTGACGAATGACCCTGCGTTTAGCACATAGCTTCACCCTCTCTTTGCTGGAGGGGTGTTTAGCTGCACTGTGAGATATGCAGGGCAGGTCTCTGGAGCAAGGATGCAGTTAATGACAGTGATGGGGACACAGTCACAAACTCACATTAAGTTCCATTTAAAGCAATGACATGTACGTCCTTGTACATCCATGTATGGAAAGAGTCCCTGCTGCTTGAAAATTCTTATCGCTGTATTAGAATGTAAACTCCTCATTGCATGGAATTTGTATTACTGTATATGTATGGCGTTGCCCGGTCTTCCTATCTTAACCTTTTGGGGAGGAAAATCATAGTAATATAAATATACCCATCTTTTATATAAGGGTGTAGGTAAGGGTTAATTTAACTGTCATATATTTTTATTTGGCATATAAGTAATATGTGTACCAGGTATTATTGAAATATCTCCAGGCGTACAGAAGTTATGTGGGAACATACATTTCCCATTGATTTGCATGGGACTTTAAACAAAAACCCCAACCCTCACAAATGGGGGTAGTTAAGGGATAAATTAACTATCCTATAGTTTAAGTAGACATATAAGTAACATGTGACCAAGTGTTATCGAAATATCTACAGCCGTTTGGAAGTTATGAAGTAACATGTATTTCCCATAGAGTTGAATGGGACTTTAAAGAAAAACCCCGACCATGGCTAATGGGGGTGGGTAAGGGTTAAACCACCTATCCTATGTTTGTTGCTGACATATAAGTAACATGTGTGCCAAGTTTCATGTTAATATCTTTAGCCGTTTGGACGTGATGCTGGAACATACATACATACATACATACACACACACACACACACACGTTGAGTTTTATATATATATAAGATATATATATATATACACACCCTGTTTCCCCCCCCAAAAAAACTACCCCTAAAATAGGACCTAGCATACTTTTCCAGGACAAGTGCAATATAAGCCCTACCCCGTAAAAAAGCCCTAGTTTAAAATCCTATTACCCACTCTATTACATTAGTACACAATGTACAATGTGTGTGTTTCTGTAACATAATTGCGGGGAAGAGAGCTCCGGCAGGTCACAAAAGCGCAGAGCGGTGCTATAATGAAGGTATTTGGCACAATTATATTACAGAAATACACACATTGTACATTATATACTACAGTAATAGAGTGGATTACAAGATTTTACAAGCATTTTAACTAAGTTCACACTGGGGATTCCAAACAGGCAGGTCGAGAGAGGGGGAGAGAAGACAGCACATTACATGGTAAGACCTACCCCAAAAATAAACCCTACTGTGTCTTTTGTTACCAAAATTAATATAAGACCCGGGCTTATTTTCGGGGAAACACGGTATATAGATAGATAGATAGATAGGTAGATAGATAGGTATAGTAAAACCTTGATTTGAGAGTAACTTGGTTTGAGAGCGTAAGTGTAGAAATACAGTTAAATTTAAAGTGGATGTAAACCCAATTTTTTTTTTTTTTGCTGTCACAATGTAGAGTATAAGATTTCCTATCATCTGTGCCCAGTCTTGACACAAAGTTAATCCAACTCTGAGCAATCCTTCTTTTTTTCAGTTAGATAAATGGACAAACAGGAGAAAACTTTTGCCCGTTCTTCCCCCTTGCTGTGAATGACAGGTTATTTACATATCTCATGCACTAGCCTGAGACAGGCATTATATTTTTTTATTCCCACCCCCACTCCTTTCCTGAAGTCATGTGGTTACTTTTCTGGATTTTGACTGGCTGTTAGTGATCATAGCAGAATTTAGTCTAAGAAATACACAGGAGAAAATGCATGTTGACAACGGGAGTGTAGAGGTGGGCAGGGAGTCTACCAACATCACGAGCTCCAGATAACAGACCCACCCACAGAATCTGCAGTTTTTCAGTTCTTATAACAGACAGAGGGGAAACATTTGACAGGTAAGGATACATGCAGAAGGGATGTATATCCTTATAGATCAGCACTATGGGAGTAGTTTAGAAAGGATGAGAGTGGGTTTACATCCACTTTAAGGTAAAACATTTAGAAACTTGCATGGTTGATGATTAAAACAGGCACATCTAAGTATGCAGGGACCCGGGATAAAGACGTCCACGGTCACGATTGCAGACAGCTTAACCCCGGGATCCCTGTATACTTAGATGTGCCTCTTTTAATCATAAACCATACGAGTTGCTAAATGTTGTACCTTCATTAAATGTAACCATATTGCTACACTTAGAGGCGCCTCTCTTCTCTTTTATACTCTGTAGCTCCTGCTGGATTTTGCTTCTATTCCCCTTGTGGAGGCTTCCATTTGTAAATGGACATTTTATGGTTACACATCCCATCACATTGCTATAATCTTTTTATATGGACTATAAACTGAAAGACTTATGAATAAATGGTTGTGGAACGAATCATTTGGAGTATTCATCATTTCTTATGGGAAAATTCCCTTTGATATACAAGTGCTTTGGATTACTAGCATGTTTCCGGAACGAATTATGCTCACAATCCAAGGTTTTACTGTATATAGGGTTCAATATTGAGTTGGTCCTCCCTTTGCAGCTATAACAGCTTCAACTCTTCTGGGAAGGCCGTCCACAAGGTTTAGGAGTGCGTCTATGGGAATGTTTGACCATTCTTCCAGAGGCATAATTTGCAAGGTCAGGCACTGATGTTGGACGAGAAGGCCTGGCTCGCAGTCTCTGCTCTAATTCATCCCAAAGGTGTTTTATTGGGTTGAGGTCAGGCCAGTCAAGTTCCTCCACCTCAAACTCGCTCATCCATGTCTTTATGGACCTTGCTTTGTGAAAAAAGGTGCAGGGACTTTTTTCCTACACCGCAATTGGACCACATGGGTGTTCACGCCCAACGCGATCTGATTCCTGTCCGAATCCACAGTTCGCACTTCGATCAGTGAACCGATCTGGGGGGTGCCATTAACATTGTATGGACACCCACAGCGGTTCGCAGAGGGCAGTGTGACTTTCCTGCGGATGCGATGCGATGCAGGAACCAGCACTGGAATCGCACTGGTCCCCGCATAGATGCTGCACAGATTAAACAGACTTTTTCTGGTCAGAGCCCCTGAGGCTCCCGGAGCAGACACGTCCCTTTGGATTGATTACCACCATGGAGGCCAGTAAAGTGTTAACGTCCTGTTTTTCCAAGGACAAAAACGATCCTTATCTGGTCAACACAGTCTGATCGGGAAAGACTGTTATTCCCAGACTGGCCCACGTCATGTAGTAAGACAAAGGTTAACTTCCACCATTGTCCTTTCTGCCAGTACGATTTTATCTGCGGTATTTTTAATCATAATTATTTGGTTGCTGCCCTTTTTCACAGGAAAGGAAAAGATTGTCGCGAAAGAGAAAATAAAATAAAAAACGTGCTGGCATCTCTGTAAGGAAATAGGTCTACCTGTGCAATAAATAACTTGGGATTATGAAAAGCACTATGAAGACTTCAATGCATTCCCAAAGTAGTTTACAATGAGATACTGTATATGGGCCTATGCACACTCCCTGCGTTCAACTGCACCGAAACTGCATAAAGAGTATTAAAACATCATTGTTAAAGCGGAGTTCCGGCCACAATTTCACTTTTTAAATATAAATACCCCTGTAATACACAAGCTTAATGTATTCTAGTAAAGTTAGTCTGTAAACTAAGGTCCGTTTTGTTAGGTTGTTACAGCATTTAAACACTTTATAAAATAGAAATTGACTGGGGCCATCTTAAGTGTGGGCATCATGAAGCCAGACTGTATGACTTCCTGGATTTTAGCCTTGCAGATCTCGCACATGCTCAGTGCTGCATAAGCAGTGTCAGATCAGGTTTCAGCACCTGTACCGTCAAAGTCACATGATTCTTCGAGACTGGGGAGTGCACAGACTCCTAGAAAGTTACACCCACTACATTCCCAGGAGTCTGTGCGGTGTAGGTTAGGAAGCATTAAGCACCTAGGTGCAGGAAGTGGGAAGATTAACTATTCTGCCTAGCAACACTTTGAAGGCATCTAAAAAAAAAAAAAAAAATTTGTAAAGGACTAATGAATTTTTTTTAAAACTACTGATGTAATGTTATATTTATGGGTGGAACTCCACTTTAATACAAGGGAAATCCTGTTGCAGTTTAGCGGTGGTTTCCAGCAAGCAAATCTATAAAACTGAATGGTATGTACACAAAACTACAGTGCTTTTCATGTATACAGCTGTACTGTAAATGCAGGAAAAGCTTCACTCCTTTGAAAGTTTTAGCCTAAAGTTGGGAAGAGATTCTCTGCCAAGTCTTTAATGCCATTGTGTCTACACTTGGCCAGACCACAAAAACTACTTTATAGTCATCATTCCCCATGCTGCCACGTTACTTGGGCACTCTATAAAGGAGTGAGCGCTCTCCCAGAATCAAAAGCGGTGCATGCGCAGTGCTTTGTTACAGCAGCAATGAGCTTAGAATTGCTGCAACAGAGGGATAGAGAGCGCACTGGGACTGGGAATGTGCAGCTTTCTGAAACTGGGAGATTGCTGGGAGCGAGCATTCAGCATATAGAGTGCCCAAGGAACACGGCAGGATGGGCAACAATAGCTATATGAAAGTTTTACAGCTAGGCTTCAGGAGGTCGAAAAAAAGATAAAATATGCTCTAAAGTGATACTAAACACTTTCATTTACATTGTCCCTTCTATTTCTGTAGGATGGCACTAATTATTTTAATTAACCTTCTCCCGCCTGTGCTATAGCCCAATGACCTCTACAGCGCGGGCCTTAACCACTTAAGACCCGGACCTTTATGCAGGTAAAGGACCTGGCCAGTTTTTGCGATTCGGCACTGCGTCGCTTTAACTGACAATTGCGCGGTCGTGCGATGTGGCTCCCAAACAAAATTGGCGTATTTTTTTCCCCACAAAAATAGCTTTCTTTTGGTGGTATTTGATCACCTCTGCGGTTTTTATTTTTTGCACTATTAAACAAAAATAGAGCGATAATTTTGAAAAAAAAAAAAATATTTTTTACTTTTTGCTATAATAAAAATCCCCCAAAAATATATAAAAAAACTTTTATTTTTCTCAGTTTAGGCCAATACGTATTCTTCTACATACCTTTGGTAAAAAAAAAAAAAAAAATCGCAGTAAGTGTTTATCGATTGGTTTGCGCAAAATGTATAGCGTTTACAAAATAGGGGATAGTTTTATTGCATTTTTATTAATATATATTTTTTTACTACTAATGGCAGAGATCAGCGATTTTTTTCGTGACTGCGACATTATGGCGGACACATCGAACAATGTTGACACATTTTTGGGACCATTGTCATTTTCACAGCAAAAAATGCTATAAAAATGCATTGTTTTCTGTGAAAATGACAATTGCCGTTTAGGAGTTAACCACTAGGGGGCGCTGAAGGGGTTAAGTGTGACCTCATGTGTTTCTAACTGTAGGGGGCGGGACGCGTGACGTCATTGATCGTGTTTCCCTATATCATGGAACACACGATCAATGACACTGCCACAACAAAGAACAGGGAAGGTGTGTTTACACACACACCTCTCCCCGTTCTTCAGCTCTGGAGGACCGATCGCGGGACACCGGCGGCGATCGAGTCCGCGGGTCCCGCGGGCGCGGTCACAGAGCTTCGTGCCGGCGGCGCGTGACCCCACGGCTGGGATTAAAGGGCCATGTACAGATACGTGGATGTGCCCAGCCGTGCCATTCTGCCAAAGTATATCGGCATGAAGGGGTCCTTAAGTGGTTAAAAGACGTCCTCCCATGCATGAGCTGCCTGCATGCCCTCAAATCTACAGATCACCTCACACAGAGTCATGGCTGCCTCATCTGTGCCCACCAGTGCCACCTATGAGTGCCCATAGTGCCACCTATCAATGCCCATCAGTGCCACCGATCAGTGCTGCCTATCAGTGTCACCTACCAGTGCCACCCATCAATGATCATCAGTGTCACCTACCAGTGCCCATTAGTGCAGTGTCTTTAGCGCACATCATGGAAGGAGAAAAATTACCTGTTTTCAAAATTACATAAACTATGAAACTGTTAGTTTTTCTTCTCAAAATTTTCGGTCTTTTTTAGCAAAAAAATAAAAACCCAGCAGTGATTAAATACCACCAAAATAAAGCAATATATTGTGTGAAAAAAAAATATAGAATTTTCATTTGGGTACAGCATTGCATGACTGCGCAATTGTCATTCTAAGTGAGAGCGCTGAAAGATGAAAATTGTTCTGGGCAGGAAGAGGGTTTAAGTGGCCAGTAAGCAAGTGGTTCAAAAAAAATGACATAAAAAATCTTTTCCCAATATACAGCTGTCACATGAACCAACTCTTTCCCAGCCTGTCTGCAGGGAAACATAAGCAGGATAAGCTTCTAGTGCTCTGTTGCTGTTCAAAACAACCTTCGAAATACAAATTAAAAATAAATAATATCAATAAAATTGTCATACAAATGTATATTTGAAATCAAATGGTAACAATAACATTTTGTGGGCAGATTTGTACCAGTCACAGGCGGTGTCACGCCCCTACAGCATGTGTCTTAGAAGAGGGAGGTGGAGCCACCATTAATCTACATGTATTATCCCACCCCCATTGGTTTTAGTAGGTTAGTGGGCATGAGGGAGGGAGTGGGCTGTCATTTACCACTGTGTATATGTCCATATGTGTGCTTCTAGTCACATGGGCTGTCCGGATGAGATAGGGAGGAAATGCTCAGCATAGAAACTAACTGAAAACTGAGCTTGTGCAAAAGTTGCCACCACAGCTGCAAAATCCCTAGCCAAATTTTCGACATGGACAAAAGATGGAGAAAGAACAGGAGGATCAACCAGGTTTTTGCAGAATACATAAAACAAATCTCATAGTGACTAAGTGAGTATGAACAGCATGTAATATACCATTTATTGATAGTTTTTATGTTGTGGGTTTAGGGATACTTTAAACAAAATGTTTTTGGTAGAGGTTCTGTGTTCTATATGCCCACATCCTATATTTTACCTACATCACCAAAAGAATTGGAGCCAAGGACTTTTTTTTAGTGCATAAAGAAAATGTCACCACAAGAATAATTATATAAAAATCACAAAATGTATATACCTAAAATTTAAAATCACTTGTAACATCATGTCCATTGTGAGGTTCACACATTTTTAAATCCAATAATCCACATGCGGACACATTTCGAATGAGCTTCCTCAGGAGAGCATGTGAATGAATGTCACTCTCATGGAACCCATGTAGAGGTTTTCTGGAACCAAATAGGTGTGAGACATCTTTTCCAAAAGGGGGCCCGCAAGGAGCGACAATAGGCTAAAAACATCAACTTCAGGAGATGAGGTCCCCACACAGCCCATTATTAAACCATATTTTCAAAAGAAAAATGAAGGTCAACTGTTTCTAGTCAGTCATATACTGTACAAATATAAAAAGTTGTCTCCACATCATTCGAAACAATCAGATATAATTGTACAGTAAGGATTCAACGTGTCCATAACGCCCAGCAAACTTGCATTAACCAATAATTTTTTTAAAGCTGCTTAGTTTCCTTTAACCTCCTGGGGTCCTTTGTCTGTACAGGCATTTTATACCTACTGCGCATGTGCGAAGTGCGCTGCGCTTTGTGAATGGCCAGGCAGCGGGGGAAGGATGAGGGGGGCCAAACTTCCAGGTGATCTCGCCATGGAGAGATCACCTAGAAATGGGAGTGGGCAGTTGTCAAAAACAGATACCCGCTTCACCCCCCCCTCCAAAGGTGCCAAATGTGTCAGAGGGTGGGAGGAGGCAGATAAGTGGAGCTTCCACTTTTAGGTGGAGCTTCACTTTAAGAGAAGTTGAGGATTTTTTTTTAAATCCTACTTGCCTAGGTGGCTGCAGCATCGGTCCCCTGCTGCCTCCAAGGCTGAGAACCAAGTGATCAAATACCACTGATCACTCAGTTATCAGTGAGCAGACAGCAGACTCTTTGGTCTGCCCCCCCCCCTCACTCGCTGGGGCTCTGGGCTTCGGAGAGGGCGGGGTTGCCGAGAGGCTGAGCCAGGTACTGGTCCAGAGATCTGGGTGGATTCCGACCATACGGTTGTGATCTTTCCCCAACCTGGAGCAGCCAACAGCGGGCTTCAGCTGTCTGCTGACAACAGGTCACAGGAGTGCAAACTGCACTCCTATGATCCACAGGAAAAATACAGCCAAAACAAGCTGTGGCTGTACTTTTCCTTTAAGCTAGCAATACACTGGCATATTTTCAACTATTCATACGGACATTCGTGGGAAAACCTGTAAGAAAATTCATACAAAATTTCTGAGTGCATTCGATGGCTTGATGAATGTTGTTCAAAAGTACTACAAAGTTTTATTTGGTTTTAACATTCGATTTAAGAAATGCAATGTTAGAAATGTGTTTATTAGAGAAAAAAATACCATCCTTCTTCTATGATTGAAAACAAATGTCGATCACTGGTGAAAATCAAACAAACATACTTAAAAATAATCGGTTCAAACAAGTCTACTAGAGTATATAGCCAGCTTTAGCCTTTAAAACAAGTTTACTTTTGTTCTATGGTAGCAAAAGTGTGCGCATTCATTAAGGCCCCTTTTCACACTGACACGGTTTTTAGGCGGTTTAGCGCTAAAAATAGCGCTGCTATACCGCCTGAAAAAGCCCAAAGGCTTTTACACTGAAGCGGTGCACTAGCAGGACCGCTCCAAAAGTCCCACTAGCCGCATCTTTGGAGCGGGGTGTTTACCACTCTTCCACCGCTCCTTCCCATTGAAATCAATGGGAAACCGCGGAAATATCGCCGGCAATGCGCCTCTGCAGCGGCGCATTGCGGGCGGTATTAACCCCTTTTTTGGCCGCTAGCGTGGGTTAAAACCGCACCGCTAGCGGCTGAATAACGCAGTAAATACGACGTTATAACGTCGCTAAAAATCGCGCCGCTATACTGCCACCGCACCTCCCGTGCCCAGTGTAAAAGGGGTATTTAAAAAGGGCAGTATACAAAGGGGCACCTGGCAAGCAAAGAGATGGGCTTCAGTGCAATGGTGAGTGAAGGGGGACATGTGGGAGAGGTGGTGAGAGAAGCAGAAGACGGGGGTCTGGTGCAATGGAAGTAGGGAGGTAGTGTGAGCTGATGAGAACAGAAATTATAAGGTCATTTCCCATTGCAATACAAACTCACTTGCTGCAGGAACTGCTCTGGATGTGCTTTCTACTGGGTAAAGGAGTTTTGGATGCCATTGGTCTACATTTAAATGCCAGTGCTACTGTGCATGTGCGGTAATTCCCGAGATAAGAAAATAGTGCAGATACCTGGTGTATGTGTGGTAGCGACACAATTTTTAACACTACACTACTCCCAGTCCCAGAGCAGACTTGGGTTGAGTGATAGCGATGCTGGTTCCTTTTAACCTGCTGCAATCTCCGCAACAGGATGCCTCCCATCACTAATAACTTATCTGCGGCTTATACTTGCCACATGACCTACTGAAGTGAGACATCTTTTAGTGATGGGAGACATCTTGTGCCATTAGCTGATTGCTGGTATGTGTTAGGGATTGCTACAGGTTAGAAGAGATCAGCAGCACTCTCACTAAATGCTGAGTCTATGCATGTGCAGTAAAACCCCTAAATCTTTAAGGTTCTACTGTCCTCCTGTGCACACAAAGGCTGCGGAAAGGAGAGGATGGGTCTTCCACAGGTAATTGTGCTGGAATGCCGGAGGAGGTGGGGTACGGTGGGTTAGATAAGCACAGTCCAAGAAACGGTAGGCAAGAAAATGTTCAGAAAGTTCTGTTCAACAGTTTCCTTTATCTTCAAAATAAACCATAAAGTGGTTGTAAAGCCTCAGGGTTTTTAACCTTAATGCATTTCCATGAAAAACCCACCAGATTCCCCCTTTTCTTACCTGAGCCTGATCGTTCCAGCGATGTGCACGAGTGCAGCGGCTCCAGCCACTGTCTCTCTCATCATTGGACAGATTGATAGCATTGGCTCCCGCTGCTGTCAATCAAATCAAGTGACATGGGAGCGGGGCTGAGTCCTGCTGTCTGTGTCAATGGACACTGCAGTGGGATTCTGTTGCGAGCCCACATGGGTGCACCCAGGGAAAGTGCCTTTCTGTGGAGGTACCCAATAAGAAAGAGGGGCCTGGAGTGCCAGCAGGGCACCACAAAAGAAAACGATTGGGGCTGCTCTGTTCAAAAAAATGCACAGAGCAGGTGCGTATAGGTAGGTTTTTTAAAACAAGGGTTTACAACCCTTTTAACCGCTTCCATACAGGGCACTTATACACCCTCACGCCCAGACCCATTTTTAGCTTTCAGCGCTGTTGCAATTTGAATGACAATTGCGCGGTCATGCTACACTGTACCCAAACAAAATGTTTATCATTTTGTTCCCACAAATAGAGCTTTCTTTTGATGGTATTTGATCACCTCTGCGATTTTTATTTTCTGTAAAAAAAAAAAAAAAAAATGTTGTTTCTGTTATAAAACATTGTAAATAAGTACGTTTTTTCCTTTACTGATGGGCACTGATGGTACTGCATTGACGGACACTGATAAGGCGGCACTGATGGGCACTAATATGCGGCACTGACAGGAGGCACGGATAAGCGGCATGGATGGGCACGGATAAGCGGCATGGATGGGCACGGATAGGCGGCATGGATGGGCACGGATAGGCGGCATGGATGGGCACAGATAGGCGGCATGGATGGGCACGGATAGGCGGCATGGATGGGCACGGATAGGTGGCACTAACGTACTAATGTATGTGTTGTACTAATGGATGTCAATCAGTGCCAAACAATAATGCCTGCCAATCAGTGATGCCCATTGTGGGCACTGATTGGCAATCATTGTGGGCACCGATTGGCATATTTTTTGTGATTGTCATCCCTGGTGGTCTAGGGTGGCATACCTGTGGTGGGCATCCCTGGTGGTCTAGTGGCATCCCTGGTGGTCCAGTGTGGGCATCCTCAGGGGGGCTGCGCTGATAATCGATCAGCGCAAACCCCCCGTCAGAGGAGCAGCCGATCGGCTCTCCTCTACTCGCGTCTGACAGACGCGAGTGAGGAAAAGCAGATTACCGGCTTTTCCTGTTTACATCGTGATCAGCCGTGATTGGACACGGCTGATCACGTGGTAAAGAGTCTCCATCGGAGACTCTTTACCTAGATCGGTGTTGCGGTATGTCAGACTGGAGGGGGCGTGCAGCGGCTCAATATCCCGAGGACGTCATATGACGTCCAGTCAGGACATTCAAACCACTTTGCCGACGTCAATCTGCAATGGGCGGGCGGTAAGTGGTTAAAGAGGTCGTAAACTCTGTACAACCACTTTTACCTAAAGGTAAGCCTATATTAAGGCTTACCTGTAGGTGCAGGTTTAGGAGATACAGTATTTACAATATACGCGTGCGCCTAGGTCATTAGAAAGGTAGGAAGGACACAATCGTGAGGGATCATGTTGTGACTGGCGGCAGCCCATTATGCTTTACCTTTGCAGGGAAATAGAGAGGAAGTAAAACCCATCAGGGTTTATGTCCTCTTTAAGGCAAATATATATATATATATATATATATATATATATATATATATTATATATATTTTACAGTTGAACCTTGGATTACGAACATAATCCGTTCCAGGAGAATGTTCGTAATCCAAAGAACTCTCGTATATCAAAGCGAGTTTCCCCACTGAAGTCAATGGAAACGAAAATAATTTGTTCCGCATTGACGTCAATGGGATGCAATATCACATGCGGCCAGAGGTGGGGGGGGGGGTGTCGGAGAGCCTCGGAAACGGACAGAAAGGCCCAAGGACATGTCGGCTGACCTCGGCAAACGTCGGAAAGGCTTGGAAAATTAGTACTTCAGTGTCTTTCCGAGCATTGCTGAACTGCGACGATCGGCTGCGATCATCGCTGTTCGGCTCTGGCGCCCCCGCACCTCAGGCCAAATGTGATACTGCAAGCCCTACTAGATTGAATTCTGCTTGTCTTGCGAGACAACACTCACAAACCAAGTCAGAATAAAAAAAAAAAAAAAAAAGTTGTTAGTAAATCAAAACGCTTGTTAACCGCGTTACTCTTAAACCGAGGTTCCACTGTGTATGTATGTGTATGTATATATATATATATATATATATATATATATATATATATATATATATATATATATATATATATATATATATATATATATATATATATATACACATATACACACATATATATGTATTACATGACGTTATCATACACAGCATAGAGCAGGGAGATGAGTGTAATCTGAGACCTGAGTGGAGGAAATGGACACACCTCTCTCTACACAGTTTTATAGGGAGACCTGCACAACTAAGGCTGTCAATTACCTTCTGTGTGCTGGAGGGGGGTAAGGATGGGGCCATCTCCCGGGGTTGTCTGATGTTGGTATAGACTGTCAGAAGCAAGTCAAGAAGAGGAAAGACAGAGCAGACAGAAATCACACTGGGTCCTTTGTATCAAGACAAGTACAGACTATAGAAGCATATGCAGTGTTCATTTTTCATTTCAGAGGTTTAGAACCACTTTAAAGGATTCCTAGACGTGAACCGACAATCTGTTGGGTCAGACAATCTGATGTGCAACTTACCATACTTTTAAAATCGAGTCCCACAAACAGTTGCCAATCCCAAATAGAGAGAATGGAAGTTAACTGGCTGATATGAGCAAGACTACGCCTTTAGGCGTCAATGAGAAATGAGGCCCAGCGTGTCCTCCCTCTGCTTACGCTGGTCTCTCAGGGAGTCCAAACACTGAAATCTGAAACCCAGGGGCAGCGCAATCCACAGCAGGGGACAAACATTGCTTGTGGTGATGGAAAAACCTATGTATGACACCGTGCATAACACTGTGCTGCTGCACATCGGGCTCCAGCGCGGCAGGCCTCATCTCTTCTACAAGCGACTGACAGCTAAGCAGATAAGTGAACTTGTCCAACCGGTGTACATTCCTGGACCAAGGCCAGCCAGGTACACCCCGGCAGCTCTAAAGATACAACACAGCAAGTGGTCACTCCCTTCTGGAGAATGCGAGCAGGAATTCGGGGAATTGGGCCGTCAGCTAATCCTTTACCTGCGGCTATGAGGGTCCTGCGAGGGGAGCAGCTTGGGACTGCTGCGTGGCTGGAAGCTGGCTTGCAGCTTCGAGGACTTTGATTAACATGCCCTGTTCTAAATTTTCCCCTTAGCAGACAAATCTTCAGCATTAAGTATGCACCTGTCTTTCACAACCTGTAAAGGAGCCATTTTATAAACAGGATGCAACTGGAATCCTCATACTTAGGCTGCATTCACACCTGAGCATGGCGTTTTGCTGCGTTTTTTACCGTGACAAAACGCAATGTTTTTTACCGTGATTTGCCGTGACAAAACGCAGCGTTTTTTACCGCAATTTTTTACAGGTCTAGGGTCACCAATGTAAAACGCCCAAATTCGAGCGACAAAGAAGGGTCCAGAACTTGTTTGGGCTTCAGGCGTTCGGCGTCAGGCGTTTTGTAGTGGAGATGTGAACCATCTCCATAGAGAATAATGTATTTTTTCCCCTCTAGCGTTTTGGGGCGTCGCGCTTCAGGCAACAAAACGCTCAGATGTGAATGCAGCCTAAGGCTTTATGTAGCCCTGAAAGCGGGAGTTCACCCATAAAAAGATTTTTACCCGTAGATTGATGCTCATTTTGTCTAGGGGGAATCGGCTAGTTGTTTTAAAATCTGAGCAGTACTTACCGTTGTAGAGAGCGATCTTCTCCGCCGCTTCCGGGTATGGGTCTTCGGAACTGGGCGTTCCTTCTTGATTGACAGGCTTCCGACGGTCGCATCCATCGCGTCACGAGTAGCCGAAAGAAGCCGAACGTCGGTGCGGCTCTATACGGCGCCTGCGCACCGACGTTCGGCTACTTTCGGAAAATCGTGACGCGATGTATGCGACAGTGGGAAGACTGTCAATCAAAATAGGAACGCCCAGTCCCGCAGCCCATACCCGGAAGCGGCGGAGAAGATCGCTCTCTACAACGGTAAGTACAGCTTCGTTTTTAAAACAACTAGCCGATTCCCCTAGACAAAATGAGCATCATCTTAGGCCCCGTACACACCATAGAATCCATCCGCAGATAAATCCCAGCAAATGGGTTTCAGCGGATAAATCCTATGGTGTGTACACTCCAGCGGATCTGTTTCCGCGGATATATCTCCCCTGGGATGGATTCCAGCAGATCGAATATTCGCTGACATGCAGAACATATCCATCTGCTGGAGTCCATCCCAACGGATGGATCCGCTGGTCTGTATAGACTCACCGGATCCATCCGTCCGAAGGGATCCCCCACATGCGTCGTAATGATTCGACGCATGCGTGGAATTCCTTATATGACAGCGTCGTGCACGCCGCCGCGTCATAATCGCGGCGACGGCGCGACACGACGTCGCCAGAGGATTTCGGCGCGGATTTCAATGCGATGGTGAGTACACTCCATCGCATTAAAATCTGCTGAAATCCTCGAGAGGATTTATCCGCGGAAACGGTCCGCTGGACCGTATCCGCGGATAAATCCTCCCGTGTGTATGGGGCCTAAGGGTAAAAAATGCTATTTCCGGGTGAACCTCCACTTTAACAACCAGATTCCTTTTTTATTTACACATTTAATATGTACACTCACCAGTAACTTTATTAGGTACACCTGTTCAATTGCTTGGTAACACAAATTGCTAATCAACCAATCAAATGGCAGCACCTCAATGCATTTAGGCATCTAGATGTGGTGAAGACGACTTGCTAAAGCTCAAACAGAGCATCAGAATGTGGAAGAATGGGTATTCATGGTTGTTGGTGCCAGGTTGGCTGTTCTGAGTATTTAAAAAACGGTGGATCTACTGGGAATTTCACACACAACTAGGGCTGCAACTAACGATTATTTTCATAATCGATTCGTTGGCCGATTATTGTTTCGATTACTCACCTTAAAAAAAAAAAGAAAAAAAAAAAAGTGTGGCCAAACAACATCTTACTTCAAAAAAATTAAAATTTTAAGAACGTTCGTTCGATTTTCTAATCGTCAGTGGGGTCAAATCGACGTTTGTTTTCAACCACAGTGACGGGGAAGTTTAGAAATAATAGAAATAAATAGAAATAATAGAAATAATAGAAAACTTCTTGGTCAAAGGAATTTTCAGACAGTGTGTGTGGTTTTCGTTCAGAAATTATATTCATTTTAAAACTGAATGTTAAAAGCAAGTGAAAATTTCAAACATTCTTTCCTTCAGTGAATGTACTAAGATTTTTTTGTATTAATATATTAACAGTAGTGATCATTTGCTCTTTACTACAAAGGGCTAATTTTCTTTTTTTTTTAAAACCCATTATGTTACTGAGCGATTAATCTATTATGAAAATAGTAATTGATTGATTTCATACATCGATTAGTTGTTTCAGCCCTACACACAACCAACTCTAGGGTTTACAGAGAATGGTCAGAAAAGGAGAAAATATCCAGTGAGTGGCAGTCGTGTGGACAAAATGCCTGGTTGATGTCAGAGGAGAATGAGCAGATAGAAATGATAGAAAGGCAACAGTAACTCAAATAACCACTTGTCACAACCAAGGTATGCAGAATACCATCTCTTAATGCACAACACATCGAAACTTGAGGCAGATGGGTTACAGCAGCAGAAGACCACACCGGGTGCCACTCCTGTCAGCCAAGAACAGGAAACTGAAGCTACAATTCGCACAGGCTCACCAAAATTGGGCAACATATGATTGGTAAACCGTTGCCTGGACTGATGAGTCTCGATTTCGGCTGCGACATTCAGATGGAAGGGACAGAATTGGTGTAAACATGAAAGCATGGATCCATCCTGCCTTTCAAAACTTCAGGTTGGTGGTAATGGTGTGGGGGATATTTTCTTGGCACACTTTGGGGCCAGTTAGTATTAATGAAGCATTGTTTAAATGCCATGGCCTACCTGAGTATTGTTGCTGACCATGTCCATCCCTTTATGACGACAGTGTACCCATCTTCTGAATGGGTAGATGGGAGGGAGGGAAGAAGAAGGGAGGGAGGGAGGGAGAGAGGGAGGGAGGGAGAGAGACCTGGGTTCCATTGCGTTCTTCCTCACCTCAATCACTTGCAGATTCTTTCCACAGCAGCTCCATGCCACAACACGGGCAGCAATGGACAGCGCACCCATTGGCTGGGATGCGCTGCAGCCCACCTCCCGCTACCTCCTCACCCAGTAACTGGCTGAAAATGTCTCTTGCATCCCTTCCTCTCCCAGTCCACCCAGCTTACTATGTGGGTGGCCTAGGATGACACCTTTTGCCAACCATCCATCATGCTCACACAGTACCGGGTGGTGGCTGAGCAGTGCGCCATTTTTATGGGTGATCAGACCTCCCGACCCAGTCCGCCCCTGCTCGGGACAAAGCCTATTTTCCGGGATTCTCCCTGGGACATGGGTCTGAATTCTGTGAATGTCCCGGACAAATCGGGACTGTAGGCAACGAGGTCAAGGACAAATCTCTCCATGGACAATCAAATCATAGATGCGTATTAAGGAATGGCCAGTACATATGTTCATATCACTTAAAGAAGAACTCTGGGAAAGTGATGACATTTGCACATTAGCCATGTGTTAGCTAACAAAACTGCTAATGTGAGTTGGATTGAAATAGCATGTTGTGTACAAAACTCAGATTTTTTTTTTTTTTTTACATACACAGAATTTTCTTAATCCCTGAGCTCCAGCAGCAAGGATCTCTGAAGTGGCGACATCACTTCCTGTTAGTGTTGGTCACCACATAGTGAGATTGCCATCATGCCCTGGGATTTAGAATCTAAATGGGTGGCTGCATGGGTGGGATGAATCAGACTCCTGGCCTGTCCATCTAACTATGCTATACAGTGGGCTGGCTTGAAAGTCGGGCCAGGAGTCCGATTCACCCTATACACGCCCGCAGTCCCAATCACATTGCCATCCATTCAGACTGTAGTTCTCAGTAAAGCACGCTCTAGATGCAGTGGGCGGACTAGTCTCAGATTCTCGGTTCGATCCACCCACACTCTGAATAGGTGGCAAAGTGGGCAGGACTTTGGGTGTGTATGTATGGGATGAATCAGACTCCTGGCACATGCTGTACAGTGGGCAGAACACACTAGGAGTTTGAAACCATTGTGTCCACCCTCTGTAGAAAGTGGTGGCTTAATCATCTCACCACTCACTTTACTAAGAGCCACAGGGGGAAATGTACAAGACCGGTAGCCAGGGGGATAGAAGGCACAGAGGCCACTGGTCTTATGAACAGGATATGAGGGAAACAGAGGGCTCCTCACAAATAAAGTTGAATTTTTGACCTCCAAGGGGACTGTGCACTAAAACACAAATCAATTATATAAAAAGGTATGGGAACACCTATAGATATAGATACAGTGGATATAAAAAGTCTACACAACCTTTTTAAAATGTCAGGTTTCTGTGATAATAAAGTTCTGAAATTATTTATCTTTGTCTAATTTTTTTTACACCTTTAATGTGACCTAAAAACTGTACAACTCAGTTGAAAAACAAACTTATTTTTTTTTAGGTGGAGGGAAGTAAAAGTAAAAAAAGTTAAATAATATGGTTGCATAAGTGTGTACACCCTTAACAACTTCATTACCGGACCTATTCTGACACTCCTCTCCTACATGCAAAAATCGTAATTTTTTGGCTGGAAAATTACTCAGAACCCCCAAACACTATATATGTTTTTTTTTTAGCAGACACCCTAGGGAATAAAATGGCGGTCATTGCAACTTTTTATCTCACACTATATTTGCACAATAATTTTTCAAACGCCTTTTTTTAAGGGAAAAAAAAAAAAAACGGTTTCATGAATTAAAAAAATAACAAAACAGTAAAGTTAGCCCAATTTTTTTTGTATAATGTAAAAGATGTTACGTGGAGAAAATAAATACCTAACATGTCACGCTTTAAAATTGCGCACACTCAAGGAATGGAGCCAAACTTCAGTACTTAAAAATCTCCATAGGCGACGCTTAATTTTTTTTTTACAGGCTAACAGTTTAGAGTTACAGAGGAGGTCTAGAATTGTTGCACGCGCTCTAATGCATGTGGCAATACCTCACATTTGTGGTTTGAACAGCGTTTACATATGTGGCCGGGACTTGCATGTGCGTTTCGCTCCTGAGCGTTTGCTACCGGGGACAGGGGCGTTTTAAATAATTTAAATTTTTCACTTTATTTTTTATGCACTTTCTTTACTTTTTTTTTTTTTTGATCACTTATTCCCTTGTAATAGGAATATATTGTGACAGGTCCTCTTTGTGGAGAGATGCAGGGTCATTAAGACCCCACTTCTCTCCTCCAGGCTTATAAGCATGCGATCGTGAAAAAAAATTCACCGATCTCATGCTGACAGCCGCGATCGCAACTTTGTTTACTTCCAGGTACCTGGGCGTGACGTCATAACTTTGCGCCTGGGCCTCCGACGGCCATAAAGATGACCATTAGGTCACCAGAAATCTCTATGCTTCTCATCCGGCGCCGGCTGTTCGTTTTTCCGGGTCCTCCATGGCACTGGAGAGCCCGGAGAAACACCGGAAGGGGGGGGGACTTCCCCTCCCGTCACCTATATAAACGGTCAATCGTGGAACTCCCGCTATGATCATTGTTATGGTGCACAGAATCGCTGGCTGAAAACGAGGATATCTGAATGATGCCTGTAGCTTCAGATACCCCCGCTCAAACTCCATCCGGGGTGAAGTGGTTAAACTAATACTTTGTTGGAAGCATCTTTTGATTTTATTACAGCGCTCAGTCTTTTTGGGTATGAGTATCAGCATGGCACATCTTGACTCTTGAAAAACTGCCCCAAAGCACAATGCTGCCACCACTACAGTACTGCGGAAAGACCATATATAGTAAATGAAGGGTCCTGGGTTTAGTAACACTTTAAAAATAAACCGTAATAAAAATTTGTATCTTCATATGTAATGTGGCGTGGAAAATCAATATACAGTGCCTTGAAAAAATATTCACACCACTTGAAATTTTCCACATTTTGTCATGCTACAATCAAAATTGTTAATGTATTTTATTGGGATTTTAATTGCCACAAAGTGGCACATAATTGTGAAGTGGAAGGAAAATGACGAATGGTTTTCAAAATGTTTTAAAAATAAATATGTGAAAAGTGTGGGGTGCATTTGTATTCAGCCCCCCCAAGTCAATTACTTTGTAGAACCACCTTTCTCTGCAATTACAGCTGCAAGTCTGTTTGGGGATGTCTCTACCAGCTTTGCACATCTAGAGAGTGATATTGTTGTCCATTCTTCTTTGCAAAATAGCTCAAGCAGTGAACTTGAACAGTGCTCCGTGAGATGTTCAAAGCTTGAGATATTTATTTAGAACCTAACCCTGCTTTTAACTTCTACACAACTTTATCCCTGACCCATCTGGTGTGTTCCTTGGCCTTCATGATGCGGTTTGTTCTTTAAGGCTCTCTAACAAACCTCTGAGGGCTTCACAGAACAGATGTATGTATATTAAATTACACACAGGTGGAATCCATTTACTAATTAGGTGACTTCTGAAGGTCATTGGTTCCACTGGGTTTTAGTTAGGGGTATAAGAGTAAAGGGGGCTGAATACAAATGCATGACCACACTTTTCAGATATTTATTTGTAAAAAAAAAACAAAAAAAAAAACATTTATCATTTTCTTTCTGCTTCACAATTATGCACCACTTTGTGTTGGTCTATCACATAAAATCCCAATAAAATACATTCATGTTCCTGGTTGTAACATGACAAAATGTGGAAAAATCCAAGGGGTGTGAATACTTTTTCAAAGCAGTGTAATGGCCTTGCCATAGAACTCCACAAACGCGTGCCAATTTCCTTAGGAGCCTTTGGAATGCGTTCGCGGTGCACTTCCCTTGACTTGAGTACAGTGTTTGGCAAGCTTTGCAAGTTGCAACACCTGCCAATTGTTGCAAGCAAGATCAAAGTGAATGCAAAAGTGAACCTGCTGTATGTACTGGACTATGGCTATGCGTGTAAAGAACAGGCCTATTCTTTACACCCTTGTGAACAAGGCCTTACAGTAGTTTTAGCAACCCCTACACCACCTCAGAAGTCCGTCGGAAAGAAAGAGAACAGGTTCTCTATCTTAGGTCAAAAAAAGTCCGATGGAGGCTACACACAGCCGGACTTTCCAAGAAAAAAAGCCAGTCCGACTTTTTCCCTCGGAAAGTCTGACCGTGTATACGAGGCACTAGAGCTTAGTTTCTGCTCATTAGCAGTTTTTAGTGTGGTCAGTTAGTTTGTATTTTCACTTTTTTCAGTTTTTCTATAACACTATATAAATGCTCAACTTAGCACTGCAGATTTTTTTTTTAACTCCTCTTCTGCCATCATGACACAGATCCATGTTAGCAACACAAAGTGGTGCAGGACTCTGATGTGACATGTACAGTGCTGTATCTCTGGTCAGGTGTTTTTTGGGGGAGGGGGGGGGGTTAAGTGGGGCAAAAGCAGGCCGAACACCATGTGCGCCCCCACAAATTTACTACGCTGCCCTTGATTCACGGAGCAGTAGCTCCGTAAATTGCGTGGGCGCGCCGGCAAAATGCCCGGCGTAAGTGCGCGCAATTTAAATGATCCCGTAGGGGGCGGGAATCATTTAAATTAGGCGAGTTCCCGCGCCGATCGTAGAGCGCATGCTCCGTCGGGAAACTTTCCCGACGTGCATTGCGGCAAATGACGTCGCAAGGACGTCATTTGCTTCAAAGTGAACGTGAATGGCGTCCAGCGCCATTCACGAATCACTTACGCAAACTACGTAAATTTGAAATTTCACGACGCGGGGACGGGTATACGTAACATTTGCTGCCCCTGCTAATAGCAGAGGCAGCCTTACGCGAAAACCGCGGTATGGAAACGACGTAAATTGCGTACGCAGGGCTCGCGCAACGTTGTGAATCGGCGTTAGTATGCAATTTGCATACTATACGCTGAGCACAACGAGAACGCCACCTAGCGGCCATCGCAAGAATGCAGCCTAAGATATGCGGGTATAAGAGCCTTATGCCGCGCATATCTTAGGCTGCAGTCGGCGTAACGAGGTTCCTGAATCAGGAGCATTCGTTATGCCGGGGCAAGTAAGCAATTGCGCTGTGTAACTTATGGTTACACAGGCGCAATTGCTTCTTGAATCCAGCCCAATGTTTTTTTACTACACACTACTGCAGGCATGGGGGTCAGAGAAATGGGTTTCTGTACTGGTGACAGGTTCTCTTTAAAGTGTTCTCAGGAGGTAGAGCAAGCCGAATGATTCCAGCTAGCATCTCTTGCAGAATCTCACAGCGTCTGGTTCATACTCCAGTCTGTACCCATCAGTATAGACATGTGGCCACAAGATGAAGAATACTGGATCACAGACACCTGGGATGTTAGTCACCCTTCCCCTCGGCTCACCCCACCCCACCCCAACGTGCAGGATTCCGCCTCCCCCTGCAGGCAGGGAACCACATGAAACAAAACCAGGGAATATCCCAATATTTCGGTTTCCCACACAAGACCGTGTGAGAAAGGTTTCCCCGTCTGTGACAATGTTAGGCATATATTTATGTACATTATGATGTATTTTTATATGTATACACACAGGGGGGTAAATCAATGCTGTAATATCTTCTAATGCTTGTGGACATGTATTCTTATGAAGCAATATGAAATGCATTTTAAAAATCAATGATTCAATACCAATAAAATTAAGTTTGCCCAATAACTGCAAAAGTAACAGTCCATTTAATGGCCCCCTGTCCCTTATTCATACTTTGCCCTGGCTTCCCTACCACCCTATTCACCGGCTAATGGCCAATTTGGAGCCAACACAAGGATAAAGACCCACCTGCCACCTGACCCCTCTCAGGCCTAGCAATTGGCTATTCAGGCACCTAGCGCTGCCAGGGCCGTCTTAATAGCATCATGGGCCCCTGAGCAAAGTAATGCTCTGGGGCCCCTACAATGATGACAGTGCAGGTAAATAAACATCAAGTAGGTAGGAGGCAGCCTGTCTCCCCTGTGTATCTATCACTCTCAGTGCCATCATGGGGGCCCCTAATTTCGGGGCAGCGTGGGCTCAAGGACCAGCTGCTCTGGAGAAAGTGCAAGGGCCCCCCATGCAGCTGGGGCCCCTGGGCAGTGCCCAGGTGTGCCCTCTCATTAAGACAGCCCTGAACGCTGCATCATGGAACTAAGGGGAGATAGTCACACGCCACTATTTGACCAGATTTAGTTAAAGGGGGAGAGCTAAGAAGTTAGTATCAGAGATAAGGAGGACCCAACGAGTGATCCTGTTACTTTACCAGAATTGGAAATGTATAGGTGGATAGTCCAATGGTTTCTTTTGATGCTCTAGATGCTGCTGGTCCATGAGCAGATCGTGACATGGGAGAAGTTGCCATTTTCAGCAAGCACACCATCTTGGAATTTATATTTTATATATAAGCCTATAGTTGTTTATTATTGTTACCCTTGAAAATAACTCATTCTACTCACCGATTGGTTAAGTTTACCCTTGCTCCAGCTTGCACCCCCACTTCGCAACTCCCTATGGACCCTGCTTCTCGAATTATGGGCTCTACCCTTTGTAGTTCTCAGAGAGGGAGGTTACACAGAAAATAAGTCATTCAACTAAAGTCTGCAGTTTGTTTCTAATGTACCCTATGTAATGCATCATACATACTAGGATGAGAACAGCTGGGGGAGTCAATGGTGGAGAAGGATCTGGGTGTTCTGATAGATCATAAGCTTAATAATAGAATGCAATGCCAAGCTGTGGTTTTCAAAGAGAGCAAAGTATTTTCTTGTATTAAGAGGTATGGACTGCAAAAAGAGAAATCATCTTGTCCCTGCACAAGTCATTAGTAAGACCTCACCTGGAATACGCAGTTCAGTTTTGGGCCCCAGTTCACAAAAAGGATATTTGGGAACTGGAGAAAGTGAAGAGAAGGGCAACCAAACGGATAAGGGGCATGGCGGAGCTCAGCTAAGGAAAGATTAGCGGAACCAAATTTATTCTCTCTTGAGATGGAGATTAAAAGGGGATATGATCAACATGTATAAATACATAAGCAGGGGCGCCTTGAATATTGATTGGACCCTGGGCAAAAAAAATCTTGCCCAAAATTTCGCTCTCCACTTGCTCTGAGACATACAATAAATATTAGACTTAAAATCAGTTTACTGTATCAGATCAGGCAGCGATTGCGATTGGCTGCCAGAGATTACAGCATATCACTACCACTTACTGACTGGTTGCCAGAGGTTACAGCATATCACTACCACTTACTGACTGGTTGCCAGAGGTTACAGCATATCACTACCACTTACTGACTGGTTGCCAGAGGTTAGAGCACACACTATGGCTCACTGATTACTTGCTAGAGGTTACAACACTTGATTTCTGCTTGTTGAATGGTTGCTAGAGATTACTGTACAGTAATACTGCTGATTGGTTGCTAGAGGTTACATCACATCATCTCCTCACTGCAGAGGGGCATGATATACATATGAATGCCGACTTTATTTACATATCAATGCCGCTGACCTCAGATATTTACAGTACCTATGAATGCTCCTTTTATTTACATAGGGTCTGGAGGTGAGTCATCTGGACACAACAATAGAGCAGAGCTGGGCAGCATTAGTAGCAGCACGTCACACTGAGATATCGGGACACAGCACAGGACTAAAATTTCAAGGGAATTGAAACTAGGATAAATGGCAACTATGATGCAGCCGCTTTGGGCCCCACAACAATGACTGGCCTTCCTTAAAGACGGCCCTGTACATAAGTGGTCCATATAATGAACTTGGTGTTGAGTTATTCACTTTAAGGTCACCACAGAGGACAAAGGGGCATACATTACGTTTGGAGGAAAATAGATTTAATCTCCAAATACAGAAATGCTTCTTTACAGTAAGCACTGTAAAAACATGGAAAAGACTCCCTCAATGCACAACATATAACATATAAATGGATACCAATATATACATTTATACATATACACACACATTAGCTCACAAAGGTGAGTACACCCCTTACATTTTTGAAAATATTTTATCTTTTCATGTGACAACACTGAAGAAATTAAACTAATATATAATATATTTAACTATAAAGTAGTGAGTGTACAGCTTGTGTAACAGTGTAAATTGTCTATCCCCTCAAAATAACTGAACAGCCATTAATGTCTAAACTGCTTGCAACAAAACTGAGTACACCCCTAAGTGAAAATTTCCAAATTGGGTTCAATTTGCCATTTTCCCTCCACAGTGTTATGCGAATCATTAGTGTTACAAGTTCCCAGGTGTAAATGGGGAGCAGGTGGGTTAAATTTGATGTTATTGCTCTCACTCTCTCATACCGATCACTGGAAGTTCAACTTTAACTTGGCACCTCATGGCCTCAAGGTTCCACTCAAAACAGGCCTTGCCATGGTCAACCAAAGGAGTTGAGCGCACATGCTCAGCGTCAAGACATGCAGACCAAGGAAATGGATTACTGGAAGCATGTCCTGTGATCGGATGAGACCAAGATACATTTTTTTTTGGTTCAGATGGTGTCAAGCGTGTGTGGTGGCAACCAGATGAAGAGTACAAAGACAAGTGTGTCTTGCCTACAGTTAAGCATGGTTGTGTCATGGTCTGGGGTTGCACGAGTTCTGCCGACACTGGAGAGCTATAGTTCATTGAGGGAACCATGAATGCCAACAGGTACTGTGACATACTGAAGCAGAGCATGATCCCCCTTCCTTCGGAGACTGGACCACAGGACAGTATTTAAACATGATAACGACCCCAAACACACCTGCAAGACAACCACTGCCTTGCTAAAGAAGCTGAGGGTAAAGGTGATGGACTGGCCAAGCATGTCTCCAGACTTAAACCCTATTGAGCATCTGTGGGGCATCCTCAAACGGAAGGTGGAGGAGCGCAAGGTCTCCAACATCCACCAGCTCCATTATATCGTTATGGAGAAATGGAAGAGGACTCCAGTGGCAACCTGTGAAGCTCTGGTGAACGCCATGCCCAAGAGGGTTAAGGCAGTGCTGGAAAACAATGATGGCCACACAAAATATTGACACTTTGGGCCCAATTTGGTCATTTTCACTTAGGGTGTATTCACTTTTTTTGCTAGCGGTTTAGACATTAATGGCTGTGTGCTGAGTTATTTTGAGGGGACAGCAAATTTACACCGTTAGACTGTACACTCACTACTTTACATTGTACCAAAGTGTAATGAAAAAATATAATAAAATATTTACAAAAATGTGAGGCGTGTACTCGCTTTTGTGAGATACTGCATAGATTATATAGATATATATATATATATATATATATATATATATATATATATATATATATATAAAGCTGATCCAGGGAATATCTGATTGCCTGTTGTGGGATCAGGTTGCCTTCCTCTGGATCAACTGTGGGTATAGGATTGTATATGTGGAGGTTTTCTATTTATGTGTGTAAAGTGCTGTGTAAACTGTTGGCGCTATATAAATCCTGCATAATAATAATAAGAATAATGTGTGTCAAGTCTCTTTTTTGGTTGAGCTGGATGGAATGTGTCTTTCAACCCGATTAACTATGTAACCTGATGAATTTGCCTACCATATATGTAATAAACCTCCAATTTAGAGGACTTTCTCTTTTCATCACAGTCAAAAAGTATTTCATGGTTTGCATTAGCAGTTTACTAATTAGCTTGGAAGTCTCTGAAGGCACATTAGTAAAAGGTTGTATTGTAATTTTATGTTGGATACCTGCACTTCGACTCCCATCCTCAATCCCCAAAGAATGAATTCAGGGGATATCCTTTTCTCTCATCCAAGCCACGTGTTTCCTGGTGGGGGGCTTCCGCTCGTTAACGCCTCTCCTCATCATGTTTGTATCCGGCGGAAGGCAGCCAGTAAACATCATAGCCCTGGGTTCAGCTTGTGGGAAGGGAGAAGGGAGCTTGCTGGCCGTTTCCTCTGCCTGTGAAGGCCAGCTTCCTGCCAGCGACACCATCTCTCACTTGGACACACACACTGTCACACGCTCACACACAAATAAAACCACAAACACTCTCTTGTACAAACATGGACACCCGTCACATGCTGATACACAGAGAAACAGACACAGCGTTCAGCTGCAGACCCTCGCTGGAGAACACAAGTTACTTTTCTCTTATTACAAACAGCTGCCCGATAGACAACTAAAAAGATGGCAGCTCCCACTAGTGACTTATGTTTAAGGTTGTGAACTACAGTGATGTTATCCTCATCCTTGGATAACTACTAAACCACGGCCCTTGAACAAATATGTAAGTCAAGTTGACAAAGTGTTTCTCCAGCTTGGTGCTTCTGGCTCAGCATCTCGTTGAGGATGGAAATTCTGGAGCTTGACGGACTTGTACTGCTCCAACACAAGCTAAACCTTAGGTTGGGAGATTAGCCACCATCTTTTGTCTGCAGAACTTGCTCAGTAACTTATTTATGCCTCCACTATGCCACAGGAGCTCCTGGATCATCATAGGTGGCTTCTATGTTTCCCACAAGGAAGATTATCTGAATGGTAGCAGTTGCACACCACATAGATCAAAGCCAGTATGTTCAGGATGCTGTAGAGGGCTAGAGGCATGGTACTGTTCATTATTAGAACATGTTGATATCAGAGCGCCTTGGGAAAGGGGCCCTGCATGATTTTCAAACATTGGTTGGTGACATCTGCTTTCACAGACGTCTTAATTAAAATTAATCTGCAAGCAAGGTGTGTGCTGGTGGATATTTCTACTTGTTTCCAATATGCAAATGTTTAAGTGACTGATATATTCCCACACTGCATTGTGGGACATGATGGGGAAATTCTTATGCAGTGCTGTGCATGGGACTTATGAGACAAGTCAGAAGAACTCAGAAGACATTGAGTATGATTGTCAGATGCTGGATGGCACGCTTACTTTCCCAGCCCAACCAAGGGCAGGTTTAACTTGTTTTGGGCTAATACAGGTACACTTTAAAAGCAAGTCAGCAACAACAGCGTCCATATTCCTATCCTCACAAATGCTCTTTAAGAGTACTTTGCCAAAGCATTTTGACTGTACACAATATTCAATTTTTTTTCACTAATACTGCCTTTAGTTAAAAGTCTAGAAATTACATTTTGAATTAAAGGTTATGCTAGAAAAATGCCTTTGCTGTCTCTAAAGGTGCAAGCTTATGCGAAGATCTGTGCTTTACCATTTTGTTCAGTGGTGGTCAACTTTCTGGACACTAGGGGTCTCAAGTGTAGTTCCTGTCATCAAAGACCCTCAATTAACTTTTACAGTATGTATTGCTAACCAAGATTGCCCAAGCCTGGGGCTACAGGAAATGGTCAAAAGCTGGACACATGGAACAAATGTACAGTGGAAAACTGTCAGAAACATGTTATAGGAGACTGTAAGAGCCCATCGCCAATAAAGCCACTTCAGGCTAAGTTCACACCATCGTCGCATCCGGCTCACAGAAGAGGTCTGGTGCATCCTGGGTCCCCATTTCAGCCCGAATTTTGGGCTGAATTCGGACCTGAAACAGACCAAAGATGCACACACCGCACCCGCTGTGGGTATATTTTAAAATCTCAGCCTTAATGCTCAATGCTTCTACTTACCAAAGGCCTGAGACTTGGATGAGGTGGGCTCAGCAAATCACTGATCCAGTACATAGGTTGGAATTCTGCATTCGTTTTGCTGAAGACTAAATGTAAGGTGGAATGAATTATCAGAGCTTAGGGACAGTGTGCAGGGACCGCCCTATCATCTCCCGGCTCAGTGGGGATCAACAGAGCGATCCCTGCTGAGCAAGGGGGTGTTAAAGGAACGGATCTGGATGGGATCCATACGTGTGAAAAAGCCCTTACTTGTACTAGTGTAATTATCTAAAATCCACCTTACTGTCCTAAAATCACCGGAAAATCACAAATCGAGCATAAAGGGGATTCAAGCAGCATAAACCAATAGCTTTGCCATAATATGTTTCAGGCACTGGGCTGGAGTGGGAGGTGCTTATTCAAGAATACAGAAGTTGGACTGCACAAGAAGGACCTAACCAGTAAGTTCATTCATAGCCCTCTGTTTAGGTTGTAGCAAGTGGAGTAAACTGAACTATGACCTTCCATTAAGGCTAGGTTCATACCACTGCAATCCAGTTTTCATATGACTTTAATTGTGATTATGTAGTGTGACTTGGTTGCATTTTGGATGTGGTTTGCATATTCTATGGAGCCCAAATTGTGCTAGAATCACACAAAAGTAGCACAGGAGCCTTTCCCAAAATTGCACTGTGCCGTGTTGTATTGATGTGAAAGGGCACTGTTTATGAGGTCAGGAACTGATGTTGGGCAAGAAGTTCTGGCTCCCAGTCTCTGCTCCAATTCATCCCAAAGGTGTTCTATCGGGTTAAGGTCAAGAACAGTCAAGTTGCTCCACTCCAAACTCACTCATCCATGTCTTTATGGACATGCTTCTGAAAGAATGGTCAAACATTCCCATAGACACACTCCTAAACCTTGTGGACAGCCTTCCCAGAAAAAAAATGGCAAATAAAGAAAAAATAATATAGAGCATATAAATGCGACACTAAACATATTGTAATTTAATGTGATTAAAATTTACCTTTCCTTTTCAATCGGCAGCCAATGTAATTTTCTGAGAACACGTTGCAATATGGCTACCTGGAGTTTTCTGTACACAGAATGTCTACTGACCAATCCCCAGAAACATAATTTCCTGCTTGTGTGATTGGTTCCCCAATGTTCCCAAAAGTCTGCCTAAGATACAAATACGCTTTAATTGTAATTGTATCTGCACTTACAGTTTTCTCTTAGTCCCCCTGTAAAGTCCATAAATTACTTGATCCTGCCAGTGAAATCCACCTAAGACTTGCCACTTTCATGCAGTCTGTGCCTGCTTGCACTACAGTGCAATTATGTAGAAAGTAAAAGGAGGATTGTAACACACAAGGGTGGGAGCACCCAAAATGCCAAGGTGGCCAAGAGTCAGGAAGTATGGCAGACTGATAACGCCACAAGTTCCATCAAAAACTAAAATATCACTTTTGGGTAGACTGTCCCTTTAATGTTTCTGTTCAAAGCACACAATAAAAGGGGCATTATATATATTATAAGTGATTTCAGAATGTGTTTGTGTGACAGTAATATGTTTGATAATTTAAAATTTTGAGTTATTGTAAAGTTCACCTAGAAAATGAGACTTATTCGCTGGCTATCCCATTTTACTTTGATTTGACTACATATGCAGACTTGTAAAATCTCCCTCTAGGGGCCATTTGTATATCAGGCAGTGTATTCAGCACCCCTGCAAAATTGCTTCTGAGGATCCAAAGAAAGCCAGGTATAAAGTCAACCGTTTTCTACTAGTCTGTAGGCATGAACAGAGAGGGGCAAATCATTTTTGTCCGTGCACATTAGGTTATTAGAGGCATATTTTAAGCTCAGAATTTAGAGGAAGAAAAAAAAAAAACTTCTGGTTTGCGTTTGAGTTTTCCGGCAGAAAAAACTCACTCGCTGTGCAGCAATACTAAGCAGGAAGCAGTGTCTGTATATGTAATGCACAAATATGACTGCACCTTGCATATATCAATTAGAAACAATACACAGAAGCACCTTTTATAATGCACGTTGATAAGCTGATTGAATTAACCTGTGTGGCAAAAAAAGAAAAAGAAAAGAAAAAGGAAAAGAAAAAAAGGAATAAAAAAAGAAGAAGAAGAAAAAAAAAAACAGCCATGTACTAAAATAGTAAAACCGAACGGAAAATAAGACAAAACCGTCAGGCTGGCAAGCGGAGAGAAGACAACGACGTATTGGGAGGAAGTCTGTCTTGTCTGAGACAGATCTGTATAATTTTTTTCAAATCATGCTTCACATCTCCTTATAACCCGACAACCCGTGGGCTTCCTGCCGGCCTGTGCAGCTCCTCATCTCTCGGAGAGGCGCTCTCTCTGTACACAAAGAGCTCTCGGAACGCGAGAGGCCCCGGGAGGAAGCGCTTCCCCCCGGCTGACGTATTTGTTATTGTGTCTGGCCTAGGCTGTTCTCACGGTTCTTGAACCTGCGCCAAGCTGCGCAACAGCCTAACCTTGAGCTCAAGTTTTTTCCCAGCAACTCTGGGAGTCAAGCGAGGGGGGGGGGGGGGGGCAGAAAGGTGTCTGAGCGGGGAGGGCAGCTAGTGACGGGGGTTAACCACTTTAAGGTGTGTTAGTTCCACACATAAAAACAAGACAAGGCTGTCGCTGTCAACGTTCCGAGAACCTGATCTGATCTCACAGAGAATGAAAACCAAGCAGATGTAAACTAGACTGCAGGCACAGAAGAGATTTTACACTTGAAATGGGGAAATTTCACACTTTTTTAGGCGTAGAAATCTGGAATGAAGTAAACAAAAATCGATTGATGAAGTAGCAATCCTTTCCTTATAACAACCACACTATATAGAAAACGCAGGCTAAGTGATTTAATAAGGGGTGGTATAAGCGCCCTATCACAAAGGGGCTTGACATTGCTGATTAGGTCTACCCACCTGCCATAACCATCTTGAGTGTTGCCATTGGCCCATTGGCTGCCGTTTAAAAAAAAAAAAAAATATGATCCCCAGCTATCTTCTATAGGTTTATCTAGTTTGGAGTTTAAAGTAGTGGAGCGAAGTGTAAAAATCAAAAAGCTGTCAACATGCTTGCTTTTTATTGCAGAAGAGATGTACAACGTTTCCTCTGCCATAAAGTACTCTTCTTACCTACTTATTGGCAATCCTCTGCGGGATGTACACTAAACTGCGCATGCACAGCTTAATTTACATTCCAGGACACGGCCAGTATGGTGGGATTATTGCACTCCTATGCATGCATGAGAGTGATGTCATCCCATGCTGGCCAATTGAAATGGCCAAAGACCAACACCTGGAAGAACCACCTTGCGGGCATCTGATTTGTGGAAGTATGTGTGCCTTTAAGGGCCCATTTACACTAGAATGCAGTGCGGGAAAGCCACGTTCCTGTACAGCGTCCCGCACCACATTCCAATTGCACTGCCCTTGCGATCTGCTGCAGGGGTCAGTGCAAAGTTAACGATTTTGCAAACGCAGTGCATTTGCAGACAGTGGATCACATGGTAGTAAAATGCCCTGCGATGCAGCTGCCTTGCACTTGAAAAAATAGTGCATGCAATATTTTTGGAGTGGTGCAATTTCAGCTCATTCAAAATGAATGGGCTGAAATCACACTGCACATAACTTCATGTGAATCACACAGGATTCACATGCATTTTCTAGAGTGAATGGGCAGTAACTCTAATGCCGTGTACACATGATCAGTTTTTCCTAGGGAATTCTGCTCAAGCTTGGCTTGCATACACACGGTCACACAAAAGTTCTCGAAACGTTTGTCCGTCAAGAACGTGGTGACGTACAACACTACAACGAGCCGAAAAAATGAAGTTCAATGCTTACGAGCATGCGTCAAATAATTTCCGCGCATGCGTCGGAAATTTTGCGTGTCGGAATTGCTACAGACAATCAGATTTTCTGATAGGAGAAATTCCGACAGCAAAAGTCTGATGGAGCATACACACAGTCAGAATTTCCATTCAAAAGCTCACATCGGACTTTTGCTGTTGGAATTTCCGATTGTGTGTATGGGGCATAAGTTTAAACCCTAACTTCAACCGATGGTGATAGTGGGGAACAGAATTTTTGTTCAGGTTTTAAGCTCATCAGTGACCATTGTGAATAAGTTCCCCACTTCCTGTCCATGCAACTCAAAAAATTGAGGGGTGAGCTGTCACTCGACAGGAAGGCATGGACAGGAATAAAAACATTCTCAGAAGTCCTAACCCTTCAACACTTTACTAAACTTGTGTTTTTGTGTCCCCATAGGAGAAATGTTCCCTTCATATTCTGTCTTGATTAGAAGTGATGAGCAGTCTCTCCAAAGGGGATATGGACAACAATAAAAAGCCAGCAGAGACTCTAACCCATCGCAGCTTTGTCTAAAGCAAAAAAACAGGATTTTTTCAACAATTAAGGAATTACGGTTCCAATAATATTCATCCACACTAACAAAAAATGTACTCAAAGCTTTTTTCACAAATATTTAAAGACAAAAAATGTTTCCAGGCTTCCATTTGCTCCTAAAAAAATCTCAAATCTCCAGGTCCTGGCTGTAAGCCTATCTCATGTCACCGATTTACCCTTCTGTCTTCTCTCTCTTCACCATACACACCTCTCCTGTTTTGGATATCATCATCCTGTCCCTTGCTCTCTGCATTGCTCCTATCCCCTAACCCTTCATCAGTCCTTCAGCTACATCCCAGCAGCCCTTGGGAACAATGATCCCCTATCTTAGCAGCTCTCCAAGGATCCCAGGGGAACCTAGAGTAATAATGGTGTTCCCGTGGTGAAATGGGAATACTCAGACCAAGCCAGAGAAAGTGAGAATGACTGGAAAGGGAGGGGGATGAAGATAAGAGAGGGAAGGGAGGGGGGTCCTTACAGCTTGACAATCCTCCCCGCTCTATGTGGTCAGTTACATAAGGGACATCCTAACAGAATATGAATATTGTCACGTGTGTATGATGTATGAAGTGTAGCAAATCTTTTGTAATGATCCCCATCTGTAACATATTTGCTGTATCTCTATTTGAATATCTCTTTCCCACTTGTAGCTTACAAGAAACCTGAACTTAGAAAATACTTGTTCCCGATCAGTGACCCAACAAACTACAATCATATAGTCAATATTGGGGTTGATTTTTTAAAGCACACATTCTGCACTTTGCAAGTGCAGTTGTACTCTGCAAATGTGCCCAGGGCTTAGTAAATAAGGGGGAAGCTCTGCTTCCATCATCCAATCATGTGCAAGTAAAAAAAATGTTTTTCCTGCATGCGATAGGGCAATAGTCTCCAAACTGTGGCCTCTTGCTTAAGAGAAATATGTGACTCGGTATAATCTTGCTTTGAAAATGTTAGTTGCCTAACTGCAATGGTGTAGTTTGGGGCACTTTTCCTTCCACCGATACAAGACACTATTCCTCCCACTGACACCAACAATGGCGCAATATTCCTGCAACTGACACCAACAATGGGGCTCTATTTCTCCCATTGATGCCAACGATGGGTCACTATCCCTCAAACTAATACCAAAGATGGGGCACTATTGATCCCACTGACAACTACAATGGGACACTATTTCTCCCACAGACACTAATGATGGGGCACTTTTCCTCCTACAGACACCAATGATGAAGCACAATTCCCCCACAGACAGGGCCCTATTCCTCCTACTGACACCAATGATGGGGCACTATTTCTCGCACTGACACCAGCCATATGGCACTATCCCCCCCCCCCCCCCCCAATACCAAATATGCATTGTTTACTCCCAATGATGCCATGGCAATTTCTACTCCCAATAGCCACAGTCCAGCCCCCCAGTCTGGAGGACAGTAAACTGGCCCTTTGTTTATAAGGTTTGGAGACCCATGTGATAGGGTATTTTGCAAAGTGAAGTTTCACCTCATTTACTAAGTTCTGGAGCAACTGCCCTTGTAGAGTGCACAATCTATTTGAGCTTGGGCCCTTTCACACAGGGCAGATTCCGTTGCTATCAGCAGGGGATCAGCTCAACGATCCCCTTGCTGATTGGAGTAGAGGGAGTAGAGTGTCCACTCAGTTATGGCAAAGTGGACACGGACACTCTACTGTCAGTTTACATCCGACTACCCTCCGATCCGATCTGCCGGAAGAGGATGGATGCTCTTATGTTTCTTTGTCAGCAGACTGGATGGGGCCCAGAGCGCGTTTACACCTGCCCGTCCATTGGAATGCATAGACCTTCCGATCAGGTCTGCCTGAAAATCTGTCTAGGAGACCTGATCGGATCATCCTTGTGAAAGGGGCCTTTAGTAAATGAACCCCATTGCAGTTAGGCAACTAACATTTTCAAAGCGAGATTATACCGAGTCACATATTTCTCTTAATGTAAGGCTCCCAATCTAAACAAATATACAGTAAGGAGTATTCTTAAATTAAACCTGCTTATAAGAATGAATTAGATTGATAATGATACATAATTTCGTTGTTCTGTAATATTAACACTTCATGCCTTCAATGTCCAATAATGTAATAGTGAAGCATCACCCCACAATACACAGATCATTGGGGGGACTGACAGCAGAGACAAAAGTATATCATATTTATTTGTTCTAAACTTTTTTTTCCCCTACACTTTTTCATTAACTTCCTGGTTTCCAGGCCTAGGCCAATGATGTCATACAAACCAGGAGTCTTCAGGAGGGGAGGAGGGGTTTTCTCAGCTAAGCACACCCTCCTGCATGCATGCCCGAGCTAAGGGCAGATGGATTCTGGGAAGTGCTACATGAATCATCTGCCCTTAATTAAGATGGCCAGAAATGCTAGGGGGCGTTTCTCAATGTGATTTCTAAGGAAAATAAAGCATGGAGACATGGATGGATCGGTGAGTTTGCTTTAAATATTAAAAATAAATAATATAACGATCTTGGTTTGCAGTGTTCAGTTGCAGTATATTTCTACTTAACCATGTGTCTTTGCTAATGATTTTTTGTTTTTCTATTATTGTACTAGGAGACATGCTGATATATGTATTTATTGCATAAATGATCTCAGAAAACCAACAGATAACCCCCCCTGAGGAAGACTTACAAGTTGAAACGCGTCAGAGTTCCTTTATGCCATTGATGTATATAATATATAGTTCAAATATTGTAAATACAGCATATACTACCATTTCTACATGTTTTTATGAAAACAATTATGTTCATGTTTGCTATTTTTTCAGCTCCTTTGGGCTTTTTAATGTCTTATTAAGTATTGTAATTTCTTTAATATCACACATTTTGTTTACTTACCTAGTTATCTGGTACCTGAAAGTCCTAGTTCTCCTTTGTCGTTTTTCTATTCTGGTTTAAAAGATAAGTAAATAATTTTTTTCTGGACCATACTTACCTAGGTGAATGCTGCATCTTTCCCCTGGCGCCTCTACACTGAGAACTGAGCGATTGAACACCACTGATCGCTCGGTTTTAAGCGCTCCGTGAGCAGGGAGCTGCAGACCATCAGTCACAGCTCTCTGCTCATCTTCCTCCTCGCTCAATGGAGCGCTGGGCTGTGGAGGGGCAGGAGCGACTGGTTCACAGCAGCTCACTGAGGCTAAGACGGGTGTCAGTCCAGGCACCTGGTGGATCCAGACTCCTATTGTCACAATGACACGGTGCCTGGGCTGAAATCCGTGACGCCAGCAGAGAGTGGACTTCAGCCCGCTCTTTGCTGAAAATGGGTCACAGGAGTACAGAACTAACTACACTCCTGTGATCCACAGGAGAATTACAGCCAAACAAGCTTTGGCTGGACTTCTCCTTTAACCACTTCCGGCCCGGTCATTAGTAAATTGACGTCCGGGAAGTGGATAACATTCCGGCGCACAGCGTGGCGATCAGTGATGCAGGGTGTCAGTCTGACACCCTGCATCTCCGATCTCGGTAAAGAGCCTTCTGCGGAGGCTCTTTACCACGTGATCAGCCGTGTTCAATCACGGCTGATCACGATATAAACAGGAAGAGCCGTTGATTGCCTCTTCCTCACTCGCGTCTGACAGACGCAAGTAGAGGAGAGCCGATCGGCGGCTCTGACAGGGGGGGTATACGCTGATCATTTATCAGCGTAGCCCCACCGCGGATGCCCACACTGGACCACCAGGGAAGCCACCAGGGAAGGGGGCAACATATGGATGGCCAGGTATGTACCCTATGGCCATCCACATGTTAAAAAATAGTTAAAATAGATGCCAATCAGTGCCTACAAATGGGCACTGACTGGAAAAAAATGTAAAACAAGTAATGCCCAGCAATGCCACCATCAGTGCCATCCCTCAGTGCCACCCATAAGTACCCATAAGTGCCCACCAGTGCCGCCTATGAGTGCCACCTATGAGTGCCCATCAGTGCCACCTATGAGTGCCCATCAGTGCCAAAAATTAACAGAAAAAATAAAAAATGATTTTTTTCAAAATTTTGGGTCTTTTTTTAGTTGCGCAAAAAAATAAAAATAAAAATCGCAGAGGTGATCAAATACCACCAAAAGAAAGCTCTATTTGTGGGAACAAAATGATAAAAAAAATTGTTTGGGTACAGTGTAGCATGATTGCGCAATTGTCATTCAAATCGCGACAGCGCTGAAAACTGAAAATTGGCTTGGGCAGGAAGGTAAGTGCCTGGTATTGGAGGTGGTTAAGCATTTGTGACAGTTAAGTCTCAATATCATCCAAATGGTCTAGCTATGTCTTTGACAAAAGAAAGGATCACTGTTCTGGCAGAGTTGCTGGTTGACCAACTGCTGACTAAATAGGTTTGGTTCCGCCAGCGAAAAATATGCGAACCTAACCACCAGTAAATATATATTGCTTCGTCATGCCTTTCTGTTAAAGTGAACATGTGCTCATGCAGGGCAAAGCAACAAGTTACCTTTAATGGGAGCCCAAACAACTGCACATATTTATTATTCTTCTGCTACTCTGCGCTTCTCTTCAATCGCTGGGAGTCAATCACCAAGCACAAACCTGTCACATGATAGGAAGGGGGTTAAGTCATATGCTCACAAAACCTGGAAGTATTGGGCATGTCTGTTCCCATCATCCAAGCTGAACAGCGTAGGAAACAAAAGGGAAGACAAGCATAGCTCCCAACTGTCCCCGATTTCTTCCTCATTTGTCCTTCATTTTGGTCTGATCTATAGAGTTGTATATAAAATGCACTATTTATCTCGTAAAAAGTGTTTCTCAGTGCTAAACCTTCCATCCAATTTTTTAATTACTGCATCTGTAAAGTTCAAAAGCCAGTATAGGAATAGTAGTGGTAAAAAAAAGTGATTGTAAAGGTTAATTTTTATTTTTAAACAACAAGCATATCATACTTATCTCCACTGTGCAGTTCATTTTGCACAGAGTGACCCTGATCACCCTCTTCTGGGGTCCCTCGGCAGGTGTCTCGGCTCCTTCACGCAATAGCTAACCCCCTTTCGGGAAGCTCTCTCCCGAGGGGGCTACCTTGCGGGCCTGCTCCCTTTCATACACTCTGCGTCCATAGACACAGAGTGTATGACTTAATCCCGCCTCCCGGCAGCCGCGTCATTGGATTTGATTGACAGCAGCGGGAGCCAATGGCTGCGCTGCCATCAATCTATCCAATCAAAGCCGAGAAGCAGTGGAGAAGAGGATGCCGGGGGATGCGCACAGCAGGTGAACAGGCTCAGGTAAGTAAAACGAGGGGGCTGGGGGGCCCGTGACAGCCAGGTTTTTTTTACCTTAAAGGGTCACTAAAGCAAATGTTTTTTTCTAGCTAAATAGCTTTCTTTACCTTACTGCAGTCCTGGTTTCATGTCCTCATTGTTAGTTTTTGCTCTGATGTTGCTGTAATTCCTCTCTGTTCTGGACACTTCCTGGTTGTCTGTTTCCTGATCACCACAGTACTGGGAGATTCTAGTTTCATTTTCCAAACCATCACTGCTCTATGGCTCTGTACATGCACAGAGGCAGGATAACATGCAAAAACGAAACTAGATGCAAAAACCAAACTAGAGGTACATTATATGATTGATTATCTATTTTTAATCAATTTTAAAAGGAATCAGTTAACTATTATGTCTCTATACCCTGTAAACAGTCATTTCAGCAAAAAAAAATAAAAATCCTTTACAACTCCTTTAAGCATACGACGCATTAAGTTGAAAAAACACAAACCGTTACAACTCCCCTTTAACTATAATTTTTTTGTATCGTGCTCCATTAAGGGGGCGTGACAGGGGGTGTGTCCTCTCCTACATATTTTTGCTTACCGGTGTCGTTATCGTTCCCATCTCAAAAAGTTGGGAGGACTTGACAAGTATATTTGTGTAATTATATTGCGCAAAACTAAAAAAGTGTATAAGTAGGCAGCCAACACAACAAAGAAAATTGTAATAGTGTATGTGATTATAAGTGTAGCGCCAAGTCAGCAGGTCCACTTGTAAAGTGGATCTGCTTAGGACAGGGAAAGCCCTGAGACACTGTACTCAGATGAACAGGTCAAACCCAATAAAAGTGACCCCTATATGGTGAAAGGAACTAAAGAAAATTAAAATTTAGTTCCCCACAATATCCATGATAATGGACTACAAAAAATAGGTGAAATAAGTGACTATGGCACGCAGGCTCAGGTACGTACCATCGACCAAAAATGGGTAAGTGATCACCCCAAATATACAATGATCAAGTATAGCAACTGGTGGGGCCGTCAAAAAAAGAAAATCTGTTGCTTTCCCCTGAATTAGAGAGGTAAGGAAAATGTTTTTATAAAAAAAAAAAAAATACAAAAACCTTGACAAAAATGAGATTTAGTAGACTGCTAGACTACAGGAACACTTGGATGGAATCTAAAATGCCATGTTTCCTTTATGTACCTCAAAGTTTTATTTTAAATTTTTTTAGGCCCTTTTAAAAATCTTCCCTCTTGGCCGATGTCCATTTCCTTCTATCTAATAAAGCCAACATTTGCATGCATTTTCTGCAATACTCCAATTCCCGTTCCCACAACTAGCTGCTACAAACAAGAGCTCAATGCCCATTGCTGCTGCCACTTCCCTGTTTCCATTGTGTCCTCTTGTCCCCTGCTGGACCACTTTGTTGGTCAGCTCTCCCAGGCAGAGGAATTCCAGCATTGTTTTCTTGTGCTAAATATATGGATGCTACAGGGCTTATGTTTCTATAATTACACTACAATGCAGGCAGCAACAAAAATACTTGGAGAGAATGGGAATTAGCATGTCAATTATTCCTGCGGTGCGAGAGAGGTGTACAGTGCTCCGGGGGTTCACAGGCAATGGAGAGGTGGGATAATGGGCCAGTAAGGCTACAGCTTCCTCTTCACAGTGATGATGTTATCAGCTATATTATGTCCATTGTTAGTGCCTTTATTACAGCATGAGAGAGGGCAGAAGGACTTCAAGAGAGATGAAAATCTAACAGAAAGGTGAATATGAAAAGTGGAAAATAAAAAAAAATTGTAAAGGAAGTGTTAAAAGTGAAAGTACCTCCGGGGGGGGGGGGGGGGGTAAGATTTCTGCGGCAGCAGAGGTTTATCAGGAGTCTAAAGCCTTGTATACACGATTTTTTTTCTGACGGGAATTGTGTGTTGACAGACTGTTGGCCTAAAATCCGCGGACAAATGTAAAAAAAATTTCATGGACAACGGTCTGTACAAACACGCATGCTCGGAATCAATGCTCACCAAAAAGGACATTAACAGAAGGTGCTCAAAAGGGTGGTGCTCAAGAGCTGACAAACCACGTAGTACGTCACTACGTTCGTGTTTGTTGGCCGGCAGTTGTGTGCCGTTTGTATGCAAGACAAGATCCAGGCACACGCCCTTCGAACAAAGTCTGACGCTTTGTCTGCGGGAAATCCGATCGTGTGTACGAGGCTTTAGGGCTCATTCATACCAGTGCACTGCGCCCTGGAATGACACCCCACTGCATGTGCGTTACACTGATTTTTGAACCACTGAGATGTGTTGTGGTCAAATTAATGGGCCGCATCAACACAATGCACGCGTGCTTAACACACTGCAGCAGACTTGGCTGGTGTAAATTGTCCCTTAAAGCCGAACACTTTAAGCTTTCCCCGCATTGCACAGGTTAAATGCTCATTTAGGTCTAGGTAATGGGTAAAAGCAGTTTTAATTGCCCAATCCTCCGCCCCCTGCAGTCCCCTCCTGCCTATGCACTGGCAGTCAGAAGCCCCTGATGTCATTAAGATGGATGCAGGGTGCATAGTCCTACATTAGACACAAGGATGCCAATGAACAATCCACTTTTTGAGCATAGGAGAGTGCCATCTGCCATGGGATCTGATAGTTAAACTGTTTTTGCAGTTCCCTAAGCAAACATTTAACATATAAAAGTAAAAAATGCCCCCTTGCAGTGCCACTGCCCCATACTGCAAGGGGGCATTTTTTTTACTTTTTCAGGAGTTAGGCTTATATCTCATCTTATATCTAAAGCCAAGATTTTCATAAAGGAATTTTAAAAGCTCAAGGTTTTTTACCTTAATGCATTGTATGCATTAAGGTAAAACATCTTCCGAGGGCAGCTCCCCCCACCCCAGTCCCTCTAGTACATCCCTAAACCCGATCTCAATCCAGTGATGTGCATGAGAGCAGCGGCTCTCTGGGTCTCTCTCTTCTCATTGGCTCACACAGTAGCGGGAGCCATTGGCTACTGATGCTGTCAATCACAGCTAGTCAGCCAATGAGGAAAAAAGTGGGGGCGGGGCCAAGCCACACTCTGTGTGAATGGACACACCGAGCACGGCTCAGGAGCCCCCATAGCCAAAGGCTTGCTATTGGGGGCACTCGGCTGGGGGGAGGAGCCAAGACCACTGGCAGGGGATCAGGAATATATAAGGCGGCTCTGTGTAAAACTATTGCACAGAGCAGTTAAGTATAACATGTTTGTTTTCAATTCTTTCCTTTATAAACACTTTAATTTTGAATATAATGGGCAATGGTTAAAAATCCTGAAATTTCACAATCACCTAAACTTCACTGGGCCAACCAGCAGTGGGAAAATGACCTCTCGCTGGACCTATCGGACAGGGACTGGGAACACATATATAGACTCGCCCACAAGGGTTCGATTAACGTCCAGACGCAGGAGAACGCCTACAAACTCCTCTCCAGATGGTACAAAACCCCACTCAAGCTACACAGAATTAATCCGGCACTCCCTAAAGTGTGCTGGAGATGCCATCTGGAGACGGGCTCCTTCCTCCATGTATGGTGGACGTGCCCCAAACTCCAACCCTACTGGACGGAGGTCCATAAATACATAACACATGTAACCACCGATACTCTAGAATTCGCGCCTGCCCAATTCCTTCTCCATCATGCCAAATCGCGCCCGAGGAAATACAGCTGCTCCTTGGCTATGCACATGGTAAACGCCGCGCGTATGTGCATCCCACTTTTCTGGCTCTCCTCAAAACCCCCCTCTATGTCCGATTGGTTTCAACGCCTCCAAAAGATAATGGAGATGGAAGAACTGATCCATCAGAGTAACGACACGCCGGCAAAGTTCAACGAGACTTGGGCCTGCTGGCGGCATTTTACCCTGTCGGACGACTACAAAGCCATTATCTCAGGAGACCAACGCACAATGCTCTCTCAACCTCATGCGTCGATGAGCTGTGGCGGCTCGACCCCCCCCCCTCCCCCCTAACCCTCGAACCCTTAAGCAGGAATCAGGATTGCCCACTAGACCCACCTCAGGTATTACCACACCCGGGGGTACACCTGTGAAGTTAAGGGCTTCCAGTTGCCCAACAGTTTCGCTACTTGCGTCAGTTGCCTAATGTTAGCAATACAGCCCACTGGCATCCGCTCTGTCCACTAGGCTTATGGTTATATTACTCCCAAGTATACTCTAATGCTTTGCTTATGTTGCATACGTGGTAGCGGCTGCGCCCGCAAGAATATTGTTTGCTTGAATGTTACATTGTTCTTGTAACCACACTTATCCTGTCTGATGGACGAAAATAAAAAATGTTATTAAAAAAAAAAAAAAAATCCTGTAATGTTTTTATTTTTGCAGTGTCACACTAGGGAGATTTCCCCACAATTCCTGTCCCAGACACACATTAGTTAGAAGCCACTCACTACAAAATAAGGGGAAATACCCACTAATGGCTATTTTCATGCTACAATCTGAATCAAATTTAGAATTTACAAAATGTTGTGTTTATAAACACTTACCTTATCAAACCCACCAAGGTTTTATCCAATCAGGCAGGCCTTTGCGCTACATACGGCTTTTGATATACTTTCCTCATTTAGGTTTGCTACAATTTTCTTTTAGCCTGATCACAAGCAAGTGAAAATTTCTAAATCATTGGACCAACCTGATTGTTGTGCTACAGCGTAGTTATTGCAAGAGCTTAGGGCTCGTTCCCACTTGCTTTGGTCTCTGAAGAGCGTTCGGTCTTCAGAGAGCATTTGACGGGAGGAGAGGAAGCATTCTACTGCCTCCTCGAAGCCCACACTAGTGCGCTGCAACCGTGTGCATTGTACGCTGTTGCGAGGCACTTGCAGAGAAGCCCCATTCACTTGAAAGCGACAGAAGGTGTCATTCCTGCAGCGTCCAGGAAGCAAATCATCATGCCCATGCCATGTGTATACCCGTCCTCTGCCTCTCCAGCTAAAAAGGGAGTGGTAAAAGCAGAACGCAACCAAGTGAACAAGCCCTAAACTCTACATTTCAAACCGCTAGAATAATCATTCACACTATATAAAAGGTGCATCTAAAAAGTCTGGTGAATGGTATCAAAAAAACAAATTACCTTTATTGGCCTTCAAAATAATCGCCATCATTCACAACACACTTTTGCCAACGTTCATAAAGCTTCTGGAAACTTGGATTTCGGATTAAACTGGTAGAACCAGGTCTCATCCCTTCACAATGGTTTGCAGAAAGGATGGATACCGGTCACACATGGTATTGAAATCTTCAGAGGTTTCCATCCATTTTGTATTCTGATTGTCTGTCAGCTTACGTGGGCACAAACTGAAAACAGATTTTCCGCTTACCCAAATTTTCGCGGACAATGGTGTGCACCGTGTCCTTACTAATGCCCAATTCCTCCACCATCAATCTTAGAGTCAGTCACCGATCGCATGCCAGCATTTGTCGTACTCGCTCGATCACGTCTGGGGTTCTGCTTGTCGACCTGAATGTGAATTATCCTTAGTCATTTCCTTACCGTAGCGGCGGCGTTTGAACCCGTCATAAAACACATTTTCTGCGCATGGCTTCCATCCGATACTTTTGCATCAACATTTCCATCCGTCTCCGTCGCTGTTTTCCCCAATGTGTAGCAGAACTTGATGTTCACTCATCGTTCCATTGCACTGTGACCCCACGTCTCACACTGACTACAATAGACTACCCGCAGCAGGTTTACCCTGGTGTCTCTGGATAGCCATGTGCACGCACTTGGCCCATGATGCCATTGAAATAACGGACCATTTACCAAACTGTTTAGACACACCTTGTACATGCACCTGCATTGCATTTGGGTCAGCAGCTGGAATGGTGTAACTGCCATTTAACTACTTCCCACCCACCATATAGCAATATGATGTCCGCAAAGTGGTTCTGTTATCCTTACCGGACATCATATGACGTAATCAGTGGCGCGCAGCGCGGCGATCATTGATGTGGTGTGTCAGTCTGACACACCGAATCTCCGATGTGGGTAAGGAGCCGCTGACAGACTCAACCACATGATCAGCAGTGTCCAATCACAGCTGATCACAGCGTAAACAGGAAGAGCTGCTTATCGGCTTTTCCTCCACTCGCGTCTGACAAGACGCAAGTAGAGGAGAACTGATCGGTTCTTCTCCTGACAGGGGGGGTCTGCGCCGATTATCAGCGCATGACCCCCCCCCCCGGATGCCCACCAGGGATGCCACCTGGGATGCCACCCAGGACCACAAGGTATTAACTCTAAAGGTGCCAGTCGGTGCACATTCTAGATGCCAATCAGTGACCAGCAGTAAAGCCCGCCAGTGCCTCCTCATCAGTGCAGCCTCATCAGTGCCTCCTCATCAGTGCCGCCCCATTAGTGCCACCTCATCAGTGCCCATCGGAGCCACCTATGAGTGCCCTTTGGAGCCGCCTATGAGTGCCCATCGGTGCTGCCTATGAGTGCCCCATCATTAGTGCCCATCAGGGACACCTCACCAGTGCCCATCAGTGAAGGAGAAAAATTACTTAATTTAAAATTACAAAATTTTATAACAAAAAAAAAAACTTTATTTGCTTAGCAAAAAAAATAAAAATAATAAAACAAAACCCCCAGTGGTGATCAAACACCACCATAGGAAAGCTCTATTTGTGGGAACAAAATGATAAAAAAAAATTTTGGGTACAACGCAGCATGACCGCGCAATTGTCATTCAAATTGCGACAGCGCTGAAAGCTGAAAATTGGTCTGGGTAGGAAGGGGGTTAAAGTGCCCGGTATTGAAGTGCTTAATTTGTAATAAACCTAATAAACTCCTTCCAGGGCCTCCCAAATGGGCTTAGTAATAATTTGCAGTTTGGAATAAATGGATCCAATGATTCTGGATGCACGGTTATCCCGAGGGCACAAAAGATTGATTTACACAACTCTAACTTCTATGCTAGAATTAGACCAAAACCCCCTATATTTTGGATTTGTGATAGAAGTTGAATACATAGATACCCTCTGTTTTTTTTTTTAAAGGCTCTACTCTGCTTTGCCTAGGTAAAGTTGTAAAATCCTCAAGCCTTGAAATACTCAGCATAAGGACCAGATGGACCAGGAGCTCCCTGTCAGGCCGGCGTGTCCTAAAATTCACATTGCATACCCCAATATGAATGGCCTAGCTGGGCCAGCCTGGGTTATGACACAGAAAGCTGAGATGTGGGTGACATTGTTGGTGAACTATGACTTTGGCCCCGAGGGCAGACGAAGGAGGGGGAGATGAGGGGATTCAATGTCTGCGTGAGAGAGGAACAGGAGGATGGAGAGGAGATACAACTGCTGGACAGGACAGCTCTGGCTAATATCACACGTGGGAAAAGAAACGAAGATAGCCCCTCAGATCAGGTATCTGCATTCCTTCTCCTTCATTATTCCCACTCATGACAGTCCCAGGACAGCTTACTCAATGAGGAATGAAAATACGGAAAGCCAAGTAACCCAGGGCAACCACAATGGGCGAAGGCGTGTTGTATTTACTAAAACTGGTGCACAGAGAATCTGGTGCAGCTTTGCATAGTAACCAATCACCTTCCAGGTTTTTAAGTCAAAGCTTAATTGACAAGCTAAGGTTAAGGTGGGTTCACACTGGTCTGACAAACGCTCTGACATTGGGAGCTCATGTCGCATGACATGTGAAAATCAATGTTTCCCAATGGGAGCCGTCTTAACTGGTCCGACATGTCGGACCGACTTTGAAAGGAGAGAGAGAGAATTAGATGGCGGAGAACACCGGGCCCCTCGCTAGTAAAAGAGCTGCAAGAGGATAGTGGAGGGGCCCGGCAGAAAGCAACGGAGAGCACGGAGAAGAGAGCGGAGAGTTGGAAGAAGACCCCCAAAGTCAGAAGAAGACCCCCGGAGCTGCCTAATAAATTACTTTAAAAACCTGTGTAATGTGTTTTTTTTTCCTTGACACTTTTGCCCCAGGTGAATGGGTAGGGGTAGGGGTACAATGTACCCTATACTTATTCACATAGGGTGGGGGGCCAGTATCTGGGGGCCCCCTTATTAAAGGGGCTCCCAGATTCCGATAAGCCCCCCGCCCGCAGACAACCAACAGCCAGGGTTGTCGGGAAGAGGCCCTGTCCTCATCAACATGGGGACAGGGTGCTTTGGGGGGGGGGGGGCCCGCAGGGCGCCCCCTTGCCCTAAAGCACTCACCCCCCCATGTTGAGGGCATACGGCCTTGTACGGTTTAGGAGAAGGGGGGATCGCTCATCCCCACCCCCTTTTTCCGGCGTAGGGGTTCTCCTTTAAATCTGTACCAGACCCAAGGGCCTGGTATGCTCTTGGAGGGGGAAGCCATGAGTGTTTTTTTATTTAAAATTTGGCGTGGAGTTCCCCCTCAAGACTCATATCAAACACAGTTCCTGGTATTGGCAGGGATCCAAGTCGGATCCCCGTTCATTGAAAGTTGGACGTATGTCGGCTTCAAGTCACAGGGCAAAGTCGGATCCAAAGTAGTACTAGTGTCGTGTCGCACCAGTGTGAACCCGGCCTCAGGAGCCAATTGGTTACTATGCACAGCTGCGCCAGTTTTAGTAAATCTCCCCCAGTATGTCTTTTCTGCAATAAAGTCTGTCTGCTCGTATTTTTTTTCGAAGTGGGGTGGTAAAGTTCTGCTTTAATAAACATTGATATAAGATATTAGCCACACAAGGAGTGCATTGTTTTCAAATCATGAACACGCATTAATAGGACTATTTAAATAAGGGTGATCTTTTTCCCATGTATATCAAATACAACCTAAATAGTACCCCTTCAATAACATCCATGATTGCTCTATGGTCTGACTCTAATTGATGGTCAATTATCACATTACAAATATTACTTACGTATTATAAATGCACCACAGTCATCAAGATCATTTCAAAGAAGACACAATAGAATTGTAAAAAGCGTGTTCAGCACAGATGTTGTATATCAGGGATTAAACTCAGACTGGGGATCGAGGCCTGGGATTTTTCACCCTCTATTAAAAAGGTGAGATCGTGGGAACCAGGTGTTTCTCGTCTGCCATCAGTCTGTAAATTTGGGCCCCGTGCAGTTTTGTGAGCCTTTGTGCGACGGACTGTCATTTGCCCGGGAGCCTGGGAGACAGATACTTGCTAGTGCCCACCATGGAGCCAACTACTCATGTAACCACAATAGAGCTGATGAAACATGCAGCCCTCAGGAACTTTCCATAATGCTAGATTTTAATAATCTCTCCGTTTTTTTTTTCTTGTTTTGTTGTTTTAGGGGAAATTTGCAGTTGTGCAGCTGAGCTTAAATTCCCAGCATGCCCCACTAGCAGACGCAGGGCAAACATCTGTAGCGTCTCAGATAGCTGAAGGTTGTGGGGCTGCAAGGTGCACTTGAATCGTTTGCCTTTCTAATACTAGGCAATGACAAAAAGGCAGTGTATTAATTATAACGGTACTGTATATGAACTTTCATGAAACTTTACTCCAGGAAAATATAAAAAATCCCCCTTATTGTGTAATCCGGGGGCCCTCCAGCTGTTGTGGAACTACATTTCCCATGAGGCATTGCAAGGCTGCCAGTTACAATTACTCCCAGAGGCATGATGGGTCTTTTAGTTCTGCAACAGCTGGAAGCCCGAGGTTGCCTAGCCCTGTACTAGACTATGTGCTGGGGTGCCATTCAAAAAGGATTATTGTGAAGGGGGCCTTAAAGGAACACTAAAGGCAAACATTTTTTTTTTTAAATAACAAACATGTTATACTTACCTCCACTGTGCAGCTCGTTTTGCCCCCTAACCCTGTCTTCTGGGGTCCCTCGGCGGCTGTCTCGGCTCCTCCTCGCAAAAGCTTTCCACCTTCATGCGAGCGAGCTAGCATGGTGGAAGGCTTTTGCGAGCGCGCTCCCGTGATACAGCAGCGGGCATAGCCCCCGACTATCATTCGGCCCTGCCCCCTGGCGCACCGCGTCATCCGCTGTGATTGACAGCAGCGCCAGCCAATGGCTGCGCTGCTATCAATCCGTCCAGCCTAGCCAATCAACGGCCAGGCTGGGAACCAAAAAGGATAACGTGGATGCGCGTGGGACTTTCGAGGGGTCGGGTAAGTAAAACAGGGGTTCGGGGGGGGGGGGGGGGCGGTACCGTCGGATGTTTTTTCACCTTACTGCATAGGATGCATTAAGGTGAAAAAACATTTACCTTTACAACCCTTTTAATGTGTGTTTACAAAGAGGCAATAGAAGAATTTGAATTTGTATTTTAGCCTACTGCAATCCTCTGCACAACAGTATGAAAATAGAGAGGGGGGCACCAATGTGAGCCTGTCTATTGGGGTTCTTATGCATTACAGCACTAACAGGAGGAAAAAGAAAAGTGTGTACCTCATCAGTCTGGTGCTGCACCTTCGTGACCAAGTTAGGCCCCCCTTTCACACGGGCCGTCCGATCAGGACCGACAATTTTTTCAGGTGGTCCCCGAACAGACCTTACATTCTCCTCTATGGGCAGTTGGATTTAAGCTTTCTACGTCAATGGATGCAGCAGCAGGAATCGGGAACGTGCCCGCACGGGTACCACCAAGGAAAGCAGCTTTCCAAGGGGGCACCTGATGAAAAGGAGGGACCTGAAGCACCGGCAGGGGACCCCGGAAGAGGAAGAACAGGGCTGCTTTGTGCAAAGCGATTGAGCAGGGAAGTATAGGCATGTTTGTTATTTCTCTAAAAAAAAAAAAAAAAAAATGGAAGGTTTACAACCACTTTAAATGTCATCTCAGTTACTAAAAGTCCAATGTACACATATGTCCTTTAAGACTGTAGAAGGAACATTAACTCTCTTGCCTGATCATTTTAATAGCATTATGTAAATAAATGAATTTGTTTTTTTTTTGTTTTTTTTTTAATGAGATGGCATAACATAAAAGGTATGTGAAGGTTAAAATTATATAAATGTTTTTTTTTAAGCTGGCCATAAACTAGTAAATTTTTGTATGAACACCCGTATAAAAAAAATCATAGTACATTCAATAACATGAGGAATATCATTAAAGTACTCCCAAATTTTGTTTGCTTTTAACATTCAATTTTGGAACAATTCACTGTTGTTCATGGTAACGTTCAAGAAACATCTTCCATCCTGAAGGTTGATTTTACCCCACTATTGATTAGAAGATTAAATTGACAATTATTACAGTGAAAAATGTTGAACAAAATTGTACTAGTCGCAGGTGTCCTTAAACTGCGGCCCTCCAGTTGTTCAGGAACTACAATTCCCATCATGCCTAGTCATATCTGTCAGAGTTTTACAATGCCTCATGGGACTTGTAGTTCCGCAACAGCTGGAGGGCCATAGTTTGAAGATCTCTGTAGTGTATAGCCAGCGTTAGGCTTTTAACTCAAGACCCATTATCACATTCCGCAAACTGATGGGTTCAGGGGTGATACTTAGAGGGTGTCAGAGAAGGATAGTGGTGAAGTTTAAAGCGTCACTCCACTTTTGTTGAGAAAAAAAAAACATTCCCCTCAGGGTGATCTGTGTACAGTACAGGGATTTTAACAAACTTTGTTGCAGATTCCTACCTTTTGTTATTCTGAAGAAATCCATGTGTATGTCTGTGTCCATGTGAGAAAGTGAGTCTAATGGGAGTGTTTTCATAATCATCAATCAGCTGTGTACCTGCAGGGCTCTAATGAGGAAAGCTGCTGGGCCTGCATCCCTTTAGATGCGATTGCCTTTTGGAAGTATCTCACCAAAATCAAAATTTTTGCTGCAGGGGATGCCTGAAACCCGACTTGTATCTTAGGAAATTTTCACACTGGGGCGGTATAGCCACGGTGCCCAATTGATTTCAATGGGCAGGAGCGGTGGAGGAGTGTTATACACACTGCTCCTTCACCACTCCAAAGATGCTGCTAGCAGGACTTTTTTCTACCGTCCTGCTAGTGCACCCTCGGAGCTTACACACTGGAGAGACAGCAGCAACTGTTTCAGGTCGCTTTGCAGGCACTATTTTTTAGCGTTATAGCACCTGCAAAGCGACCCAGTGTGAAAGGGGTCTTAGTGTAGACTTCAGTGCATCACACAAGCAGGAAACACCTCTAGATAACCACATTGCATTTTCAGCAATCTACAGAGCTGCAGATTGAAAAGGAAAAGGTAATGTTTAAAGCGGTAGTTCACCCTCCTTCACCTCATTATTCCATTACTTTCGGCATCGTAGCGCGAGCTACGGTATGCCGGTCTTAAATTTTTAATCCCCGTACTCACTGTGCTATTGTTGATTGAAGAATCCGACTCCCGCGGGGAATGGGCGTGCCTATGGAGAGGGAGGATGATTGACGGCCGGCTCTGGCACGTCACGCTCCCCGAAGACAGCCGGAGTAGGTCTCGGCTATTCACAGCGCCTGCGCACAGGCTATGCGCAGGCGCCGTGAATAGCCAAGCCTATTTCGGCTATTTCCGGAGAAGCGTGACGTGCCAGGGCCGGCCGTCAATCACCTTCTCTCACCATAGGAACGCCCATTCCCCGGATTCTTCAATCAACGATAGCACAGTGAGTACGGGGATTAAAAATTTAGGACCGGCATACCGTAGCTCGCGCTACGATGCCGAAAGTAATGGAATAATAAAAAAAAACATTTTTTTTTTTTTAACAGGGTGAACCCCCGCTTTAATAACATTCAATTACAATATGACTTGCGTGACAACTGTATACACAACATTTTTGTTTTCTTTAGCTTCTTTCTTCTTTCCAAAGCCCTAATGGCAGATAGGTGGAGTAGTGGATCCATATTGCAGGACCTCACTGTACAAACCTGTTGGCAGGAGAATTTAAGTATATTTGTGCTCAAGCTGTACAATTAGACACCTTTCACACTGGGGCCGCCGTGCGTTAGCGGTAAAGCGCTGCTTGTTTTAGCGGCGCCTAAAAAGCAGTATTGGGGGGCTAGTGGGGCGCTTTTTTTTTTTGTAAACCTTTTTTATTGAGTTCAGTCAGAGCTTACAATTTAAGCAAAACTTGTTAGTAAAAGTGACGGACATTTTCCCTATTACAACAAAACAACAAAGAAAACCTGAAGAAATATCTGATGGTAGCCAAAACAAGTAAAGCATAAGAAGGTTATTCTTGAGAGTACGGTGGATGGCTCGCCTACACTCCTCAGTTATCTAAGCACAGGGCAGCTCGGACTCTGGTATTGTCACGGGTAGGGAACCACCCTAGGCGGTCTCCGGGGCGACCCTACTCAGGGTCCGCACCGGAGGAGGGGTGCCATTCAAAGCCTCCAACAACAGTAGTGGGGAGCTTTTAACCCCCGCTAGTGGTCGAAGAAAAGGTTAAAAGCATCTATGTTTTGGCGCTTCCGAAGCGCTGGCCATTCATTTCAATGGGCAGGGCGTTTTGGGAGCCGTGTATACGGCGCTCCCAAACTGCCCCAAAGATGCTGCTTGCAAGAAATTTCCCAACGTCCCACCCCATTGTGAAAAGTCACACTGAAATGAATGGGTGGCGGTTTTCAAGTGCTTTACAGGCGCTATTTCTAACGGTAAAATGCCTGAAAAGCGTCTCAGTATGAAAGGGGTCTTGGGGTTCCTCTTTAAAAAGGAACTGGCAAGGCACACTGGAACTCTCCCATCCTCGGCAAGAAGAATGTCTTGGCTGCATCTAAGTTTCCTAAAGTCTTTGTGTCCTCTGTACAGGCACATTATGGGTTAAAGATAGGAAGCCTGCAGTTTAATTGGAAGAAGGAGAGAATTAAGACACAAGGGAGTGAGGAGACCAGGGAAATCGGAAGGGAAAGTGTCAGGGACAATCTTACAGCTGCGTGTCATAAACTTAACAGCTGGATCTCTTCTCAGCTGGCTGGACTCAGAGCGTAGCTGGAGGCGAGTTGGCGGCAGTTACTGGCTTGGCTAAGATTTCTGGGTCTGTGCTTCGCTACCATCTTTGGCCCAGCTATATCAGGCTGTCTGTAAATTGATATCCTACAGGAAAATAAAGATTTTTTTTTTTTTTTTTTTTAGAATTACCCATCACTGTGAATTGCTTAAAGCCTCACTCCAAACTAGCCAACTTTTAGGATTTAGAGCAGTGGTCTCCAAACTGCGGCCCGAGGGCCTGATGCGGCCCTTTGCTTGCCTTTAACCGGCCCTTGGGGCAGTATCCCTCCCACTGATACGAGACACTATTCGGACACCGACAGTGGAGCACCATTTCTCCCACTGACACCACTAATGGGGGGCACTATTCCTCCCTATGATACAAACGATGGGGCACTATTTCTCCCCCCCCCCAATACCATATGTTAAGTCCCACTGATGCCAGGAAAATTTCCACCCCCCCGCTTGCCAAAGTTCGGCACTCCAAGAGTCTGAAGGACAATAAACCGGCCCTTTGTTTATAATGTTTGGAGACCCCTGATTTAGAGTAACATGCATGGATTCAGAAATGGCGTCACAGCATTCAGGTCTGCAACTGGGAGAACATCAAAAAGGTGGCACAGACCTTTACCCAGCCAGTAAAATTTTTATAGCTGTCATTGAAGACTGGAACAGGAAATCTTCCAAAAGGGGACATCTAATAGGAACATGGCCTTCACTTTAGAGAGATTTTCTCTCGCTTCCTGTTGTGTGTTCAGCACAGGAAGATAAGGGAATCTCCCCAGCTGGTACATGGACAGCAAAAAAAAATGAAGTTTTAACTATTTGCTACTCTGTCCAAAAACTAAAAACAACATTTTGGCTAGAGATACACACTTTACCCACCTAGCTTTGTTTAGTGCTTCAACAATTTGTAAAGCAATGCTCTGCCCTTTTCATCAAACCAGAACTTCTAATTTCCTTTTGGGATATAATGGCCTCTAATGCTGTCTAGACAAGGTAAGGTTAAATCAGCCACATTAAAATTCAGTCCTGTAGTGTAGCAGATCTGTACACAATATGTAACTACAGTGCCACCTCTGGTCACAATGCAGTACTGCATGCTTGTCAGTGTAATGGAATTTACGGTTTCCCAGCTGATCTGATTGCTCCTTAATGAGCAGCTGCGCTCTCACTTGAACATAAATACCAATCTCACATTATTTTCCAATTAAACAATTACTGCTTGAGGCCTACTGGATACAGTTGGAAATTATTCGAGACGTCTGGACAAAAAGCTGACAATTTCAAAGAATGCAGCCTACCTTGCAGTGACTTACTTCGCTTCGTGCCACTCGATCCTGGGGCCATTTACTATGGGGACCACACAACAAGTGTACATGCAAATTTTGCCCACCAAACACTGGTTACATCTGGAGCGGCTTTAAGTGCATTGTAAATGGATGCAGTTTCGGCATTCCTTATTTTGTGATCGCGGTGCAGTCACTACGACCACATGGTGTACACAGCTCCATATGTACAGCCAAAACTGCTAATCTGAGGGGAACCTTTTTCTACTTCTTCTCTAGTAATGCCATTACAGTCAATCATTCTTAAAGTGGAGTTCCACCCTGAAAAACAAATTTCACCAAAAAACTATTTTTTATTTTATTTTTACTTACCAGAAATAGCGGTTGCTATGCGGAAGTTCCTAATCTGCCTCTTCCTAGTCGTCGGCAGGTCTTCTTCCTCGTCCTACTCGCGGTGTCTTCTGGTCAATGGGGCGCGCTGCCTTCTGGAAACTGTGTGTATCCCAGAGAGCAGCCGGCCCATTCACAAAGCGACTTGCGCATGCGCAGTAGGAAACTGGGAGTGAAGCTGCAAGGCTTCACTGCATGTTTCCCTTAGTAAGGATGGCGGCGCAGGGTACTCCCGCGATCGAGGGATCGGCGACTTAACGGGCGCCTAGGACAGGTAAGTGTCCTTATTAAAAGTCAGCAGCTAGTGTTTGTAGCTGCTGACTTTTAAAAAATATTAAATAAATTGCGGGTGGAACCCGGCTTTAAGATAAAAATTATTATTATAATACAGGATTTATACAGCGCCAACAGTTTGTGTAGTGTTTTACAATCTAAAGGGAGACAGTAAAGTTACAATACAATAAAATATAAAGGGGGTTAAGAGGGCTCTGTGCATAAGAGCTTACAATCCAATAGGGTGGGGCAAGTGGTATAAAAGGTAATAACTGTGGGGGATGAGCTGATGGAAGAGTTAAAACTTCAGTCATTAGCTGGAGAAATGATAGGTTTGGGAGAGGCTTTGGAGAAGTCCAGAAGAGGTGAGTATTCAGGGATCGCCTAAAGGTGGCCAGAGTAGGAGATGGCCTTTGAGGTAGAGAGTTCCAGAGGATGGGAGAGGCTCTGGAGAAGTCATGGAAAGGTGAGTTTTCAGGGATTGCCTACAGGTGGCCAGAGTAGGAGATGGACAGAAAAATTCAGGTAGAGTGTTCCAGAGGATGGGAGAGGCTTTAGAGATGTCCTGAAGAGGCGAGTTTTAAGCGATCGCCTAAAGGTGTGAGATGGCTGGACAGATTGAGATAGAGAGTTCCAGAGGATGAGAGAGGCTGTGGAGAAGTCTGAAGAGGTGAGTTTTCAGGGATTGCCAAAAAGGTGGCCAGAATGGGAGATGGCCAAACAGATTGAGGCAGAGAGTTCCTGAGGATGGGAGATGAGCATGGGAGAAGACAAGAGAGCAGGAGGTCTTGGAAGGAGTGGCGAGGACACTTTGGATGCTATTTGGAGACAAGATTGGTGATGTAGCTTGGGGCAGAGTTGTAAATGGCTTTGTATGTTATTGTTAGTATTCAGAATTTAATTTGAAAAAATTGTGAATTATCTGCATGCAAAGTTTACAATACAATAGACGCAAAATTCTAGGTTTTGGCCAATAACATTTTACACATATACCAGCTCTCCTACATAGAGATTACATACGTTTTTAACAGACTGACTTTATGCTCTAACAGGGTACTACCAAAAGGAACTGGGCTGTGTGCAGAGAACGGTCTTCCCGTTAAATCCAAGTAAAGTATTCTGGCGCCTCCTAAAACTTTATAACTCAATAGTACGGATTTACTGCACAATCCTAGTGAATGGCTTACAGTAATGTGCATGGCCCAGAAACTTTTTGATCCTTTTTTTCTAATGACAGTGATGAAATTCTCATTGGTCGCTGTGGGCTATCACACTGTACATATCACCATTGCTCTTTGCGCTGCCTTGCTGACTAACCCAACTGGTGGCTAGGCAGCTCAATTTCAATGACCTTTGGCAATGTGCACAAAAGTTGTTGCTAAAACTGTAGCCTGAGGGCACTAAAATCTCTGTACAAATGAAAGGGGTGAGGAGAAGATGGCCGCTTAAGGATGGAAATGAGGAGGCCTCAATAAAAGTGACCACAGTTGTGTAAGATGGATTGAGGAACTGGAGGAGAGGGTGGCGGCTGCTTGAATAGGCCTGGAATTTATAACCTTTATTCATGGCCAATACGTTCAAAGGGCCAAGAAACAATGCCAGGCCGGGGAGGAGGTTCAGTGCTTACCAAGCTGTCATTGCCCAATTATCTCCTTAGGAATGTGCCAGGAAATAAAAAAAAGAAAAGAAAGATGGACTCCCTCACGCTAAGGTTTCCTTCCACTTTGCAATGAAAGTGTGAAAACGGAAACGGCAGATATTCAAAAGGTGTATTTACTAAAAATAAGCGCCAAGTGTAAAATGTAGTATCCCACGCCAAACAATCATCAATCACCTAAAAGTGACTAAGAGTGATGGTGACATTTGATTGGCTGCTTTGAGTTACTGAGCAGCCTAAGATGTTAAAGAGTTTTAGATTTTTACTACAAGGTTTTAACATTTAATTATTTGTTTCTGAAAAACATGATGAGTTCAATAACAGAATGTCTTCACCAAGATTAGATTTTTTTTTTTACCCTTGTCACTTAGGGAGAGATTTACTAAAACTGGTGCCCTCATTTATGCCAGCAATGGCACTGTTCCAATCGGTGCGATGCCAACTTTGTGGCACCGAATCGATTTGTAAAAGTAGTCCCTGCACTACTTTGCGATTTTGGTTGCGACTTCAATAGACATCTGTGCATGAAGCTGCAGATGTCTTTCAAGTCGCACCCAAAGTCACATGGACATGTAGCTGTGAAATTGTGTGGCTTCAGATGAAGAAGTCACACGATTTCAAAGCCGTGTTCAATGTGAACAAGGGCTATAACATGGAAGCAGATTCGTTTCTATGCAGAGCTGCAACTGATTTTGCACTCCCGTTTTAGTAAATCACCCATGCAACAAAGAGAAGAGGCGGCACATTCAGAGATGAAGAAAAATGTGTTGGTTTATTGTAGAGTTAAAGGTTTAAAAGTGCTTAATCATTGCAATGATTAAGCACTTTGTGTGAAATGCGTCCGTTAACAGTGTAGATCCCTCGTGTGTCATGTTTTTTAAACCTTTGACTACAATAAACCAACACATTTTTATTCATCTCTGGATGTGCCGCTTTTTCTCTTTGTTGCATGGACTTTCCAGGTTGCGGAACTCAGCAGGCACCTCTTGTTGCCACAGTAGTATCTTTAAGACCCCTTTCACACTGGAGTGGTTTGCAGGTGCTATTGCGCTAAAATTAGCGCCTGCAAACCGACGCTAAACAGCTGCTGCTGTTTCTCCAGTGTGAAAGCCAGAGGGCTTTCACACTGGAGCGGTGCGCTAGCAGGATGGGAAAAAAAGTCCTGCTAGCCGCATCTTTGGAGTGGTGAAGGAGCAGTGTGTATACCGCTCCTGCCCATTGAAATCAAGGGGACAGCGCGGCTATACCGCCGGCAATGCGCCTCTGCAGAGGCGCATTGCGGGCAGTTTTAACGCTTTCTCGGCCACTAGCGGGGGTAAAACAAATAGCGCAGCGAAATTAGCGGTAAAGCGCTGCTAAAAATAGAGGCACTTAACCGCCATAGCACCTCCCGCCCCACTGTGAAAGGGGTGTAATTTGCAGACAGTCTTGGAGCGGTGTACACTCTACTTCCCTGTTCTAAATAACCCCTTTAAAGTCAATCTGTCATACAAAGTAACTTTAGACATCATCAATGTGACCAAAGAAGGGCAAGCTGCAAGTACCAACTAGCAACCACCCCAACCTATAACTGGCCTTTTCAGCAAGGAGCACATGGAAGGCCCACACATATCAAAAAGCAAACAAACATTCCCAGCTCACTTACCAGCCAGCCTGCAACAAACCGAATTGACTAGCAGTTCACGTTAAAAACAGGGGGTTTAGTTTGCACACATTTGTAAATCATATACGTAAGCTGCAGGGCCACGTCACGCACCCCGGTGTACTGCAGTCCTAACTCTATAATTTTGAGTGTTTCCTGAGTTGGAGCACATATATAATAATGGATAGATTTAGGCCAGGTATGCTGGTAGGGAGCCACACCTCTTTAAAGGTATAGGAACGCACTGGAGAGGTAAATATAAAGCTTCCTATTTTACAAGAGGCTTTTTCTTTTGTTGTTCAGACACGACTCGACTACGCAAACTCACTCTACCTTGGACTTCCCAAATACCAAATTTTGCGTCAACAAGTCGTCCAGAACACAGCAGTCAGACTGGTAACGGGCAAAAAAAACCTGGGAATCAATCAGCCCATCCCTGAGGACCCTTCCATTGGCTAGCCATGAAGGATAGGGTTACATTCAAGACCCTCTGCCTCACTCACAAATGCACACAAGGAAACGCTCCTCAATATTTATGCGAGGAAAAAAAAACACTATACCCCAATTTGTGCCCTCCGGACAACTAACCAAAACCTCCTCCACATCCCCAAGACCCGCTACAAATCTAAAGGAGAACGAAGATTCGCAGTCCAAGGACCACGGCTATGGAACGCTCTACCCACGGACATCCGTATGGAAGAAAACCATCGAGCCTTCAGGGAAAAACTTAAGACCCACCTCTTCTGAAGACACAGGATGACGCTGGTTGCAAATAACGCCTTGAGGCGATTTAGTTCGCATTTGTAGCGCTATACAAGTTACTCACTCACTCAGAGGTGACAGAATTGCTTTAATACATGTTTCAGGTTCACCCTCACTCCATGTTCTGAAATGATCCACTTATCAGTTGCAAAAGTACATCCTAGAAAATCTTGTGACTGCTTACAACAATCAGAAACTTGGTACAAGGCTTTTACCTGGACTTATTGCAAAAAGTTGCATTGCTTGCTTCTATCTAGTTATGTATAAAGCCCTTCGTTCTTGTGTTGCAGTTATTCTGAATTTGCGGCCCTGTCCTTCCTTTGTCTGTTCTCCCTGCAATGCTGCAGGAGGGCCCCCTACCTGATGCTTGGATACCTGAGCTTGTCACTCCCCCGTGTTCATACAGTGCGGGGACATTATTAGCACACCTGGGCTGGCCGGGTATATACAATAACGCTGCCCTGGAGCCATTGGGATTGAATAGCACTGCAATGAGCTGAGAAGCCTTTGAGCTGAGATTTTCACGAAATGGATCGCTGTTGATGGGGCACAGGAGGGGAGAGGTGTGTAAAGTAAGATTTTCAGCGACTTCAACAAGAGTTTTTTTTTTTTTCTCCATGGGCTATGGGGAATGAACAGGGAAGGTTTATTCATTAACTAATTGGAAGGTAATTAAGCCTTCAAAGGAAATGCACCAGTCTCTTTAACAGCCCTGTGAACAAGCCCCCACCTCGGGGATAGAAAGAGACCAAATATTCACCCATGAAGTGGCAAAAGAAATACAATGCCTTTGTCTTGTGTCTGTCCGCTTACTATAAATTGGGACTGGGACATAGAACTGAAAGGACTGTCAACAAAACAGGATGAAGGCTTTTAAAGAATGAAAGGCTCCCATACACAGCTGAACTGTGACACTATCTAAAAGATTCCAACACCATACTATTACTAAGGTCCTTTCTGTGCAAGCAAATCCGTACGCAGTTGCTTGCCATGCCCGGCAAAAAGAAAAAGCAATCAGTGAACGCCTACAGCTATCCCACAAAAAGTGTGACTGTTCCACTTCCTACGGCAGGCCATGAATGATGCGATAGTTGCAGGAAAGAAAAATCGCTCAATTGCCCCATCAACACAGTCAATGTTTATGGGGGAATCCCTCCCACAGAGCTATTGTGTTCTCCTGGCAGGGGGGCGCAAGAGAACACAGTGAATATTGCTAGTGGTTATAACCAATGGCAATAATCACATGTAAAAATCTTACATGTTGGTTGTACCCAAGTCGATCCATCAATGATGACAATCAGCCTGCCCATAGATGGTTCGAATCTCGGATGGACTCTGCTGAACCAGATGAGATTCAAACTATCTATGGTCAGCTTAAATCAAAAAGTTCACTTAATGTATTTTGGACAGAGTTCCGTGTAATCCACCACAAACAAAATACAGATAGTACCTCACAGGGTTGCTGGAAGTTTACTACCGGAAGCACGTACCCTGAAACTTCCTATCCGATACAACAGCAATCCCATTCAAATTTCCAAGGAAGGGATGAATGTGATTGGTGGTTCCAGGGAACTACTGGGATTTCTGTAATTGATAGACAAGAAGTGGGGTTCTCAGATCACCAGATTACAGAAAATAGGAAGGGGATTGTGTGCGTTACGGCAATGCTTGCATGAAAATCTCAACAGGTAGACTGTGCTCCCCATTTGCATCTCATGCTATAATATTAAACTTTAGCTGGAGTATACCATAAAGGAACAACTCATGTTTTACAGGGTCGGTTTGCAGACTCTGCGCCCATACCAGGAGATTTTCAAATGATGGGACGGCACCATAATGCATGGAGAAAATCAATGCAAACATGAAGATAACATGTAAACTCCAGGTAAAAATAAAGTGCAGCGCTAAAACTTAAAATGGCCGAAGACCAATAAATCTCCCAGTGGTCAACGCAACCAATATGAAACACTAATCACATAAATCCACATTTGCGTTAAAGAAATATTAGCGTTTTAAACATAAAACTAGAAATAAAAACTTAAGTCCATGGGTGAAGGATACATTTCTGATATATGGCGAGTACAAAAGACCATTTAAAAAACGGACATGAGCCAAGCATTCATAACATCATTGTGACATTCAGGTAGTGAATATAGATGACAAAAATTGTGAAAGTGAGTAATCCGCCACCAATGGGATGAAGGCTTACCAAGTTTGACCTCAAAAGAACATACGTCCTATGAGTCAAACAGGCTTGTATTGGCAAGTGCCAAAATTGGAAACATCAGATCCGAAGGCCTTTGATGAGTGAACCAAATCCTCAAACGGTCCTTAGGGTCAAAGTCTCAAGGGAGGGTTATTTCATAGAGGAAAGTAAATAGATTCTCTCATATGATCACATGTAATAAAACATAATTGGAAAGGAGAACAAAAGATGCCAAATAGTGTGATTCCATATAAAATTATGAAAATGTAATGAAGTTAAAAACTCACATTTAGAAGGATCAAACAGCGCTTTGGTTACATGTATATGGCGGCAGTGAAGTCCTTTGACGCGTTTTGTCTCCATAGACACCGTCTGGGGTACCAATCCACTGCAGCCATTGAGATTATATAAGTGTGACCCCAATAATGAGATACAGACTCGTAGTATGTCTCCTGGCTCAGAATTCAATCTGGCAATCACTTCCTGTGAGACAAAATGGCGGAACGGCGTGCTCTCCATGCCTCACTATGGAAAATGTGCTACTTGCTGTGTAAAGTCTATGTGCATGGAAATGTGCATTCCACACATCGATATATATGAAGTGAACTTAAAGAAAATGCTAAAGGGTGTGCCTACAATGCCTCGCTCTGAATAACAAGATGGACACATCACTTCCTGTTGTAATCAGAAGTTACGTGAACATGCCTCGCTTCAGGGAGAGGGATACACGTAGATGCCCACACAGTCAATGAATAGAGACAAAGGCGTGCGCACCACGCTGTCCAGCATATTAACTGCAACGCCCTCATTGGTGGACGATCCAAGCCTCATCTTGGAGACAATAGGAATACCCGGAAACTGTGTCACCCTGGGTATTATGTTGATAAAAACCCCAAGTAGTATAGCAAGTGGCTAGTAAACCACAGTGACACATCTACCAACCTCATGGCCAAATTGTAAAGGGTGGAACCTAGCCTTGTATGGTGAGAAAAAAAAACTCAGCCTTTTATAAACGCAAAACAAGAAACAAAAATCTTTTTAAATTGAAACGTAAAAATGTGATGAATGCTGATATATTTTAAATATACTTTTAAAATGGTCCATGTAAACTCCATACAGATGGTGTCCTGGGTGAGAATCAACTGCAAGTCCCCAGCTCTGCAAGGCAATAATGTGAACCTGTGATACTGCCCTGAATCTGGCACAATTATATGACATACTGTAAATGACTGTTGGGATGGAAGGTTTCTGATGACCTCAGTAAAGTTCTGGTTGTATTTGGGGACAATCAATTTGTGAAAGCTATAATTGCATGATAGCACACCAAGCTGTGACTATCGCGACAAAAAAGCAGAAAGCAGCTTGGATGTCTAGTCATGATTGGTCAACAGATTTAAATTCCTCTATGGGATAATTTTAACACTGTCTGGGAGAATGGCATGTGCAAAGAAGGTCCATAATATCTCTTGACCAAGCATCTTAGGAAGAACTAGTCAAACACACAATGTTCAACGAATCATCAGTCTACCTTCATTATCAAACTTTTACTTTTGTTCCAAAGGCCCCCCGTCTACCCAAGCAGCCATGTATACAACAATACTTATTAGAGTACCAATAATGACAGAATGTCTCCTGAGCATAAGCGTGACAGCCTGGTATAGGTGTAAAAGATGACACCACGTCACTGGGGAATGCTTCAAGCTTTGCTGCCCTCTAGGACAGAGGATGTCCTGAAGCCACTACAAAAACAAACAAAAAAAGAGGGCACGCCAGCCTAGAGCATTATCCCACAGCATTCATTTAAAGGGAAAGGTAATCTTTACAGAAAACTCTGTATGGTAAACCTTCACAGGTCTCCCCCCCCCCCGACCCGCTAACCTGGACCGCAGTAATCACCAGTTCTAGGTCCTGGTATATCTACACCAGGTGCCTGGGGCTGAGAAATCCTCTCAGCCGAATGTCCAAAAGTAAACGTTTTGGAGCATTCTAATTGGTCAGCACCGTCACATGGGCTGCACTGACCAATTAACAGACGCATAGCCCATCCTGTCAGCTATTAAGACACCGCGTGGATGCAGAGAGGATTTCTAAGCCCAGTGCTCCTGACACAGATATTCTCATCGAGCTACTCATCTATAGCCCAGTAGTCCTGGACTTGACACACTCCAGAGTGCAATAGAGTTTATTGCTAACACGTTTCGAAGGTAACCTCTTCTTCATCAGAGCTCCTCTGATGAAGGGTTTACCTATGAAATGCATTCACTATAATGCATCCCGGTGAGGTCCTCTTGCACGCTGGAGTGTGCCAATTCTAGGACTACTGGGCTAAAGAGGAGTAGCTCGATAAGCGATTTTAATTCACGTTTGTGAGCATTATTCTTGTTGATCTTTAATAAAAGCTGTGGGATAATGCACTAGACTGGTGTACCCTCTTTTGTTTGTCATTTGTAGTTACTTACTTAGTACCTCTGACCAGCTGATCCCAAATGCTACAACCTAGTGCCAAGCCAAGCTGCAGTGCTGTGCATGTCCAGGTATGTATGTACCACTACCAATATGTCACATCAGGATGCTTCTGCACATGCTTCGTGAACACTGTGAGGCGTATTGGAGGTTATCGTTTTCCTTGTACTGTGAGGATGCTGGAATGTGCAGGAAACGGGAAAAGACATGGAAGATGACAAAAACAGAAGACAGACCAAGACATACAGCCAGCCAGAAGTGTCACTGAAGAGCTAGGTCTTTTGGCACCGACTAAGAAACATGAGACCTACGGGCTGTACTGGGTGCCATGCGCGCACAGGTGGTTCCAGCTTCCTATTCCCTCACTATAAGGCTGCATTCATACCTAGGCGTAGGCGACTTGCCGCGTTATTTACCGCGATTTGCCGCAAATAAAAGCAAGGTTTTTAACCGCAGTTTTGTATAGGTCATTGTCGGGTATGGAGAACGCCGAAGCCGCCCGATATGCCACGACAAAAAAGGGTCCGGGACTTGTTTGAGCTTCAGGCGTTCGGCGTGGAGATGTGAACCATCTCCATAGAGAATCATGTTATTTATCCCCTCCAGCGTATTGTAGCGTCGCGCTTCAGGCGTTTTGTCGCCTAGGTGTGAATGCAGCCTAATTGTAAATCATCAGAAAGTAACATGAATGGATTTACAGCATCCACAGACTATTCCAGTAGGTGGTTATGCAATGCTTGCTTTTTCCTCCATTTTGTCTGTCAATTTTATTTATTATAATCATGTGAAAGAGCTCTAAAAATTGCAACATTGTATCAGGCGGGAGCATGCTAGAAACGTATGCAATTATTACTGCTTCATTGACGAGTACTGACATGTGCTTACATTGCATTAGAAAAACAGTTTTAGGGCACCTGTGTGTATACAGAGATAGATATATATATATCTATACATACTGATTCTGAGTGTGACAGCGGCCTCTTGTTATATGTTGCTAAGAGGTGTGACCTCTCTTTAACGTTATCTGTGCCAGAGAGGCCTCAGTGAGCTTATAGAGAACACACTGATCTGCAATTTTATATGCTCAGATTCTAGTACATAAGAAATGCACCAACTTTGAGACAGAATGAAGGTTTGGAACATGCTTGGTTCATTAAAAGTTTAAATTACAAAATGTGTGACTGGAGTGTCCCCTAAAATGTCCCCTGAAAATCTCACTGTTTCACAAATAGACATACAACATCCAGAAGCTCCAACTGCAACAGGAGAATGTCAAGGGAGTGAGGAACAAAATATCTGATCCTCCAAAGTATCAAGGGGAGCAATTACAGGACAGAGTTTAAAGACCCCAGGTCTGGCTAGTTTCCCGATCCCTGACCGTAACGCTCTGCTGCATCTGTGAAGATACCGAGATCTTGGCAGGGGAGAAGAGGACAGTCTGTGGGAAGGAGCCAGTGCGCCGAGCTGAGCTTGGAGGGTCAATGTGGACGACCTGGACTTGGAATTCAGAAGTGAACAGGGAATAGCATTAAACTGGATTTATCTGCTTGAAGATTATGCCGATGCTGCTATATAAAATGCCACAGAAACCAAAAATACCCTTTTCTCTAGTAAGCATAACCCACAGTTCCAGTTATCCAAATACATGAAAGATAAAACTTTGTTGCTCATAACAACTGCATTCCAAATGTTATCGCAGGTTTAAAAATGAAAGGAAGAAGAGGATTGGTAGTTATTAACACCAAAACGTCTACATTTTTTTTTTTCAAGCTGACATTTTACAACGGCTTTTTTATTTATATAAAATCTTTGTTTTACAAATAGACTTTGAGTAAAGAATGCACCAGTGACACAGGATTGTAAGAGAGCCATTGGCAGAAGCCGTTTGCCTTCAAGCTGTCTTGTTCAGAACTTTACATACTAAAAAGGCGGCCAAAGATGGATCAAAATTCGGCTGGTTCAGCAAGGACTGGACAAATTTCGATCCACATATGGGCAGGCTGGTTGTATGGAAGTCGATCTACCCATTGACTTCTGTACAACCTGTCTGTCAGGTTTTTTCCTGATCGATAAGTGTCGCCGGCTATAGCCGGCAGCACTGATGTGTGTATTCCTATGACGGGGAGAATGTCCCTGCCGTTAGAACACAATAGCTCATTGCAAAAAATTCCCCCATCTGTATCGAATGTGTAGATAGGGGGAGCCAGGTAATTTTTTTTTTTTTTTCGTTCAACCCACTGGTTGAACGAACTAAAACAAAAAGACAAACACAAATAATGTAAGCCCACCTAAACATAGTGGGAGGGTAAACCACTGCTCCAACTAATTTACTGATGTGCAATAATTTCAGCTTGAGCCAGTGAGATCTGTAAACAGGCTGTTAACACAGGAGCTAAGAAGAGGCTGAAAAACACAAAGATGAACCAAGAGCTCCATTTGCTAGATGGAAATGAGAATACAAACTTTGGGAAGGATTTACTAAAACTAGAGCATGCAAAATCTGGTAAAACTCAGCTTCCAGTTTTTTTCTCAAAGCTTAACCACTTAACCCCCGGACCATATTGCTGGTCAAAGACCAGAGCACTTTTTGCGATTCGGGACTGCGCCGCTTTAACTAACAATTGCGCGGTCGTGCGACGTGGCTCCCAAACAAAATTGGCGTCCTTTTTTTCCCACAAATAGAGCTTTCTTTTGGTGGTATTTTATCACCTCTGCGGTTTTTATTTTTTGCGCTATAAACAAAAATAGAGCGACAATTTAAAAAAAAAATAATATTTTTTACTTTTTGCTGTAATAAATATCCCCCAAAAATATATAAAAAAACATTTTTTTCCCTCAGTTTAGGCCGTTACGTATTCTTCTACCTATTTTTCGCAATAAGCGTTTATTGATTGGTTTGCGCAAAAGGTATAGCGTTTACAAAATAGGGGGTATTTTTATTAATATATTTTTTTTACTAGTAATGGCACGCGCCCCTAGTGGCCGCTCGAGGAGCGGACGTATAGCTACGGGCTCTCGCCCAGAAGAACCGACCTGCCGCCGTATAATGACGGTGGCTGGTCGGCTAGTAGTTAAAAGGGGTTGTAAAGGTATTTTTTCCCCCTAAATAGCTTCCTTTACCTTAGTGCAGTCGTCCTTCATTTGCCTCATCCTTCGATTTTGCTTTCAAATGTCCTTATTTCTTCTGAGAAATCCTCACTTCCTGTTCTTCTGTCTGTAACTACACACAGTAATGCAAGGCTTTCTCCCTGGTGTGGAGAAAGCCTCTTGAGGGGGGAGGGGGCGAGCAGGAGGGTCAGGACACTTTCTACTTTGCAGATATAGAAAGTTGTGTGTTAGTGGGCGTCCTGACACTCCCACTTGCCCCCATTAAGACGCTTTCTCCACACCAGGGAGAAAGCCTTGCATTACTGTGTGTAGTTACAGACAGAAGAACAGGAAGTGAAGATTAATTTCTCATAAAAAATAAGGACATGTAAAAGCAAAATCAAAGGATGAGGTAAGTGAAGGAGGACTGCACTAAGGTAAAGGAAGCTATTTAAGGCAAAAAAAAAATACCTTTACAACCCCTTTAACTGAACAAGCTGAAGTTAGAAGCTGATTGGCTACCATGCACAGCTGCACCAGATTCTGAGTGCTCCAGTTTTAGTAAATCTCCCCTTTTGTGTCTCGTGAGAGGAATCTATGGAAACACAGCTGAGCTCAAGCTTTACTTTTAGTCACATCAAGATCTGCATGTAACTTCAGCTGCTTATATCTTTGGATCTACCAATTATTTTTATATGTGTTTTTTGCTGAAAAAAAATCTCGTTGGCAATTTGTAATTATATGCTCATCCTGAACTTATCAGTTTCATGTCAGGTTTAATTTAAACCCCATGACAAAATAAAGAATTCACAGAAAATATTTTGCACACAGGAACTGTGAGAAAAGGTGAACTTGAACTTTAAAGCTTCCCCACAAGCAGTGTCGCCCTAGGCAGATGATTATATGGTAAATGCATCTTTTAAAACGGGTCAGCCATGGTCCTTTCCCTGCACATTCCTGAAGAGTTCATTTGCCTGGATACATTATTTTAATGTATGTGCTCTCTCAAGTCTGTTTAAAGGTGTAAAGTCAAGATAAAAATGTACATCTCTAAAAAAGTACCGTATTTGTGCTGCCTGATCTAGAATGTTTGACTCCATATTTACTAAATAGTTGTTTTTTTTGGCATCAATATCTCTCCGCTGGTGAATCTTGGCACAGGAAAATGTGCTCTTAAAAACCTATAGCATCCAATGAGAAAGGTACTAGTTAGCAATAGCATTATGGATGAGGTCAAGGTTTGGTTTAAGAGTTAAGTGTCTGATCTTAAAGGGTCAATCCACCAAAACTCTTCTTTTAGTGTCTGGTAGATGCTGGAAGGTTAAAAAAAACAGACAGTTTTTTATTTTTTTCTGAGACTATTGGTGGGATCTCTGCTCTAGGTTCCTCAGTCTTAACGCCTGCTGTGGCCATTATAAAGGGGTCTCCCCTTTCCCTACTGGATTTGTATGTATTTTGCATGATAGAAACAGGAAGAGCCGAACACACAAATGTGAGTGAGAACATCCAGGATACCCAGGTGGACAGGAACAATGTTGGGAACTATCTCTGTTGGACTGTCCAACACATATATGAAGCCCGGGAAAATATAATTTTTTCAGTGAGCTGACCCTTTAAAGGTCAAGGTTAAGTTGGGAATTAAGGCTTAATAGTTAGTTTAGGTTTAGGTAATACTAATTACAAGTAATTCACGCCCTCTGTTGAAGTCGGATGTGACGAAACGCATCAGGGCGTGGCTACGACGGCGTATCCAGGAACTGTTAGGAGTGCATTCCACCACTGAACCATCGCAACCAGGACAGGCGTCTCCAGCAGCGTGCATCCAGCACAAGCGCGACCCCCTGTGTGCGGAGGAGAGCGGTGACTACACTCTTTTTATGCTCTTTTACAGTTGTTTTAATGTACGTAGATAGGAAGCGGGGTGTTGTTACACGGGTTCTTTTACATTAAAACGGAATTACACTATATTGGTGCTTTTGTTTTTCTATGATCCGTGAGTTGGAATAAAAACCTTTGCTGTTTCTGGAATGAGGTTGGAGGTCTGATCAGGAGGATTTATTTATAAGGCTCTGTTTTACCTGCTGTCTGGTGAGTGTGAACCCCAGAGGGGAAGTGTGCCTCACTTTTTGCGCGGTGAAGATTGGAAGTCGGTGGAGGGTGTATTACCATTCCTTGAAGCACTTCTCACACTACTCTGAATTGTACCTCTTCACTTACCTGTGGACTTTTCCAACATTTATTAACTACACTGGACTTTATCCATCTTAGCGCTGTTTTATCATGTTATAACCATTTTAGGCTATATGTTTTTGATACTATTTTATATTCTTGGATAGATGAATCCTCATCTATTTTAAACAGCTGCTGTAATATATATACAATTTTTTTCTTATCATATCATAGTGTTTGGTATTTTCTGATATTAATAAAAAATACAATAAAAAATATATATATCATCTATTTTTCTTTCCTCTACTTAACAGTATCTCATTAATAAGTGAATAATTTCCTTTGGCGCCGGGAAGTGCACTGTGTTTTTCCCCCTTGTTGCTGCATTTTTTGTGCACTCCCCTTAGAAATACAAAATTTACATTGTACCTTCTATTTTCGTATATGGATGATGGCACTGGAGGAGGAGCTGGACCAGCACAGAGAGTAGTTAGGTACTGCCAAAGGAGGAGAGGGCTATGACATGCAAGGAGGGGGACTGTTCTGGGGAATGGACTGTTCTTATAGTAGTCACATTTTCTAGCAGTTCTAAGGCATTTTGAAAGTTATTAAAAATAATTTGCGGAAAGGAAAAATGCTGCACTTAAGAATTTCAAATACTTTATTTTTATGTGCTTTGACCTGCAATTTTATAAGTTGGTGGTGGGGTCTCTTTAAGGCTGCACATGAGGGACACAGGTCTTTTATATTTTAACTGTAAGTAATTGTCAGGCTGAGGGATTGTCTTTCTCGCCTACAGGCACTCTGTAGGAGGGGGTCTCTCCAGTCTGTGCATAGGATCCGATCCACACCCTTGGTAAATTCCACTTAGCGCTGAGCATGCGGGTAATTACACATGTTATTTATGCCTCATACCTGAACGCCAGATAACCATCAAAATCTATCTTTTCTTGTAAAAATATACGTATAAAAAAAAAGGTTTAAATAAATAATAATCAGACAATGGTTGTCATTGCTTCCTGTGAGCGCCTCTTGCTTTCATCTCAGCTTTCGAGTGTAGAGGAACAATGCAGTTTGGATTACAAACCAGAAAAACGTGTTCTAAAAAATACATTTCGTGTCAGCCTGGCGACTGGATATATTGCTCACAGCGCAGCTTTCGCCTGCATTGTTTATTTTTTTTTTCCTCTTATTTTTTTAACGCTTGGAAAGCCAGGAGAGTCTAAATGATGCCCCTGTTTCTCTGAGTCTATACCATGAAAGAGGTGTTCGGGCAATATAAGCATTGTGCTTGTTTTGTTCACATTTAAAGCAAACCCTTGAAATTAAAGAGAAGAGCTTTACTTTGAGTTCCCTATTCCCTGGAAGCACGTCCAGGGGTGCCTGGATCACAAAACTGGCTTCGCAGAATTGCAAATGGTTTTGCAGGCAAAGCAGTTCCCGTAGTATGGGTTTCAATTTTGTATTTGGTTGCTTGCTTGAAGATAAAAAGCATTTCAAGTAACTAGAACTATTTTACAAAAATAAAATAAAGTGTACAGTAATATTCTGATGACTTGGGCCCCTTTCACACTTTTGCCCTAGGACTTGGGACTGCAAAGTTGCACGACAAGTCATTCCCCATGATTTCCAATGAAAATCATTCATATTAGTACGACTTCAAGTAGTGCCGACTTCAAAGTAGTCCCTGCACTACTTTGGTGCGAGGTACACAGGCATTCCCTGAAATCACAGCAAAAATCGCATCAAAATCACAGTCGCAAAGTCGTAGCAAAATCGCACAACTTTGAAGTTACAGTAGTGTGAAAGGGGTCTAAAGAGGTTTCCAGAAAAATGACAGCACATTGTGAAGCCTGGCAACCCCACACACACACAATTTAAAGGGTATTTACATTCACCAGGGGGAACCTCAAGAACACCAGATGTTCCTAGGGAGTACATAACATTATAACTTTGATAAATACTGGCAGAAACCTTACCTGGCAGCGACTAAACACATCAGAGAGGGTGACTCGAACATTAAAATGTTTTAGGACCTTAATTGCTTGCTGTCGTGCTTTCTCTGAGCAGTCTACGGAAAAACATCTCCCTTCACCAATTTGTGAGCGAAGCTGCGAAAGTCAGAGAAAATACTATGTATAAAACTGAGTATTTATAAGTAAATTTGTGCTTTGCCCATTGTATACGTAAACCTGTAACCATGCAGGACTAAGCTGCAAGTAACTTTAACTGTTTCCATCCCCTTTTGCACATATTCACGTTCCTTTTGCTCCCCAACTGCTCTGATTGAGTGCCAGGAACAAAGAAATACCCAGTGTCTCAAAATATAGGGCGTACATTACTCTTTTCCAGCCATATAACAACTTGGTAATTGGACACTTGGGGTCCCCAATAGCATCATATAGGGGTGAAAAAAGTGTCCTCAGTCCTGTGTAAAGTCCAAGTAGCAACTTGTTGGGATTTCTTTGGATGTATAGTACAATATCTGAACACAATCAGACACCTCCAGTTAGTGAATTTGAGTCTAGCTCAAATAACGAATGCCCATTCTTACTACTCTACTGGCCAAAATAATACCATCTTCAGTCTGCAAGACTTGTCAAAAACTGTGCAGCTAGTGCTGGGCTCTCTCATTAGGCAGCTCAGCATGCACTGCACATACTTGCAATCGGAAGCACCCGTTTACTTGTAAAGTGGCGCGCTAGTCAGAAAATGTCCTGCTAGATCACTTCAGGCTGGCCTCTTTTGCAGGTATAGCTATGTAAAACAATAAAGGTAAGTTAAAAATGCAGTAATACACTGTCTCACCCACCTGCTCAGCACATGCTCAGTTGCCCTCTATTTTTAGGAACTGCCGAATTTGTAGAGGCCAAGGAAGCTGCTATCTTAGCCTCGGTTTGATCTGCAGTTGCCATGGTGCTGCATATTGTTGTGGAATTGTATGTATTTAATATGTATTGTCACAGTATCTCCCAGTGTTGGTTCTCCCACAGCCCGCTCTAAAGAACTGATTGGGGCAGACTGACGCTGGTTGAGTTCCATCTGGTAGTTTAAAGCTTCCTGAGGGTGCAGAGAAGTGTTTGTAGAGTGGGGATATGTCCACCAGCAAAGGGCCCCTCGTCTGAGGGGGATGTGCTCACTCTGCAAAGACATTATCGGTTACGAGGGTATGTACGCTCTTGTCGCCCCTGCGTGCCTGATCAACACAATGGGGGGGGGGGCATAGGGTGCCCCTGCAGATAATCTCCTATCCACAGGAACGGTAGTATAATCCAGGTATGCATTGTTCTCTGAACAAAGGATTCACGCCAATGGTGAAAACGGGAGTCTTTGAATTGTTATGGTCGGGGAGAGCGTCCATGATTCCAAGGGCCAGCCATGCAGCTTTCTTAGTCTAGTTGAAGATGATGGCATACAGGTACAAAGGGCGGGAAATCATACACACTGCCCCTGCCCAGACACGCCCATAAGACTCCCCTAGTCATTGCTCATTGGTTGAGATTTGTACAACTCCTCCTGTTTGAAGGAATGCCTGTGCTTGATTGGCCGATTGTGAAATCATCAAGCTCTATTGTCAAGTACTCTAAATAAACAGAACAGAGAGGCTCCAGAGTCAGTTGGTCGAGCTGTGGAGCCAAGGATGTGAGGACGGTGACTATGTCGGTTTACTTGGGAAGATACAGGAAATAGGTGTTTACCAAGATGCATTATACCAAAAGGGTGAAAGTGAAATGGATTACGTGTAGCGTATAGTGGAATTTACACGACAACATGTGATCAGATATGACACCAGTCATTTGATGGTTTGACAGTTTGGTTGAAAACACAAGTAAATGTGAAAGTTAGAAACCCCAGCATTCCAGGAATGTAACTTATTTTAAATCGTTGAGGTTAGTTCCATGTTATGATTTGCTGCTGTTCAGGGGCTCTGGGCTTTAGCAAAATGGCAGCCTCCAGGAGGAAGAAACAAGAGCAATGCAGAAAGTAATTGACAACACATACTCATTTTGGTAGCATAAGTATTAATGCGGAATGTATGTTCTATGTTAATGAACATTATTTTTTATCAAGTTGTTATGGGTAAAGTTCCGATTTAAGGATTTTTTGCAAATAACATAAATAAGGCTAAAATATAGCTGAGAAACTTAAAGGGGTTGTAAAGGTTTTTATTTTCTAAATAGGACTATGAGACTAGCATGCAAAAAAAACCTGATGATCATTTGTCCGATAACCTCATTGTGTGTACTAGACTTTAAAGGGGTTGTAAAGGTTTGTTTTTTTATTTTCTAAATAGGTTCCGTTAAGCTAGTGCATTGTTGGTTCACTTACCTTTTCCTTCAATTCCCCTTCTAAATGTTTTTTTCTCTTTGTCTGAATTTCTCACTTCCTGTTCCTCCTCGGTAAGCTGTTCTGGCTGACTAACCCCCAGCCAGAACGGCTCGGATGATGGGGGCAAGCTTACTGAGGAGAAACAGGATGTGAGAATTTCAGACAAAGAAAAAAACATTCAGAAGGGAAGTCGAAAGAAAAGGTAAGTGAACCAACAATGCACTAGCTTAAAGGAACCTATTTAGAAAATAAAAAAACAAACCTTTACAACCTAGTTTACTTCTAATACAACCCCTTAAAAGTGTTACTAAACCCACAACAGTAAAATCAGTCTGAATATGCAGTAAAGCATGCTTGTTATATGCACTGTGGAACCTAAGGGGTTAATCCTTTGCCTTGTGTATAAAGGCTGTTTGATTCTGTCTCTCTGATCCTCCTCTTCCTCCACTGTCTCCAAAAAAATAACCAGATATTTACAAAGTCAGTGGAAGGGCTGCACATGCTCAGTTTGGTGTGTATTGCTAGAGGTTTTTTTTTTCTTGGGAGGGTGACCAGTACAGGGCATCAGGGGATAATAAAAACTCCTCCTACAAGGTTTACTAGGAACTGATAGAAGTCACAAGGCTGTTATATACTGCTGATGAGAAAAGTTATTTATCAGTTTATATTTACTAAAATAATTGCATTTCCATGTTCTGTGTACTGTGGGAGACCAGATATAGTGAATGCAGGGTGCTGGGTTTAGTAATTAAATGGACCAACCAAAAACCACAATAGGTCACCTTTAAATTTTTATAATCTGTTCAGAATAAATTTCTCAAAAAATAAACCCATAAATCTTCTCACCGTCTGGTAGGGCAGTCCACAAGTCAAAATGACTCTTCCATCTTGTCTGGCGATCTATGACACGAAAAAAAAACACAATTTTGTTTCATTTTAAAGGCTATACATGAAAAAAAAAACCTACGTTAGATCTACCGGTAACGGTATTTCTACGAGCCTTCCAGGACGGCACACCAGAGAGATAAGGGCTCCTCCCACAGGAAACACAATCAATTGACAAGTTTGTTATAAGTTCCCACCCCTCCCCTTGCTCCTCAGTATTTAATAAAGTAATCTTGAACTGGTTCACAAGGGGCACCCCATCGGTACTTACCATTTAGCATATAGCTTACCTTTCTTCACATAGGGTGGGTAGTAGGCCTGCCGTCCTGGAAGGCTCGTAGAAATACCGTTACCGGTAGATCTAACGTAGGTTTTCTCCTACGCCTTCCAGGACGGCACACCAGAGAGGATATAAAAGGACCTCAGGCCTACCTCAGGGTGGGACCACAGCTTGGAGGACCTTCCGACCGAAAGCCAGGTCTTGCTGTGACAACAATTCTACACGGTAGTGTTTCAGGAAGGTGTGATGACTTGACCAGGTAGCCGCAGTACGGATCTGGTCCCAGGAGGCACCTGCTCTCTCCGCCCAAGATGTCGCCAGAGATCTGGTTGAATGAGCTTTGATATTAAGTGGAGCTGGTTCTCCTGCACACTGATAAGCCTCTGTAATAGCTTCTCTAATCCATTTTGAGACTGGAGGCCTGTAATCCCTTCCTGACCCCACCATAGAGGATTAGGAGATGGTTAGATTTCCTGAAACTTTTGGTTCTATCTAAATATATAAGAAGACATCTTCTTACATCCAAACAGTGGAACTTAAACTCCTTCTCGTTCTTTGGTTCTGAACAAAAGGACGGCAATATCATTTCTTGCGTCCTGTTGAGTAAGGATGCTACTTTAGGTAGGTATAAGGGATCTGCCCTAAGAGTGACCCTGTCTGGTTGCACCCTAAGAAAAGGCTCTTTCATAGACAGAGCTTGCAGATCTCCTACCCTCCTGGCTGTAGTAATAGCCAACAAAAAAGTTAATTTTAACGTAAGGAACCTAAGGGAAACTTTCTCTAAAGGTTCAAAAGGAGGCATAGATAATGACTCTAATACCCTAGTAAGGTCCCATGGTGGACAGAAGCTTTTAAGGACGGGGGACATTCTTTCCCTAGCTAGTAAGAACCTCTTAACTAGGTCGTCCTTCGCTAATCTTTTATCCAGGTACACCGAGAGGGCCGCTACCTGTACTCGCAGGGTGCTAACCTTAAGCCCAGCGTCCGCTCCATCCTGGAGAAAATCCAGGATAACCGGAACCGACTGGGAAGACTTTTGTCTTTTTCTACTCCAGGTCTGGAAGGTTCTCCATATCTTTGAGTAGATCTTTCTAGTGACCGGCTTTCTACTTGTAAGGAGAGTATCAATCACCTTTTCTGAACAACCTTTTTGTTTCAGAATCTGGCGCTCACTAACCAGGCTGTTAGCTGAAAGAACTCTGGTCTCGAGTGAAACACTGGACCTTGTCTGAGAAGATCTGTCCTGGCTGGGAGTCTCAGAGGCTCTGCTACTGACATGAACCTCAGGTTCGCAAACCATGTCCTCCTTGGCCACCATGGGGCAATAAGGAGGACCTGACCGGGGGACTTGCTGACTTTCTGGAGTACCCGCGGAATTAGCGCCAGGGGTGGGAAAGCGTAGGCCATTTTGAAATGCCAGTTCTGGGACAGCGCGTCCAGGCCCTCTGAATCCCGTTCTACCGAGGCTGAGAAGTACCTGTTCACTTTCCTGTTCTTCCGGTTCGCGAACAGATCTATGTCTGGTTCGCCAAACTGAAGAACTAAGGCCTGAAAGACCTCGGGACTCAATTCCCATTCCCCCTGTCTTAATTGTTGGCGACTGAGGAAGTCCGCTTCTATGTTGTCTGTCCCCTTTATATGTATGGCTGAGATGGAGGTGACATTTTTCTCTGCCCAACCCAGAATTTCCATGGTTAGTTCCAATAGGGGACCGGATCTGGTACCGCCTTGGTGATTCAGGTAGGCCACTACTGTAGCGTTGTCTGAGCTCACCTGGACCTCCCTGTCTGTGACATCTTGCTGGAAGGCCTTCAGAGCTTCTCCTACTGCTCTGAGCTCCCTGGTATTGGAAGATTGATGAGCCAAGAGGTAGCACCATCTTCCTTGGGCTTTTTTCTTTCCCAAGTGGGCACCCCACCCCCATGTGCTGGCATCCGTAGTCAATTTTACCGGATCCCATTGTGCCCAAGGTCGACCTTCCCTTAGGTTTTGGTGACTGGTCCACCACTCTAGGGATGAGAGGACCTGAGGGGTGAGTACAATCTCCTGATCCAGGGATTCCTTCTTCTTGTCCCAAGAGGACAGAAAGAAAAAATGGAGCATCCTTGCATGTAATTGGGACCAGACTACTGCTGGTATGGATGCCGACATTAAGCCTAGCACTCTCATAACTGACCTCCTGGGAAGTCTGGGGAATCTCACCAGATTCTCTGCTCCTGACACTAATTTTTTTATTTTTTCCTCTGGCAGGAAAAGCGTCTGGAGCCTGGAGTCTATAGTGTAGCCCAGGAAATTTTTTACCTGTTCTGGTATGAGGGAGGATTTCTCTAAATTGATAATCCAGCCTAGGCTTTCTAAAAACTCCATCACCCTGTTGGTATCCCTCTGAACCTGTGACTCTGTCTGACCGGAGATCAGTAGATCGTCCAGGTATGGTATAAGGCATATTCCTTGAAGATGTAGGAATGCTACTGCCTCTGCCAGAATTTTTGTAAAGATTCTGGGGCTGGAGGTTAGGCCGAAGGGTAGTGCCCTGAACTGCCAATGAAAGATTTCCTCCCCTACCACCACCGCAAACCTCAAAAAAGGCCTGATGGTCCACGTGAATTGGCACGTGCAAATAGGCGTCCTTCAGGTCTATGGTTGTCATGTAGGTTTCCTTCATGAGGTTCTTTCTTACTGAGTAAATACTCTCCATGGAGAATTTCTTTTGTTCTAAAAATCCGTTTAGTTTTTTTAGGTTTACTATCAGGCGGAATTTTCCTGATGGTTTCTGAACCAAAAACACGTGGGAATAGAACCCCCGGTATTGCTGTTCTACTGGCACTGGTGTTATTACTAGTTGTTCTACCAATTCCTGAACCCCCTCCAAGAGGGCCCTTCTTTTTAGGGTATCCTTGGGGAGCTGCGTGAGGGTGATCATAGGGGGGGGAAAGGTGACAAATTCCAGGCGGAACCCATCCCTTATAAGCTTGTGTATGTAGGGACTGTCTGAAATATTTTCCCACTGTTGTACAAACTGGGACAGCCTCCCCCCTACCTTGACCTTGGCGTCACTTGGTCTGTTTAGCCTCAGCCTTGGCGGAGGGAAAGAGTAAGTTATTCTTTTTGTTCCCTTTGCCATAAAACCAGCGCCTATTGGGTTCTCTTTTATATTTCTGCTTGTTTTGCCCCTGGGGGCCTCGAAAAGTCTTCTTAAACCCATCTTTCTTAGGTTTCACAGGGAATTTCTTTCCCTTTTCTGAAGACCTAGCTAGGACATCATCCAATCCTTGGCCAAACAGAAGTGAACCCTGGAAAGGGAGTCCACACAGTTTTCCCTTTGATGTGACATCCCCATCCCAGGCTTTAACCCAGATAGCTCGCCTGGACGAGTTAATCAAGGCCGCTGTTTTGGCTGAAGCTTTGGCAGTTTCCAAAGCGGCATCAGCCAAGTATGCGACAGCTTTTCCTATCAAAGATAGAGACCCCAAGATTTCCTCTGACTCTGTAAACTGGCCGAGGTGTTCTGCCAGTTTCTCTACCCATAGGTCTGCATTCCTGGCTACACAGGTCGCAGCTAATGCTGGGGCCATAGAAGCTGTGTTAGCCTCCCATGCTTTTCTTAGGAGTGATTCGGCCCTGCGATCCATTAGATCTTTAATACTGCCAGCATCTTCAAATGAGAGGTCTGACTGTTTAGTGACCTGAGACAGGGCCGCATCCAGTTTTGGAAGTTTAAAGAAAGCTTCCCCAACTGATTGGGTGAACGGGTACTTCCGTTTCCAGGTTTTCTGAGTGGTTAGTCTCCTTTCTGGATATTTCCATTCTTGTAGGATTATTTCTTTTAGAGATTGGTGGAGAGGGAAGACTCTATCCTGTATTTCACTGAGTCCCCTATACACCTTATCCTGTGCAGAGGTCGTTTTAGGAACCTCTGGAATCTCTTCAGTGGCATAGATTGCCTGAAGGAGACTGTCCACGTCCTCTGCTGAGAAGAGGAATCTTTTCAATTTTCCTTCATCCTGAGACATGACTGAGTCTCTATCCTCCTCACCCTCTGAGCTATGTCTAGTGACCTGGCTCATGACCTCACTTTCCTCTTCCTCCAGATCATGAGAAAAGACCTGAGAGGATAGGAAAGGGGTACTGGGTCCTGCAACTAGCCTTCCCTGAGAAATCAAAGTCTCTCTAGGGGCCGGTTCCTCTGTGCTAGGGCCTGTGGCTGCTTGTGTAGCTGTCTCCCTGAGAGCTCTAACTGTGGCCAACATTTCAGACTGCATTGACAAGAGAAAATCTTTCATCATAGCAGCTGCCTCCTTCCCAGCCAACTGGTTAATACATTTGTGGCAGAAGGGTTTGGTATAGGATTTTGGGAGTTTATCTTTACAGTTTCCACATTTTTTAGAGGAACTACCACTAGCAGATGCTGAGGATTGAGCAGAGGCCCCCTGGGTTTCACCGGGAGATTCTGTTAGAGAGGGAACATAATAAAAAAACAACCATGTTATTTCTTCCCACTTCAGGGCTGCAGGCTGTACTAGGGAGAAAAGAGAGAGAGAACGAGGAAGGCAGCCGTTACCAGCTGCATCCTGCGACTCAGGAACTCTCACTCTCCCCTTTTCTCCCTTTCCAGGAGGGACAGTACTCACCGACCCCCGATCTGGATTTGGTAGCCGCAGCGCTAGTCTTCCCTTCCTCTTCCATCATGAGGAGGTTGACTGGGTCCTTGGCTTGCCGGTACCTGTTCGCAGGGTTTATCCGCCGCCGACCCCACCGCTCCACGCTGCTCTCCACGCCGAGGCGTCACTTCCGGGTTGCCGTGTAGGGAACGCCCACTCTCCGGTGACGCGCTTCCTGTACCTCCGAACGAGGTCTGGAGCGCAATGCTCCTCTGCAAACCCCCCCAGGAAGAAGAGTTAGCAGCGTGGCGGATTTTTGTGCAGAGGGACGATGGCTTTTTCACCACAGCTCAGAGCGTCCATGCCTGTCTTTGTGGCGACCTGTGAGCGACCGAAGCCAACAGGTCAGTTCAGCTCTCCCCGGCCTCCCTGAACCTGCCTCAACAGGGGTACCCTTCGACTTCACCGTCTCCAGGTAATATAAAACAACAAACGTGCCGCTGTGTTCGGGAGAAACACAATCAAAATACTGAGGAGCAAGGGGAGGGGTGGGAACTTATAACAAACTTGTCAATTGATTGTGTTTCCTGTGGGAGGAGCCCTTATCTCTCTGGTGTGCCGTCCTGGAAGGCGTAGGAGAAAATCTTTTTTTTAAATTAGCATTTTAAGGCCTTTGGTTTTACATAGAAACATGGTGACAACGTGTCATTAGGACAGGAGGTGAGGGGACGTTTTCCACAACAGGCCCAAGGAGGGAAGTATAAACTGTCTGGGTTCTAACCTGTCCCCACTGCAGCCAAAGTGAACATTTTGGATGGATCAGGGATAGCCTTGCAGAATATATCTGATCCAAAAGCCCTGTTCATGTGTTGCATGAATGATAACCAGCACACTGAAAGCAGCTGTTTGGAAGCTGGAATAAATGGCTCTACAAAGGATTCCATGTCTAACTGTACATCAGAGGATCTTGATTAACAGTTACCCATAAAAGGGTCATTTCTGTGGCTCTTGGCCAACAAATCATTTTGGCTGGAAAAACACTTTAAAGTGTGTCAGGAGAAAAAGGAACATTAAAAAATATATATATATACATGCTCATTTCATCATATTTTATCCCTCTGTATATCCCGCAACAAGTACAAAAACAATACCTGTTGATGTGCCAGAGATGCCCTGTTGTGGGCTGACAACATGCAGCACAATTGTGGCCTGAGTGGTGTCCTTCCTGACTAGTTGCCTTTTGCTAAACTACCTAAACCCACCCAACACACTTCTTTCTACAACATAGACAGAAATTATATTGCAGTCCAATATAAGAACTAGGAGGGCTAATACGACTCCTTTAAAGAACACAGGAAGTATACACAGGACAGCTCTGAATTTCTGACAAGTTTAACAGGTATCAGATATAAAAACATTTTGAATGGTATAGTTAGCAGACCAAAAGACAGCAAATAAGAGAAATTAATTGTCAGGGTATATGTACATTTCAATTGTTTTGATGTATAGCTGTAACAAAGACCCTGATGCAAGACCTTTAATTCTTTGGAACGGTGGTGAAAGTGACATCACATAAATAACGTCTGTTGTAAAAAGGTAATGCTGTAAGTGAAATATATAAATATACACTTGTATGGCCAAAGGTTTGTGGCGACCTATCCAAACTATTGAGTGCAGGTTTTTGCAGTGAAGGGTGCTGCCAGCCTAAGCCTCCAGAATACAAGGACATTTGCCTAGGTTCACACTGACTGCGGGTCAGCTGAACTCGCATGATTTCAAGCTGGCAATGCGGTCCAACTTCAGGGGCGATTTGACAGACATCTGTGCGGGTTCCTGCACAAATGTCTATACAAATCTCCCCCAAAGTCGCCAAAAGTAATACAGGAACCATTTTTGGGAATCGGCATGGCGCCTCACCAATTGGGACAGAGCCATTGCAGGCAATAGCCGCCGATTTGGCAAGCGATTTGACATGTCAAGCCGCACCCCAAATCGGCCAAATGTAAACCTGGGCTTTAGAATAATTTTGCACTTCCAACCTTGTGACAACAGCTTTGGGATGGCAGTTGTGTTCCAGCATGACTGGAACACAAAGCCAGCTCCAGAAAAATATCCATAAAAGACACAGTTTGGTGTGGAGGAACTCAAGTTGCCTGCACAGAGACCGATCTCAGCCCTACTGAACAAGTTTTGGACAAACTGGACACGGACAGATCTTCCCATCCAACATCAATAACTAACCTCACAGATGTCCTTTAGGCTAAATGGGTGCAAATTCCCCAAAAAACACTCTAAAATCGTGTAGAAAGCTTTCCCAGAAGAGTGGAGGCTGTTAAAGCTGCAACTCCATATTCATTATAAAAAGAAAAATAACACTAACACAACCAAAAGTCCATAAATTGTGTGCATTAATCCCCATACCAAGTGAAGAAATCTTCTATAGTTGATCGATGTTCTTTCAGTAGTTCACCACCACCACAAAAAATGTGCACTCAACGCCAGTCCAGTGACCTCGAAATTAATAAAGGTCAATAAGCGCTGTGGAATTAGCCATATAAACCTCCAAATAGATCACACCATTCCTTAGTAGATATTCTGAGATGATATTCTATCATCTTTTAATCGCTCCAGGAGCATGACAACATCAGACCACCAAAAAAATTCTTCGGCACCAATGTAAACAGCCTTTCCAGGAACTTACACCGCCGGAACAGACTAGAAACAATAGAGATTTAGGCCGGATGTGACATCAGAACGAACCCACAAGTGACGGCATGCATGGAGCCTTAACTAGTTTCTCCAATCGCGTCTTCGGGAAGTCATCAGGTTTCTGGCAAGGCTGTTTATATTGGTGCCAAGGCTTTTAAAAGTAGAATACTTTTTATCTGCTATTGATTGGATAGATTGATAGCAGTGCAGCCATTGGCTCCCGCTGCTGTCAATCAAATCCAATGGCGCCGAGGGGCGGGGCGGATTCATACATTCGGCGACTATGGACGCCGAATGAATTACTCGGGAGCGCTCCTGCAAGTTGACCCTCCGGGAGAGCACTTATCCTAGGGGGTTATCTGCTGTGGGGAGGAGCCGCGAGAGGCGCCGAGCGACTCCAGAAGACGGTGTTTGGGACCACTCTGTCCAAGTCGAGCCGTGCAATGGAGAGGAGTATGATATGCATTAACAAAATAACAAACAATACTTTTACAATCACTTTAATGTCCATGTTTCGGAAAGGGGTATCCAACAAGCTCTTATAGGTTTAATGGTCAGATGTCTACAAACCTTTGGTCATATAGTGTTCTAACAAAAATATCAGTTATATTTAACTGACAAAAATATCACAGACATTTAAAGTGAATCTAATGTCCAAAATGTACTCACCCCTACCTTCCGGGGATGCAATGGTTACAACCCTCACACATGAGCACTGAAGTCAGTCATTTCCGGGCACAGCTGGAGTGTGCCGGGAATGCACTCTGAGCGGCGCATGTGCAACTCAATGTACATTCAATAGAAAAAACTGAGCAGGCAGGTAACTGTGTATTATTGCAGGAGATCTATAGCATGTCTCTTCTTCAAAAAAGAGCTGCCTCCGCTCACAGTTTGACAAGTTAGGTTTAGTTCCACTTTAACTACATGTGTGGCAAGAAGATAAAACATAATCTGAAAGTTGACTTACCTCTGCAGCTCTCCTGTGGTCATCATCATTATCCAGCATTAGAACATCAATGCCCAGACAGCGCAAGTAGCGTCCCAGTCCCTGCAGCATGTTGTCACAGATGACACGGAACTCTCTGGGGGACAAAGGCTTATTACTAGGATTGCTTCTCGCTTCATCTGTTCGTGTTTCCAGCTTCTAAGATGATATATAGAATGGAGATTTTAGTATTCTGTGTATGTCATCATTTACATTTATTTATTTAATGTTATGCAGCATTGTCTACAGATAACCCTTTGGTTGCTAGCCTCCTTATGGAAATGCTACAGTCATTTCCTAGATGTACGGTGATTATTCAGCTTTAATACTTTTCAAGTCACAGACCTAGTACCACTATGTAGATTGCACCTCTGCCCCCCTGCCGCTTGCAGGAGCCTGGTAGGGAAAGCTGTGTGTAAGCTCCTAATCTGACTGGGTGGAGTTTAGGAAGGGGCCCAGAGTATACTCCTCCTGCTCCCACGTGACTAGGGCCTGGCAACTGGCAGGCATCTTCAGCTGCATTTTGAGAGGAATAGGAAAGTCACATGCTTCCCCATACCAGGAATAACAATGCATCTTACTATGCTCTGGTGGGGCAACAGGAGGTTAGTGTAAGCCACATGTGTCAAATGCAAGGCCCATGGGCCGGATCTGGTCCGCTAGGTCATGTCATGTGGCCTTTGCACCCAGGGCTTGTTCTCTGCTCCCCACTGTCACTTGTAAACACAGAAGCCTTCTGTTTACAAGGACAGCTTTACTTTTCGGCTCTCACAGATCTCTGCACACACTCACGGTGCGGACAGATGCTGGCAAACGATCTACCTGCAAAGTGAGGTGGAGCTGTGTATGCTGCTAGACTAGTACACTGATCGTACACTGGTATTAGAGCTGGACCAGGTAGGTGAGATGCGAGGAAGTTTTGGGGGGGTGACGAGGGCTGTGGAGGGAGATGTGTGCAGAGGTCAGAGCCAAGAAGGAGGGGTGGAAGTGAGATATGGGCAGCTTGTGCACCCTTAAACCCTACAACTCTATACATTGTGCACTCCTCAACCCTGAACTCTGCACTTTCTATGTAGCGCACTCCTATACTCTACAGTCTGTATGCCGCATACTCCTAAAAGCTGCTCTCACCTAATAACTATTTTTTTAAAGTTACTATAACCAGTAATAAATCAAATGCAGAGGCAATTATTAAATATGATAAAAAGTAGATACATAAAAAAATTTAAGTGGATAGAAAGTGGATACATAGCCTTAAAGATACCACTGGCCCTTTGAGGGCAACCACAATGCTGATGTGTCCTGGAATGAAATTGAGCTTGACAGCCCTGGTGTAAGCCAAGCGACATGGGGATTTTTGGGTAATTACATTTGTTAAGAACAGCAGCAGGTAATCAAGTTTGCAACATATATAGATGAACAAAGGAGTTTTTTTTTTTTAACCCAACAAAAAAAATGAGCAAGGGTTCCCATAGAAGACTCAAATTTCCACCAAATGGCCCTGCAATCCCCACCACCACCTGAGCTGGGTGGAAAGTTATCGGTCTAACAGTGACTTCATTCTATCAGATGCAAGCACTATTCAACAGCATCACTGTATTCAGGCAGACATGGGTCCCATCCTGTGAGTAAAAATAAAGGTATTTTCATGACTAGTGGACCAGGATATAAAAGGGCTGACAGTATGTCCTTGGCTAGAAGTGTGATCTCCTAAACTGGTTCAGTCCCATACCTGCTTTGGTGATGCTGGCGTCTTCTGTGGCGATCTTTCCATCTTTGGCTGAGGCTTTGGTTTGCCTTTGGTCTGCAGTTTCTGGAAATCTGGTTTTAACCCAAACTTCTCAGGGCTGTTAAGCAGGGTCTCAAACACCTCCAGCAAGCAATAGGCATCGGCAGCTAGATGTAAAAGATGCAAAAGGAATCACAGGCACTACTTAGTAAATGATTGCGGTTTACTGTAAAAGTTTAATAATGCCACAATGTGAATGGTTGGAAGACTGCATCTGCACTATAATGGTAATAGTGGTTGTAAACCCTTACAGACCACTTTATGCTACAGGTAAGCCTATTATAAGGCTTACATGTAGCTACCCAGGATATCTCCTAAACCTGTAAGGTTTAGATGTCCCCTGCATGTGACAATGTCATATGTGCCGTTGCTTCAGTGACCATGCAGTTACCCGCATGTAACCCCCGGGAGAGATGTCGCCACTGGAGAGGGGGACGAGGACTTCTCTGGGGGCTTCGATGTAAGGCAAGTAATTCATTATGCTAGTATCTTGCAGGTTTTTTTTTCCCCCAAGGGTTTACAACAACTTTAATGCCACTCGCAGTTGTTGTCCAAGACCCCATACACACTATTAGATTTTCTGCAGATTTTTGTCTTCAGATTTACCAAAACCATATAATATAAGGTCAAATGTTAAGAGTTTAAATTTATATGCATTCAGGCAGGCCCTTGCACTACATGATTTTGTTAAATCTGAAGACAAAAATTAGGCCCTTTTGCTTGCTTTCATCCGGCCCTTAGAGCATTATTCCCCCTACTGTCAGCAAGTGAGGCACAGTTCCTGCCACCGATAATGGGGCTCTATTTCTCTCCCTGACACCAACGACTGTGCACTATTCATCCCTCCGACACCAATCAGGGGGCACTATATCTCTCACTGATACCAATGATGGGGCACTATTCCTTCCATTGAAACCAATGGGCATGGTTTACTCCCACTAACGCCAGGACATTTTCTGCCCCCACTGACCACAGTCCGGCCACCTGGAGTTTGGAGACCTCTGGCCTATATAAATAGAGGGGAGCATATAAAGTGTTACACATAAATTAGGCATCTCATTTCTCATTTTTTGGAGGCCCTGGAGTACCAGGACAGTGAAAACCACAAAAATTAACCCGAGTTTGGAAAGGCATAGTGAGTCTTTTGAAAATGCATTTTTTTGCCAAAAGTTTTCTAAAAGTGCAGGACAGAAAATGAAGATGTGTATATATGAGAGACTTTTAGTGTCTGGACGGATTATACACAGGACATTTTGCTGCATATTTGCAGGGCCCGGGCAGGAGGTGGCTAAAATATAACCTTGACTATTTAATGCAGTCAGTTTAATAGGCTTTAGCAGATGTACTTTTAAAGTGTCATCATACACAAAACTTTTTATTTCCATTTTTGAAATGAGTAAGGAAGCTGCCAGTTTTATTTTTTACTGCTCAAAAACGCCACTGCCCAAAACTGCCGATAACAGCCTATGTGTGCATGGACACATAGGATAACATGATGGAGAGTTTAAAGTGGAGTTCCACCTAAAAAAATAAATATTAAAAGCCAGCAGCTACAAATACTGCAGCTGCAGACTTTTAATAAATGGACACTTAACTGTCCAGGGCACCCGCGATGTCAGCAGCCGAAGCCGATCAATCGCTTGGCTCTCGGCTGCCCCCGCCGCCATCCTCAGTGAGGGAATCAGGAAGTAAAGCCGCAAGGTTTCAATTCCCGGTTCCCTACTGCAAATGCACAAGTCATGCTGCGCGTCCTCACTGGTCCCTGCTGTCTTCTGAGACCTGTGTGTTTCCCAGAAGACGGGTAGTAGTGGGAGCAAATACCTGTATTACACAGGTATCTGCTTCCTCCCTCCCCCTGAAAGGTGCCAAAATGTGACACCAGAGGGGGAGGAGGATTGCAAAAAGTGGAAGTTCCATTTTTGGGTGGAACTCCACTTTAATGACTGTAGAAAAAACCATCTACTGCCAAAAACGCACATTTGAAGCCCAACTCTCATGGTGACACCATTATTCACAACTGTAGCTTGCTGTCCACTTACAGGACTGTGAACGTATCATTACACTCCCTTTCCCAGTGCCTCATGTTGGTCTGGAGTTCCAGTTTAAATAAGTGATTACAAATAACAGGAAGCCACGCAGATACTGTACATAGCCAAACAACCATGAACGTTCAAGGAAAGCACCTGGCTGTCTGTTAGACAGGTGTGACTGAACGACATTTACAAATACTGATCCTAAAACTAATCTATTCTTATAATAGACAAGAAAATGGGAAGCTGGCAGCTTATACAATCTAGTTAAGGCAAAATAAATTAAATAACGCAAAACCGCGCTGCACTCGTATTAGAATTCTGTGTGGGATATTTCATCTATATATGTCGGGCTATATCCCCAAAAAGTATCAAAATTGCATAAGTATAGAGATTTCCTCATGTACCCTTAGAAAGGGAAGATTCATGAGAAAAATTATGATATTTAGGGTGCCCACAAGACAATACCAAAGTACATATTGAAATAAAAACATGCGTTTATTATTTCAAAATAAATAATGTATTCATAAAAGCATATTGATAACTGCACATTCCACTGACTAAGTGTCCAATGAGAATAACTAAGGAAGATTGGGATTAATGCATTTCACCCATCTTGAGGCTTCTTCAGGATCCCTTTAATGGTTGACAATACATCAAGGGTGCAGCTAGACAACTTGAGCCAGGTTGGGGTAATCTGTACTCAGTAACATATGTAGACATATTTGACATAGGATGGAATGAAGCTAATCCATAAATTCTACCCATATGATAATGTTATGTAGATAGATTTATGAAGTATATGCCAACCATAGATACAAATCAGTATTGGATCAAATCCAGTGTGAAACATTCTCAGTCATTAGTATCAAGAACGAGCCAAAAGAAACGTCTCACCAAAATTTTAAATTTCTCCCATATCAACCAAACTGGTATAGAGAATGTAAAGATTAGCCTATCTGGTTGAAGTTGTGTCTAGTTGCAACCTTAATTTATTATCAATCATTAAAGGGATCCTGAAGAAGCCTCAAGATAGGCCAAATATGTTCATCCCGATCTTCCATATGGTTATTCTCATTGGACACCCAGCCAGTGAAGTGCGCAGTTACTGATATGTTTTATGAATACATTAGTTACTGGGATATAATAAATGCATGTTTTTAACAAATGTAATATGTTCTTTACTATAGTCTTGTAGGCACTCTAAATATCCCCACTTTTCTCATGAATCTTCCCTTTCTTAAGCCTCGTACACACGATCGGACTTCCATCTGACTTTTCCGTGGATTTGGGTCTGAAGGGCGTTGGCCCTGAACTTGTTCTGCATACCCACGGCAGAGCATTTTTAGCCAACATTCACCAAATCAGGTGTTTTTTCAGCTCTTTACCGCCACCCTTTGGGCAACTTCTGCCATCGTTGTCCGATGTTTAGTATTGGTTCTGAGCATGCATGTTTGTACTTTGGATTTTAGTTGGACGGACTTGTGTACACACGATCGGATAAACCGATGTAACAGATTTATTGCCAGACAGTTGGTGAGCATGAAGAGCCAACATTTGTTGTCGTTAATTCAGCCAACAATTGTCTGATGGAGCATACACACGGTCAGATCATCCGACACAACGCGTCCATCAGACAATTATGGACATAAAATGGGATTATGTGTATGACACTTAAGGGTACATAAGGAAAGCTCTATACTTATGCAATTATGTGCTAAGCATGTGCAGAGGAACATGACATGTTCTCTTTAATGGAGGGCCCACACTACTTGTCACCCCATTACTCTGCTGGAAGCAAAGAAAGGGAACCCCGTTTAATCAACAAGACTCAGTCTAAGGCCTCATGCACAAAATGATTTTATTTTTAACTCTCCTAGAAGCCAGCAGCGTTTTTACATAGAAAACACACCTGATGCTTGTACAAGTGTCTAACATGCTTAGGAGCATTTTTAGGAGCCAAGCGCTTTGGCATGAATTAATTTCTTTGGCCAGAAAAAAATATTCTGGCCATTGTAATTATTTAATGCTCAAGCACTAAATGCGCCCATCGTTAACACACATTAAGGCCCCATTCACACCTAGGCGTTTTTACGCCTGAAGCGCACTGCTCACAAACGCCAGAGGGGAGAATTAACATTATTCCCTATGGTGACTGTTCACACCTGAACGCCTGAACGCCTGAACGCCCAAACGCCTGTCGCGCGAAGCTCAAACAAGCCCTGGACCTTTTTTTGTCGCGCGAAAGCGGCGTTTGAGCGTTTTTTTTTCCCCATAGAAAGTAATGGGAAACGCGCGTATTGAGCGTATCGCGCGACAACGGTCGTTTGCTATGGGCGTTTCGTCTCTTTAATCAATAGAACTTGTCGCCCATGCAGAAGATTAAAAAAAATCTACCAACATAGCAACAAGTGATGAAAAGATGATAATTTTTCCTATTGGCTAAAATAAGAAACGCCGAAGTACAAAAACGTTGCACGACGCTGTATGCAAACGCGCAAATAAGCATGAATACGCGCGAAAAAAAACGCCCGAAAAAACGACCGAACGCCCTACGCTAAGGTGTGAATGCAGCCTTAGGCACGTTTACAAGCGTCAAGCGTTATTTCTGCCCAAACTCTGCTACTCCTGGACGCAATGGCAGAGTTTTTTTTTTTTTTCCTGGCTCTAAATTCTTCTGACACTAATCGTCGATGTGTGGATGGAGCCATAGGCTAACATGCAGGGCAGGGAATTAAAAAAAAACAAATGCCAGACACACCCAACAGCAGCTGCAAAAATATCCAGTGTGCATGAGGCCTAAAACTTACATAGGGATGAGGACTATCCCCACCCACGTATGACAGTATTGGTCCAATCACTAAGCACCAGTATTGTCACATGTAAGAAAGGGGAGTGAATCACATACCCTGATGTCCCAGGAATTTGCTTCTCGTGGCCAAACGTAATGCGAGTTTAAGTTGCCAGTGTGGCCACCATTAAAATGAACTGTCAATTTTATCCTGCATGGGAAAAGCACAGGTTCATCCTAAAGTGCAAGTCCACCCTTAAATATTACTTCTGTTTTGAGTGGAGATATAGTTACCTAGTAGATTCTTAAATCTCTTTAAGCCAAGGATTGTTAGGATCCATTGTCTTAAAGAAGGGCTGGCCATAGATGGATCATATTTTTACAGTTGAGGTAGATAGAGGAATCCTCTTTGCTAAGACATTGTATTCTGACAGCGGGGACTCTCAGAATGTTTTGTCAGAATACACTCAGTGGCTGCAGCTGCTGACTGGCAAATCAGCTTGGAAGAAATTGATTGTTTTGACAGACTTGATGATCAGGAGAGGCCAAACGTGCATCAAAATTTTTGCTTCATCTATGGCCAGCTTTATCCTGCAGAAGCTGAAGTCAACTTCAATGAAAACTAGATTCAGAAATATAGGAATGGGAAGATATATGCAAATCATGATTTTTCTTGTCAAGGTCAAGCTTGGCCCTTTCCCTCTTGAGCTTTATATCACCGACAAGTAGGGTGGCTGTCTAAATTTTAGCAGAAAAATACAACTAGTTTGGCTGGTAAAAAACAAACAAAAAAAACTTCCTTATTGAGTGTGTACATAATATATATACATACATATACACACATAAAAAAAAATTAACTGTGCATTTATCGGTTTGCCTACAGCTGAGTTTTAAATTATCTGGAGAGAATTAAAGACACTGGTTTAACATAATAGCCAATTAACTAGCATTTTTGGAGCATTCAGCAATGACAGCTTCCATATTTTTTATCATTGTCTTTATTCCTTTAAGTCCCTTCAATAATCTTATAGCAAAAAGAAGAATTTCCATTCTGAGAGATTAAAGGTGCTGCATATTATGGAAAGCCGGTACGATGTGTGGAAGATCCAAGTGGGTGAGATGCATTAGTAAGAACTGCTCTGTGACAAAGCAAGGTACCTGCATAGATGATTTGATCTTCCCGAAGTGGCCTCTTATCCCAGTTTGATAACTGCTCGGTCTTGTCTAATGGTTTGCCCAACACATCCTTTACCAGTAAACATAACCCCTTCTCTGGCTGGCGAATGCCTTCTTCACCCAGCCTGTCTTCCAGGACATCTACCGGCCCACCAGGGGTCCTCACTCGACCACGGCAGTATTGAATCTAAAGAAAAAAGAAAGTGCACCTTAAATGGAACGCTATGTGTACTTTCAATGAGCACAATCATTTAAAGGGTATTTTTACCTACTTTCTAGTCCATATTTTTTGTTAATGTATTAAATATAAAGATTTGTAGATTAGCCACTGGAGGGAGCCCTCACGGACACAAAGCTCTTAACATCTGCTTAACAGCTGCTTTGACAGGATAGGGAGTGAATGGTTTTCACTGAGGTGGCCGACTCATAGACCTGCATTGTGAGAAGCCCAAGTGAACCAAAACCATCATGCATAATACTAGAAAGCAGGAAGCAAAATATATGAATTAAAGGGGCAAATATGGCTGTCCTTGCATAAATGAGGTATAACAATATATTTTGTAATATTTTTTTACATTAAAACACATGGATATAATTATTTACATCAAGCTGGACAATTTTAGATTTGTGTGTGTTCAGTTGTTTCCGACCCTTTGTGACCTCATGAACCATAGCGTGCCAGGCTTTCACATTCATTGTTTCAATGATGCGATCTATCTTGTTTTCTGTTATCCTCTTCTCCTTTTGCCTTCCATGTATCCCAGCATCAGGGTCTTTTCCAATGAGTCCTTTCTTCGCATCAGAGGACCAAAGTATTTGAGTTTAGGCTCCAAGATCTGTGCTTCCAGTGAATATTTAGTGTTGCTTTTCTTCAAGATTGACCGTTTTGATCTTCTTGCCGTCCAAGGGACTTTCAAGAGAGTCTTCTCCAACACCATAGTTCAAAAGCATCAATGCTTCTGCATTCAGCCTTCCTTATGGTCCAACTTTCACAGCCAAAGTGTTCCTACTGGGAATACCATAGCTTTGACTATACAGCACATTGTTGGTGGGGTGATGTCTCTGCTTTTTATAATCATGATCTTGGAGCCTAGGACGATAAAATCTGTCATTGTTTGCCAAGTAAAGATGAGACCGTTTGCCATGATCTTAGTTCAATTTCAGGCCAGCTGTTGCGCTCTCATTTTTTACCTTCATTCAGAGACTCTTTAGTTGTTCTTCACTTTCTGCCATTAGTATAGTATGGTCTGCATATCTCAGGATGTTATTTCTCCAGCGATCTTAATTCCGGCTTGTGATTCATCGATCCTGGCATGTACTCTGCATATAAGTAAAATAAGTAGGGTGACAATATACATCCTTGCCGCACTCCTTTCTCAATTTTGAACCAGTCAGTTGTTCCATGTCCTGTTCTAACTGTTGCTTCTTGACTTGCATACAGGTTTTTCAGAAGACAGGTGAGGTGGTCTGGCATTCCCAGTTTCTTACAGTATTTGCCACATCTTGTTGTGATCCACACAATTGAAGACTTTATATTAGTCAATAAAGCAGAAATAGACATTCTTCTGGAACTCCCTTGCTTTCTCCATGAGCCAGGAAATGTTAGCCATTTGATCTTTAGTTCCTCTGCCTCTTCCAGCTTGGACTTGTGGTAGCTCTTGGTTCACATGCTGCTGAAGCCTAGCTTGTAGAATTTTCAGCATAACCTTGCTAGCGTGTGATATGAGTGCAATCTTACGGTAGTTTGAACATTCTTTGGCGCTGTTCTTCTTTGGTATCAGATTGTAGACAGACCTCTTCCAGTCCTGTCCTGGTTTTACATGTACTGTATATCAAACACTGATATAAAAAGAATGTAAAATCTGTGCTCGGTGTAAATAAGAAAAAAATAGAAGCCACTTAGCAAACCGTGATACCAATTAGTAAATTATAAAGAAAAAAAAGCAGCGCTACAAATAGTGCAACAATATGTAACATTCAGTTGTACATAAAAAGTGTCCATATGCAAAATGGAACTCAATCTTAATAGCGTTAATAATAATAATTAATATTAAAGATAATGAGTCTCTGAAGATGTCTCATTAATGTCGAAATGCATCAAGGAGTGGCCTACCATTGACGACATCACGCACGCCCAATCGCTTACCAGCGGTAGCGTTTGAAGCCAACAGCCTGCTACTCTTCTGTTATACAAAACAATTGCCTTTTGTGTTGTATGAAGGTAATTGTAGCCATGTTAAAATAAATATTTGTTATATCATGATGGGTTTCACTATGGGAGTTTTGCTTTTTTTTTCATTGTGAGTCTCCCTATACGGTTTTGTGATGTATATCAAACATTGACAAGACTATAATATGCTGCTGAGTACCCATACACTAAAGTAAAAGGTTTCCTTGTAAATCTGGTAAACAGAGTCATGGGTCTACAACAATTATTTAATATTAACAGAAATGTAGTGGTTAGCACTTTTGCCTAACAGCACTAGGGTTGTTGGTTCGAATCCCAACCACGGCACTACCTGTCTGGAGTTTGCATGTTCTCCCTGTACCTGCGTGAGTTTCCTCCAGGTACTCTGGTTGACTCCCACACTCCAAGATGTGCTGGTAGGTTCACTGGCTTCTGTCTAAATTGGTCCTAGTATGTGTATGTATGAATGTGAGTTAGGGACTTTATTTCGTAAGCTCCTTGAGGGCAGGGCCTGATGCGAAGGTACAATATATGTGCTGTACAAATTGACAGCACTATATAAATTATTAAACCTAAATCAGAGTTAAAAGATCCCTCTAGCAATAGACGGTGTTAAGTGGAGGCCTTCTACAAGGAGCAAGAAATAGTGTTTCAGTCCTCTGTACAGCCTGCGATAATTGGCAGAACAGAATTATAGAAACAAACTGGTGGATTTAGAGTCCAGTGATGTCACAGCAGCTCATCTTATTTTTCTGTTCCAATTCAGAATACATATGGGGATATTGGGACACTTTCGTAGAGATGATTGATATAAGAGCTTCAGTAATCATAAATTGAAGGAGGAAATTATAACGGCACCCTGTTATCATGTTGGTACACTATCCTGCGATCGGCCTAGTACAGTATTAAACGTCAGAAGTGGGAAGCTCATCAATACACTTTGTACCTGTTTATGCACCTCACAGAGGTCAATCACATTGCACAACTCGACTCCTCGGAAAGCAGTGTGTGTGGCATCAAGACTTTGGAAATCCCCGTGCATACCATATCCTGCACAAGACATAATTCGCATTTCCATATTACAACCTGAGAGAAATTAGAACTGAACAATTGCAATAGATAATAAATCAATGGCCTTCTAACCCTATGAAATAGAAGGAGGCTTTAACATTTTTAGATCATTTCCCATTATTCTCTTTTGAGAGAGAGCAAAACAAATAAAAAATACCAGTTGAGAAATTGCTTATAACCAAGTTAAAAAATATTATAGGAAATGTAAATGTCATATTAAAGACGACTTCTGAGGACAAATAAAAGGGGGATGCCAGATGTTACCCTGATCCCAATGATACTACCTGGTAAGCTACTTGAGCCGCAGTAAGAATGCAAGACAGGAGTGCAGGATTCAGACAGGCTGTATGCTTGTTCCCAATCACTGGCAGTGAAGCTCAGGTTAGCATGACAGCCCAGCAACCTGCAACTGTGATACAAGTCAGAAATGTAAGCTCCTAGATTTTTATTCTCACCGAGATATGGCCTGCCTGCTCACACCATTGTACTGTAAAACACACTGTATCTGGAGTTCTTCTGGGTTGTATGAATGTTTTTTTTTTTAAAATATGAACACGGGACTTGTAAATTGCACCAATTAAAATGCATATTGCCATTTTTAGTGCATTTCTATGCATCGCAATCGGAGGATTTCAAATGGCAATGCACTACCTTCTAAGTACACTGGGCTAAGGAGCTTTGAAGTTTGTAACATTAACTATTTTTATGCATTTTGAGCATGCTGTGATCCTGCGTTGTAACCCACATAAAACACAATGGTGTGAACACGCCCTTAAAAGTGTTGCTAAACCCAAAAAACTATCAATAAATGCTTTATTACATGCAGTTCGTACTCAGTCGCTATGAGATTCATTTTCTGCAAAAAAACTGGTTGTTCCTGCTGTTCTCTGTCTCTCCCTTTTTATCATGTCCCCAATTCAGTTCGAGATTCTGCAGATCAGCGGTGGCAGCTCTGCACATGCTCAGTTTTCAGTGCGTTTCTATGCCGAGCATTTCGTCGCGATCACATCTGTGCAGCCCATGTCACTAGAGTCACACATGTGGGTGTATAGACAGTGGTAAAGGACAGCCCACTCCCTCCCTCCTCCTCCATGCTGACCAAGTAGCTAAACACAACGGGGGTGGGATATTATATGTAGATTGATGGAGGCTTCACCTCCCTTTTATTTTAGGACACTGTCTGGAGGGGTGTGACAGCCTGTGACTGGCAGATATCTGCCCACACAATGTTATGGCAATTATTTTGAACAGGTGACCAGCAACAGAGGACTAGAAGCTCCTCCTGCTTATGTTTTTCTGTAGAGAAGCTGGGAAAGAGCTGGGTCATGTCTGTTTAAAAAACTAAAAAAATCTAGATACCTTTTTCCTATTAAAATAATTACAGTGCCATCATCCACATACAGAATGAGAAGAGATAATGTAAATTAAACTGTGTGTATTTAGTATCACTTTAATTAAAAAGCAGTGAATTCCTAACCAGCAGACATAGCAGCTTGATGAAAAAAAAAAGTCCACTCAATTTGTCTTAAAGGATAAACTTTAAAAAAAATGTGAATTTAATATTTTTTTTTGTTGCAGGAACCTAAAAAGCATTGCACCAGCGATCAACCTTGTATGAGCAAGCCGATACATTCTGACAGGAAGACTCAATGAACTACCAAAGCACTCACAGCGCCGTGGTAGTTAAATGAAAACGACAAGCTGAGAGCCACAAAGCCTACCGGACGCTGTAGTTTTATATTCGCAGCACACTGAATGAGTGATGCGGCCAAGCGGGCAAAGCCTGAATATGGGTGTAACACAAGGTGAATTTATCCTTGAAAGTTGCCACTTGCACTACAGTGCAATGAAAAGATGTTGTAGGGGACGCAGCCATCAACATTGTCACTACTGATTCACATGTCTGTAGTCACTGGTCAATCAGCCCCTGGCCACACCGAGTCCTGCCCATGTTGTTTCTGAATTGTCACCACTGCCCTACCTCTGTGTCTGGGAGAGAATGCGGTTGAGACACAAGTGGAGGAGGATTTGGCTCAGCCAGGGATGTAAAAAATGAGGCTTGTGCATCACATAGTAACAAAGTTTGGTACTTGTTTAGACTGACATACAGGATGTCACTTAAAGCGGTCTGCAGATGAGAGGGGAAAGTCACTCATGCATGCAAAATGTGACCATCATTAGGGAAAGCTGTTAACAAATAGGTCAGCAATGGGCCTGTTTTGAATTGAGAGAATAGGCTAGCGCCAACTTATTAGGGTTGAAACGCTGCTACTGGGCCAGGTTTTCTAACCCGTCCAATCAGTTATTCTCTCTGGTCACTCTGTTCTCTATTTCTGTCAGCATGAGTGCAGTCAGCATATACTAAATCAGAACACAATACCAACCACACCTCTTCCAGTCAGAGTGCTCTTTTCAGAAACTCACATTTGCATTTAAAAATTAATTTGTTTACTTTTCTTAACCACTTAAGGACAGTAACGCCAATATACGTCGGCAGAATGGCACGGCTGGGCACAGGCATGTCCGAAGCTCCGTGACCGCGCCTGCTGGACCCGATAGCCGCCGGTGTCCTGCGAACCCGATCGCCGTCGGTGTCCCGCGATCGGGTCACAGGAGCTGAAGAATGGGGAGAGGCAAGTGTACACACCTTCCCCGTTCTTCTCTGTGGCAGTGTCAGTGATTGTCTGTTCCCTGTTATAGGGAACGACGATCAGTGACGTCACGCGTCCAGCCACGCCCCCCTACAGTAAGAATCACTGCCTTAGGGCACACTTAACCCCTTAGCACCACCTAGTGGTTAACCCCTTCACTGCCATTGTCATTTTCACAGTAATCAATGCATTTTTATAGCACTTTTCGCTGAGAAAACGACAATGGTCCCAAAAATGTGTCAAAAGTGTCCGATGTGTCCGCCATAATGTCGAAGTCACGAAAAAATAAATCGCTGATCGCCGCCATTACTAGTAAAAAAAAAAAATTATTAATAAAAATGCCATAAAACTATCCCCTATTTTGTAAACGCTATAACTTTTGCACAAACCAATAAACGCTTATTGCAATTTTTTTTTACCAAAAATAAGTAGAAGAATACGTAAACTGAGGAAAAAAAATGTTTTTTTTATATATTTTTTTAAGGATATTTATTATAGCAAAAAGTAAAAAATAGATTTTTTTTCAAAATTGTTGCTCTATTTTTTGTTTATAGTGCAAAAAATAAAAAAACGCAGAGGTGATCAAATACCACCAAAAGAAAGCTCTATTTGTGGGAAAAAAAGGACGCCAATTTTGTTTGAGAGCCACATGGCACGACCGCACAATTGTCAGTTAAAGCAACGCAGTGCCGAATCGCAAAAAGGGGCAAGGTCCTTAACCTGCATAATGGTCCGGGTCTTAAGTGGTTAATTGATTAAATTCATAACTACGTTAATTGGAGATTTTTTCATATCATATCTGTTCAGCTTTAATCCAGGCAGGGGAGTCTAGAAGGCCTATAGCAGTGATGGCGAACCTTGGCACCCCAGATGTTTTGGAACTACATTTCCCATGATCCTTATGCACTCTGCAGTGCAGTGGAGCATCATGGGAAATGTAGTTCCAAAACATCTGGGGTGCCGAGGTTCGCCATCACTGGCCTATAGGAAGGATTATGGAAACTCATTCCACTAGACTCCATCAATACATCACTTTTGGGTGGACTGGCCCATTAATTTGCTGGGTGGACAAGATAATGAGAATAGACTATGATATTTCCACAAAGTCAATTTAACAGTATAATATTTTCATTTGAGCATGGCGCATCTTGTATTGAATGGTACACTGTATACAGACAATGGAGACTATAAGGAACAGTCAATTCTTACCCAGTTTTGTGACTGCAGGGCAGGAAAAAAGCTCTTTGATTAATCTGACCAGCAGTGGGCACTTTTCTTCTTCTTCATCACCATTCTGAAGAAAGTCACCCTGCAGCAAATCCAGTATAAAGACCTCGTCTTTCACTGCAATCTGAATCAGAGATACGTTTGGCTTTCCGATTCCCCCGAAAGAAGGTCTCCACTCCATGTCCACACCCACAACTTGTCCATCCTGGAAAACAGGAAGTAAGAGCAACTTTTATACCTTGTCTAATACAGTAACATGGTAGATCCCTACATCTTCAAATGGCAATCAAATTAAAATGCTTTCAAACAAGCCGGCCAGGCCCCCCGCCAGCCCCGCGGTTTCCCCCCTCCTGACAGTCGCTTCTTCTCCCAACCAATCAGGACTTAGAATTCCCGGCCAATCGGGCCTCAGAACCCGCTTCCTAATTGATTGTGAGGAGAAACAGGACGACATTAGCGAATATTAATTTGCTAATGTCACACAACTGGGTGGGCTCTGGACGCATTGCTCTGTGCCCCAAGCCCACCCCTTTTGAAGCCAATTAGAGCCTCAGGCTCTAATCATGTGCTTTGAAAAAAACATTGGAATCCAGGCGTCTGGCACCCTGCATTTAAATTAGGGGCTAAGGACAGGGAATAGGGGGGCGGCTGCATGAGCGGCCGCCACTGCATTTAATACAATTTTGTTAGGCCCCTTTCAAACGGGATGTTCCGTCTGTCTGTTTTTTTACCCGTCTATTAACAGGTGAAAAACAGACAGCGATGCATTTCTATGGGCAAATGGATTTAATCGGATTATCAACCGTTTACATCTGCATCTGTTCAGGTCCAATTTTTTTTAATTGGAACAAGTCTGCATTTTTTTCCCCATTTAAGAAACTTAGGCGGACCTAAATGGATGTAAATGGGCAATGGTCCATTTTTGCATTGGTTGTTAGGAGCTGGCACCCGCCAGCAGTGCACATGTCCATACATGGTCAATGATGTCATACAAGTGCAGGGTCACCAGGTGATGACCCCTCCCCTTTGTTTATATAAGCAGTGTGGCCAAACAAAAGCTCCACTTCCTCCTCCACTAAAGCAGTGGTTCTCAACTCCCGTCTTCAGGACCCACTAAGGCCCCTTTCACATTGGGGCGTTTTTCATGCGGTACAGCGATAAAAATAGCGCTGCTATACCGCATGAAAAATCATGCCCTGCAGGCTTCAATGTGAAAGCCCGAAGGCTTTCACACTGAAGCGGTGCGGTAGCAGCAACGCTCCAAAAGTCCTGCTAGCCGCATCTTTGGAGCGGTATAGGAGCGGTGTGTTTACCGCTCCTATACCGCGCCTTCCCATTGAAATCAATTGGAAACCGCGGTAATACCGATCGCAACGTGGGCGGTATTAACCCTTTTTCGGCCGCTAGCGGGGGTTAAAACCTCACCGCTAGCGCCCGAATATCGCGGTAAATACGATGGTATAGCGGCGCTACAAATAGCGTGGCTATACCGTCACCGCGGCTCCACGCCTCAATTCTGAAAGAGGTCTAACAGATCAGGTTTGCAAGATAACTGAAATGCATATAATTTGCTACACAGTGATTGCAGCATTCTAGTCTGCATCTTCCCAAGGTAATACTTAAAATCTGGCCCGTTAGTGGGTCCTGAGGACAAGAGTTGAGAACCACTGGACTAAAGTAATAAAAAAGGGCAGGGTTCATCAGGTGGCCATATATGGAATTTTGCATATATGGTCAATAATGTCATAAGGGGGTGAGGTCAACCAATGCCATCACTGGTGGCCCCGCCCATTTGTTTACTTTAGCTGCAGGGAGAAACAGTAATGTCATTTGGTTCTAGCAGGGGCTGGAGCAGTCTGGTTCAGGGGCCATTGTTCATCGTGATTGATGCAGACCGACATTGCTGGATTGACATCGAGGGACATTTTTTTTTTTTTTTTTTATATAAGACTTGCCAAAAACTGTGTTGAGTTTTATAATAGCCTTAAAGTGGTTGTAAACCTCAGACATGACCAAAGTATATCCCTCTATAGTGTGTACTTGTGTATATCCAAAGCACCAAGTTTAATTTTTGTCTGCTGCAATGTTCCTCTGCTATCAGCATGAGTAACTGACACATTTTCCTGACATCAAGAGAAAAAAGGTGTCAGGGAAGGGATCTGTTCATGTGTGAAGGGGTGTGTCTCTTCCTTCCAATCAGCTCTCAGAACTCCACTCACTAAGCTTTCAGAGTATTAATTTAGCTCTCTGCCCCATTTTTCTGACAGCTCAGACACGCTTTATAAATTCTGGACTTTCACCGGCTGTAGAGAAGAAAATACTGCAGACAACCAAGTACAACTTATGTAGGAGGATTTGTTTAATCTCTGTGCATCACCTGAGCCTAGTCACTTCTTTGGGTATCTGTGATGATTTAAAACCCGTAACGTATCTTCTCTCTTTTAAGGTTTCTAACTGCAGATGTGTTTTCAAGGCGAGTATTCTTCTTTTCTATTTAGTTTCATTCCCGATGTGGAATGCCAAATTTGTTTCCTAGAAATACTTTATGCTCTGTTCTTTATATGGTAACAAAACAAGCTGTCTCGTTCATGGAAAATTTGACTTCTTACTTGAAAACAATAAAAACAGTAAAATACAAAGTACAAATGTAAAAAAATGTTCTATATTTATTTACACTTCATTTATTTGGTTAAAGAGTAAGGATACTACCCCATACTCATTCACTTGGTGGGGCATCATCTAGGGGCCCCACCTTGTTAAAGGGGGACTCCAGATTGTGATAAGTCACCCCCTCACCCCTACAACCACCAGCCCAGGGTTGTGGGGAACGGAGCATGTAGCCCCGTATGGTGCAGGGTGGGGTGGTGGCCACATGTAAGCAGTCCTGGAAGTATTAGTTTGGCCCCAAAAAACCCTGATCTCTTGACCTCAACATCGAGTCTGTCTGGGATTACATTAAGACCCCTTTCACACTGAGGGTGTTTTGCAAGCGCTATAGCATTAAAAATAGCCCCTGCAATCCGTCCTAAAACAACTGCTCTATTGCCCGAGGGCTTTCACACTGGAGTGGTGCACTGGCAGGAAAAGTCCTGCCAGCAGCTTCTCGGGAGCGCATTAGCAACAGTGAACTCACCGCTGCTAATGCGCTCCTGCCCATTGAAATCAATGGGCAGCGCTGCCGTACCGCCAGCAATACGCCAATGTAGCGGCGGTTTTAACCCTTTCTTGGCCGCTAGCAGGGGAAAAACGGCCGAAATGCACCACAAATCCGACAGTAAAACAGCAGCGTTTTACCGCTATTTTACTGCCAACGCTATGGGCGTCGGCGGTGTGAAAGGGATCTAAGAGACGGAAGGATCTGAAGCAGCCTACATCCACAGAAGATCTGTGGTTAGTTATCCAGGATGTTTGGAACCACCTACCTGCCGAGGTCTTTCAAAAAGTGTGTGTAAGTGTGCATAGAAGAATTGATGTTGTTTTGATGGCAAAGGGTGGTCACTGTACTTGTTTTTACAATTTTTTTTTTTAATCGATATAAATAATCCATTAACACTTCTATTTCAGAAAGCAGTCCTAAGTTACTGAATTTTCTTACACCTGCCTAAAACTTTTGCACAGTATATATGTGTGTGTGTGTAATATATACGTGCGTGTATATATAGATATACACATACACACACACCTACACTTTTTTTTATCTTTTTTTTCATATGTGATTACATGACCTCTGTTCTCGGCGGCATAAAAAAAATTGGAGAGGTAGGTGTGGGGACTGCAGGGTGACGCGTCCGCAGTCCTGCACTGATATTCCTAGTAATTAGCTATGCAATGGGCCGTGTCAGCACAAGACTGACAATTCGATGATAGGCCGGCTGTGATGCCAGCATAGCCCGAAAACTGACCGCATTGGGATTGATGTGCTGATATGCCCAGCATGGTCAGTTTAAAATGGGAAACAGGGGGCCTGGCAGGAGCACCAGGTATTTCACACAAAGGAAGCAATGCAAGTTGGCCTTTACCAGAGTTGGTTTGCTTAAAAGGCAGTAGGCAGGGCAGTTACACAAAATACCCTAACTTCATATAACCGCATGTTTGATATGCGTTGCTTTCTGCCTTAGACTATGCAGCCAAACAAGCCAGCAGCGTTGGAAATGCATAAAAATATGTGCATTGTATTATCCAGAATGGAATAAAAATGTAGGGCTGGAGTTGGGCTTTAATCCTCACTCAAACCATGGCACGATAGTTACTCGAGATATTAATAAAGATTTAGGACAAGCAGAGAGGAGGAGGAAAAGGATGCACAATCTGTTTTTTGTCACCATGGCTGGAGCTGGGGAGACTTCCCATTACCTGAAGGACAATGTCTCGGCAGAGCGGCAGCGCCGTGTGACTCTGGAGGAAATGAACTTTGCTCCTGGGAATCGGAAGCTGGTAAAAGTGGTTCTTCCTCACTTGTAAAGAATCATCAGAGTTTTTTTCTCCCTCCGACAGCCTGTAACATAGAACAGAGACAGCATGGGGGTGCATCATTAATAAAAGCTTTGGGAAATGGGAGCCTGGGGAGGAGGGAAGAGGAAGTCAATGAATAACATGAAATATTAGGAATGTGTCAAAAATGTGACAAAATACTAAGCAGAGAACAAAAGGAGTGTACAATATATTTAGCTTTATTCAGCTCATTTTAAAAGACAAAGTACCTTTGTGTTAATAAATCATGTTCATATGAAAACCAAATATGGATAAACAATGTTGAATTTTCACCACATTAAATGTTAATAAGATTAACACTACAAACCAGGCTGAATATGATTTATACTGAAACACACAAAATGCAGGCTACCCACTCAGAGACCAGCAAAATCACCAATAATTCAACTTATCCATTCAGAAGACCAGTGACATCACTGAGAATGAAACCTATCCATACAGAAGAGACCAGTGACATCACTGAGAATGCAACCTATCCATACAAAAGAGACCAGTGACATCACTGAGAATGCAACCTATCCATACAGAAGAGACCAGTGACATCACTGAGAATGCAACCTATCCATACAGAAGAGACCAGTGACATCACTGAGAATGCAACCTATCCATACAGAAGAGACCAGTGACATCACTGAGAATGAAACCTATCCATACATAAGAGACCAGTGACATCACTGAGAATGCAACCTATCCATACAGAACAGACCAGTGACATCACTGAGAATGCAACCTATCCATACAGAAGAGACCAGTGACACTGAGAATGCAACCTATCCATACAAAAGAGACCAGTGACATCACTGAGAATGAAACCTATCCATACAGAAGAGACCAGTGACATCACTGAGAATGCAACCTATCCATACAGAAGAGACTAGTGACATCATTGAGAATGCAACCTATCCATACAAAAGAGACCAGTGACATCACTGAGAATGAAACCTATCCATACAGAAGAGACCAGTGACATCACTGAGAATGAAACCTATCCATACAGAAGAGACCAGTGACATCACTGAGAATGCAACCTACCCATACAAAAGAGACCAGTGACATCACTGAGAATGCAACCTATCCATACAGAAGAGACCAGTGACATTGATAATGCAACCTATCCATACAGAAGAGACCAGTGACATCATTGATAATGCAACCTATCCATACAGAAGAGACCAGTGACATCACTGAGAATGCAACCTATCTATACAGAAGAGACCAGTGACATCACTGAGAATGCAACCTATCTATACAGAAGAGACCAGTGACATTGATAATGCAACCTATCCATACAGAAGAGACCAGTGACATCATTGATAATGCAACCTATCCATACAGAAGAGACCAGTGACATCATTGATAATGCAACCTATCCATACAGAAGAGACCAGTGACATCACTGAGAATGCAACCTATCCATACAGAAGAGACCAGTGACATCACTGAGAATGCAAAACAAAAAACAGAATGGCGCACGGGAGGGTAACACATTAATAAATACAACCAAAAGCCTCTAAAATCCAGGAAGTATATGTATGCAGCATTAGTGGCAAGCTAACTGAGAGTGAAGCACTGTCTGGAAGAACAATAGGAGAAAAACAAGGTGCCCCAAAAACGAAGTGCAGCAGGAGATGCAACGAATAGTATTATTATTATTATTATTATACAGGATTTATATAGCGCCAACAGTTTGCGCAGCGCTTTACATCAGGGAGTATATTTAATTAAAATCAGGAAAATGGCTACACTTTTATAAGATTACCGTTTTCTGCTACAACCAAAAACTGGCTGTAGCAGAAAACAGTCATCTTATAAAAGTTTTTGTCACATCTTGTTTTTCTCCTATCACTGAGAATGCAGCCTATCCCATCACTAGAGACCAATGACATCACTGAGAATGCAGCCTATCCATTCAATAGAGACCAGTGACATCACTGGGAATGCAGCCTATCCATTCACTAGAGCAGGGTTTGACACATTTTCTTGGAATCTAGGAGCCAGCTAAAAATGTTAGGAGCCAGAAACGCGCCCTGTCCCACCAAGCTCGCACGCAGAAGCGAACGCAGACGTGAGTAGCGCCTGCATATGAAAGCGGTGTTCAAACCACACGTGAGGTATCGCCGTGATTGGTAGAGCGAGAGCAATAATTCTAGCCCTAGACCTCCTCTGTAACTCAAACCATGCAACCTGTCAAATTTTTTAAACGTCGCCTATGGAGATATTAAAGGGTAAAAGTTTGTCGCCATTCCACGAGCGGACGCAATTTTGAAGCGTGACATATTGGGTATCAATTTACTCGGCATAACATTATCTTTCACAATATAAAAAAAAATTGGGCTAACTTTACTGGTGTCTTATTTTTTTTATTTAAAAAATTGTATTTTCCCCCAAAAAGTGCGCTTGTAAAACCGCTGCACAAAAATGGTGTTACAGAAAGTATTGCAACGACCGCCATTTTATTCTCTAGGGTGTTAGAATAAAAAATATATATATATATAATGTTTGGGGGTTCTAATTAGAGGGAAGGAGGTGGTAGTGAAAACACAGGGGAAGCCCCATTAGCATTGCTGGTTGTCCTGTCTGTCATACCAACGGCCACCACAAGATGGCGCCAGATCACAGAGAGAAGCATAGGCCTGCAGAAGGCCGCAAAGCCGCGGCCTCAATTACCGGCCAGCGTGGCCCGACGCGATCATGCGGCGGGGAAGGTGGGGGTGGACGGAGACACAGGGTGGGGTATCCTGCGTCTCCGTGCGCCCCCACCTCCCCTGCCCGAGCGATTGCATCGGGCCGGCCGGTAATTGAAGCCGCGGCTTTGCGGCCTCCTGCAGGAGCCAGGTCGCTAATTCTAGTCGCAATTGCGACCTGGCGCCCGGATTTTGTCGAACCCTGCACTAAAGAGAATGCAACCTATCCCTTTACTAGAGACCGATGACATCACTGAGAATGCTGCCTATCCCTTCACTAGAGACCAGTGACATCACTGAGAATGCTGCCTATCCCTTCACTAGAGACCAGTGACATCACTGAGAATGCAGCCTATCCACAGGGGCGGACTGACAACTCATGGGGCCCCCGGGCAATAGAAGATTATGGGGCCCCTCTGGCTTACAGATGGCCACCACGCCAGGAGGTAGTGCAGAGGCGGGCAGCTAAAATCTTGGGATATTCACATTAAAAGCATGTCATTTTCGGACATATCAGGGACAGATCTAAAAAAAACACAGATTTTTACATACTGTCCCTGGTTTTACTGAGCCTGGCAAATAAAGTGTATTTTTGTGCGTGTACCTGAGAGAGGAGCCGGACTGCAGGAGTTGGGAGTAGGCAGGCCTCCCCCAGGGGCAATCTGCCATCTTTCTCCATGCCCCGGGTGGCAATGGCGGGTGTGTGAGGGGGTCCTCCCACACAGCCCGCCCTACCTGCTCCGCTTTGAAGCCCAACGGGGCAGAGGGACTCCCTATAAGGGAGTGAGAGGATTAGCCCGCTCAACCAGCCCCATTAGTCCTTCGCCTCTCTTTTAGAGACCGCGTGGTCAAAGTGCGTGTGTTAACCCAATTTAGAGTGCGTGTGTAGGTGTGGTGGTTTTTGTGGGAGGGGGGTGGGCGTACTAAGCACAGGCTTACCTTGCATAGCACACCCACCGGGAGCCGGGCTGAGACCACCAAACTCAATTCACATGAAGCCGAGACCGGGATCCGAACCTCTAGCTGCAGAGGTGAATGGCTTGTCAGTGCAGTGCCAATCGCGTTGAGCCACCGCAGCTCCCAAAACAAACATTTTTTAACAAAATTCTACCAGTGTATGGCAAAGGAGTTATTAAACCCAAAAGCAAACACTTATGTTGCAGCTTACCAATTAGATTTAAGCTGTCTTTAAATTTTATTTGGTGATCTAGCCAATAAGCCTGTTATTTTTCAAAAAGAAGAAGCTCTCTTCCAGATGTATCAGTTACACAGGGATGTGACTAACTGTTCAACACTGTTAAGGGTGCTTAAACTGATCAGCTTTTATTCATTTATGTAAAACAAAAAGGAACTGATCATTAAGTGTTTGCTGGAGTTTGTCTTCAATTTGTTAGTGTATTTACTGTAAAGCTGCTAGTACACACACACACACACACACAGACAATGTTGCTGTCTTCTGTGTCCCCCTGTGCTCCTTCATCCAGAGTGACTGAAGTAAAAGAAAATAAAGGCACACAAACGCAATAAAATTACCCAAATATAAAAGACGAGGTTGCGCCAAGTAAAGAGATACCCAACATGTCAATCTTTAAATTTAAGAATTGGCAATAAATTTCAGTACCCTATATGTTCCATAGATGATGCTTTAAAGGCCCCTTATAGGTCATCAGTTTAGCATTATGGAGGAGGTTTAACTTTTTTTTTTCCCCATTGCATATGGGACAAAAAGTCCATGTGATGATTTTTTGGTGACAGGTTCTCTTTGATGAGACATCCAAGGGGACCTGGAAGTGACGTTTTACGTGTTGCTTTCAAGTCAGCAACAAGAAGGGGAGGAAAGCAGACGCTTTTTTAGTTAAATCGGTTTTACACTATTGGAGCCCCTTTTTTCCTACATGTTTACCATATGGGGAGTTCCACAGGAGAGACAGGACTGGAAGCTATATTAGATGGAAGCCATCTGTAAAAAGAGAGGCATTGTTGTCTGGTGAGTCCTAGTCTGCTGGGGAGCGGCGTTTGAACACTGGACCACTTTCTATCAATGGTGGAGAGATTGAACGTTCTTGAGAAAGCTGGTTGTTAAAGGAGCAGGTCATTTTTAACAACTGATGACTCCTCAGCTGTTGGTGGGTGGCCCCGCCCCTTGTGACATCATCAACCCAGCATTCCCCAGTCAATGATGTCACAAGGGTTGGGGGGTCAACTGATAACGTCATTGGCACCCTTCTCCCCCCATGTTGAGGGCATGTGGCCTGGTATGGTTAGGAGGGAGGGGGGGGGGGGGGGTTGTTCGTCACCGCCCTTATTTTTTGACCTGCTGGACTGCATGCTCAGATAAGGGTCTGGCATTGATTTTGGGGGAGACCCCACGCAATATTTTTTTTTTAAACTTTGGTGTGGCATTTTATTTTTTTGCATTCTTTTGTGTACATTCATCTGTCAGTGCGGAAGCTCGCTGATGAGTCATCGGCTGCCAGTCAAGTTCCTCCGCCCCAAACTCGCTCATCCATGTCTTTATGGACCTTGCTTTACGCACTGGTCCAAATCATTTGGTGGAGGGACGATTATGGTGTGGGGTTGTTTTTCAGGGCTTGGGCTTGTCCCCTTAGTTCCAGTGAAAGGAACTCTTAAGGCGTCTGCATACCAAGACATTTTGGACAATTTTATGCTCCCAACTTTGTGGGAAGTTTGGTGATGGCCCCTACCTGTTCCAACATGACTGCGCACCAGTGCACAAAGCAAGGTCCATAAAGACATGGATGAGCGAGTTTGGGGTGGAGAAACTTTACTGGCCTGCACAGAGTCCTGACCTCCACCCCATAGAACATCTTTGGGATGAATTAGAGCAGAGACTGCGAACCAGGCCTTCTCGTCCAAGTGCCTTACCTCAGAAATGCGCTTCTGAAAGAATGGTCAAACATTCCCAAAGACAAACTCCTAAACCTTGCGGACAGCCTTCCTAGAACAGTTGAAACTGCTATAGCTGCAAAGGGTGGGCCAACTCAATATTGAACCACACGGACGAAGACTGGGATGCCATTAAAGTTTTGGACATGTAAAGGCAGGTGTCCCAATACTTTTGACAATATAGTGTATGTGCACCATGTCTGCTTGAAGAGGTTAAATTACAGGATGGACTAATCTTTAGGTACTTTTTATTGAAGGTGAAAAGACTGAACTTTCATGTTTATTTAGAACTGTGGCAGGATGGACTAATCTTCATTTGACTAGCACTTGGTCTGTTTGGTTTATATAGCAGTGCTTACTTGATATACTGTAATGCACATTTTATGTTAGCAGCACCTTTTTTATTGCTATATTAGGTTACATATTATGGGTACACTGAATTGAAAGCTGCAGCAATATTGCATTGTATTAATATTTTTGTGGTATTGTATGTCTGTAGCGCAGAGTTGGGAGATTACATTTAGGGCGACACAATATTATATGATTTTACCTTTCTTTTGGTATAGCGCTGCATAAATTACTATACGGTTTTGCAAGACAAACAAAAAATAAATAAAAAATTTGACTCGATATACAAGCAGAGTCACTGAGTATAGAAGAGAGGAGCCTCTAAGTGTAGCAATATGGTTTATTTATTGAAGGTACAACATTTAACAACTTATTGCTACACTTAGAGGCGCCTCTCTTCTCTTTTATACTCTGTAGCTCCTGCTGGATTTTGCTTCTATTCCCCTTGTGGAGGCTTCCATTTGTGGATGGACATTTTATGGTTTCACAACCTATCACATTGCTGTAATCTTTTTATATGGACTATAAACTGAAGGACCTATGAATAAATGGTTGTGGAACGAATCATCTGAGTTTCCAGTTTTTTCTTATGGGCAAATTTGCTTTGATATACAAGTGCTTTGGATTACAAGCATGCTTCCGGAACGAATTAGGCTCCATGTACACGGGACGCTTTTACAACTGCTCCTAAATGATTAAACTTGACAGATAGTAACCCACGTTTAAAACGTCTATTTTGCCGCAGTTTAGCTGCATTTTTTTATTATTTATTTTTAAAATGGGCAAAAACGAAAAACACCTATAAACGAAACGCTTCTAAACGCGGGTTACCGCGTTTAGTCGCGTTTGCCATCTGAAACGTGGAAATCTTCTACGTCTGAACCCATTTTTTTGTATTCAAAGAAACGCTGTTAAACGCATCTGCCTAAAAACGGCAATAAACTAGACTATGTACATGGACACATAGGATAACATTGAATGAGTTCAGGGGCAGTTAAAAAAAGCGCCCAACTGCCTCTGAACGTACGTTTAGCAGTGTCCCGTGTACATGGGGCCTAATGCTCGCACTCCAAGGTTTTACTGCATTTAATGTTTTCTCTTTGCACAGCTTCAGACTGAGGCCTCGTACACACGACCGTTTTCCTCGACAGAATCGATTAGCAAACTTGGTGGCAGAGCTTTTTTGCCGAGGAAAACGGTCGCGTGTATGTTTTTCATCGAGAAAACTGTAGAGGAACTCGACGAGAAAAAAAGAGAACAAGTTTTCCTCGTCAGGAGTCTCAATTTCCTCGTCGTGTTCCTCGTCGGGCTGGTTTTCGGCGATAAACACGTTTGTGTGTATGCTTAGAAACCCGCGCATGCTCAGAATAAAGTATGAGACGGAAGCGCACCTTCGGTAAAAGTAGCGTTTGTAATGGAGATAACACATTTTTCACGCTGTAACAGACTGAAAAGTGCAAATCGTCTCTTACCAAACTTTTACTTAACATGCAGTAACATGAGATTAGCAAAAGAAGCCCCGAGGGTTGTGCCAGTGGAATCGAACTTCCCCTGCCGTCGTACATGTTGAACGTCACCGTGTTTGAGAACGACGAGATTTGGTCTTGACAGTGTGTACGCAAAGAAAGCTTGTCAAGTTTCTCGACAAGCCTAACAAGGAACTGGTCGAGGAAAACGATGTTTCATTTACGACGAGTTCCTCGGTCGTGTGTACGAGGCCTTAAAGCTGGTGTTCCGTGGCAAAGTGGCACAGTTTTTTTTTTTTTCCTTTTCAGCATTCACTGGGGTATAACAATGCAAAGGTACACTCACTTCTTGGTCGCTGCACATATCTGCTATCCGTTTTCTCTGCAAAGAAGGAGTTATAAAATCCGTCCAAGGGAGTTTCCATTTTGCTTGTGTGCATTGTGAAGACCACAAGCTATCACTTCCTGATGTCCCAGCATTCAACGCTCATTCCCGCGCCTGCGCACGGTTTACAGTGTGTTCTGGTACCTAATGGCAATATTTACTGGCATGCCAGTTTAAAAAATGGCACAATTAGAGACGCCCTATTCACGTGACCGACGTCAAGCAGTCACTTTGTGTGTAAAATCTCTCGAGATTTCGTGGTACGGCGCTCCACATTGCATTTTGGGTAGCACGACACTGTGCTCCCAGAAAACATTACAGAGAGGTCCAACAACGCATCGCGGCGCCGGGGAAAGTATAAGATACGCCTACTCCCGCGGGAGGGGAAGTCATAGTTTACATGGCTATACTACGGTATTTTTTTTTAAATGTTATGGCAATTCAGTATGTGCGTTGTGCAAGGATTGCTTTAGAATAATATTGTTAGTTTGGGTGAACCTCCGCTTTAAACAAGAACTCAAGTTCTTTTCGTGTATGGTACATGAAAGCCCACCAACAGAATGTAGTCATTCACCTTTCTGTTAGCGCTGGGAATTTTGGTCTGTGTTTAGGAGGATCACAACAACGTTTCTGTCTGTCTGAGAAGCTGAACAAATGCATTTGGAGCAATTACTATAACTGAGTACAAGTGAACAGTCAGAGGTGGCAGATGAGATCAAGATAAAAAGCTATTATAGATAACACAACACTAAATGATACACCACTGGATGATAAAAAGAGACACTTAATTAGGGACAGTCATAGACTGTGCACACTGGTTGATTTGTTCCAGATGGATCAAAAACAGAATGTAAAATAAGCAGATAACATCACAAGAAACTGCGGAGATTATCCAGTTTAGAACAGGCAAGCGCAAATTACTAGATGGTCCCATAATTAGATGTCAGTCGGGTGTGAAAACACAATCTAAACCGATGATATGGCAAAATGTTAGCGTCTGATTAAAGAAAAATAAAAGCCAGCCATAGACAGATCAACATTCGGCTGGTTCAGCAATAACCAGCTAAATTTAGATCCATCTATGGGCAGGCTGGTTTTACCGAAGTCAGTCTATCAAATCGACTTCAGTACCGTATCCCGTGACCAAGTCCCCTTCGAGACGAAACGTAGGGAGGCGACTTTGATGTCACCGCGCATTGTGATCGGCCCCGGAAGATACGGGGTGTTTGTTTTGACAGCTGGCCAGCTTATTTTTACTGGATGCCTTTATTTGACCTGATGTCAGGGCACCAGTCCTGCCCAGCTTAGAATCCCGCACATGCGTGGCAGATCAGTGATATTGCACTCGCCTGTATCGCATGCGCGGTATGGCCGCGTGCACGGGCTCATTCCGCTCTCAGCCAATCATAGGCCTGAGCAACCTATTTAAACCAGCCTCTCCCTCCTGTCAGGTTGCTGGTTTGTCACAGCAACTGAGATTCCTTCCTGCTGAAGTACCTGTTTTGTTACCTGGATTACCGGACCTTTGGCTGACGTTTCCCAGATTGCTGCCATCTCCTGCCCCTTGACCTCTGGCCTGAACCTCGGACTTCCTGCTCTCTCCAACCCCTGACCACGGCTTGTCTCTCGGACCTGTCTTCAGCCCTGCTTCCTGTTTAAAGTGCCTGGAGTACCTGGACTGTCTTTGTTTGATCCTCAGCTGTTTCCAGCGGGCTGCTTCCTACTCAGTTCCTGTTCTACGCATCAAACCTTCACCTCACTGCCGGTACTGGTGCCTCCCGGCGCTTCCTTCCCCTGTTCCAACCCCAGGGGGCAGATTGCGCTAGGTCGCAAAGGTGAGCCGCCCTCAGCATCTCGGCCTTGGCAAGTTCACCCGTGATACCTGATGTAAGTGCAACTCCTTTTATTTCTTATTAAACGCAAGGATTTTACACTATGTGAGTCCTTTTCTTCCTTACATATACTTATCCTGTGTTGGCTCATCGACTGAGATCATCCACCATTCTGGGCATCTTGAGCTGGATAATCTGTTTGAGGATATCATCTTTTTATGCTGTATTTGATCTCCTTAAAACAGAGATCAATAGGATTCGGTAAGAGGCAGGGTTTGATTCTGGTGGAAGTGCCTTTCTCATCACCTTTTCCTGGGATGTTTCACTGACCTTGCACTTGGGAAATACATACTATGAACTTTCCTTCATGGTGGACTTTGCTTCACTCCATTTATCACCATGCACGGTTATATATGCATTTTCATTAAAGTGGAGTTCCACCCATAAATCTAACATTACATCAGTCATTAGTCCTTTAAGAATTTTTTTTTTTTTTTTAGATGCCTTCAAAGTGTTGTTGCTAGGCAGAATAGTTAATCTTCCCACTTCCTGCACCTAGGTGCTTAAGTTTCCTAACCTTCACCGCACAGACTCCTGGGAATGTAGTGGGTGTAACTTTCCAGGAGTCTGTGCACTCCCCAGTCTCGAAGAATCATGTGACTTGGACTGTACAGGTGCTGAAACCTGATCTGAAACCTATTACACTGCTTGTGCAGCACTGAGCATGTGCAAGATCTGCAAGGCTGAAATCCAGGAAGTTATGCAGTCTGGCATCATGATGCCCACACTTAAGATGGCCCCAGTCAATTTATATTTTCTAAAGTGTCTAAATGCTGTAACAACCTAACAAAACAGACCTTAGTTTACAGACTAACTTTACTAGAATACATTAAGCTTGTGTATTACAGGGGTATTTATATTTAAAAAGTGAAAGACTATTAATTATATTTGCTGAAACACATTGGTCCAATGACACCCATTTTGGGCAACCCAAGCTTTGAGCCAGGTCTTAAAGACCGATGTTTTAACAATCTGAGACGGAAGGGAATTAGCAGACTGACACACTTTATGACCAATAATCATGTGATGCATAACGATCAAATGGAACAAGCATACGGTGAGGATTTAGACTTATGGAGACGAAATCAGCTGAGAACCTTCATAGGTTCTCTAAAAATCCGAGAGGAGGAGATAGGACCACCGTCGAAATTTGAAGAAATTTGCTTAAAGAAAGAACCAAAGAGACATATGTTATCATATATGTACAATCTATTGATTGACTCTAGTGCACCCCAAGAATTCGTTTTTATACAGGCATGGGAAAGGGACTTGGGTATAAAGTTTTCAGAGAAACAGAAAAACAAGATCTTTTCATTTATACATAAAGCGTCAATTGCATCCAGATACCAGGAGGGGGGTTACAAAGTACTGACCAGGTGGTACAGGACACCGAAGTTATTGAATCGGATCTTCCCGAATACATCAAGTTTGTGCTGGAGATGCCAGAAAGAAGAAGGGACCATGATACACATTTTTTGGAGCTGTCAAAAATTAAAGGAATTCTGGGACATGGTCTCGGAGACGATTCGAGAGATTACTGGGGTAAATTTAGGTGATAGACCAGAAGCATTTTTGCTCTTCGATATTTCACTGTCTCTGGAAAAGTATAAACAATCCTTATTAAGACATTTATTAACGGCAGCTAAGGCGTGCATACCAATCTTATGGAAGAGCACGATTCCTCCAACAAAAACACAATGGTTTAGCAGAATAAATGAGATTCAATTGATGGAAAATCTTACTATGGGACTCAGGGAGCGAGAGGAGGAGTATTTGAGGACTTGGACCCCATATATTGAATATGGGGGTTGTGATAACTAGAGGGGGCGGGAGGGGCTGGAGAGAGGGGGGAGAATCTGTTCCCTTTTTATTTATTTTTATTTTATTTTTATTTATTTATTTTTTTTATTTTTTATTTTTTTTTTGTGTTGTTTCTGTTTTTTCTTTTTTCTTTTTGTGGGGGGGGGGGGGGGGGTGGGGGGGAAACTATTGCTCTTTGATGGTAAAGATGCTCTCTCGAAGATTGTAGTGGAGGGTACTAAGAATAGGTAAAAGAATGCACTACAATTAAGGAAAGGAAAAATTGATATGATATAAAATGCAGATATTCCAAATATGGAATGTGAGATATTTAGTTAATGTTAAACATGGTTGATATGTCATTGAGGAAATTGAAATGGCTGTATTTTATTTTCTGTATATGATAAAAGAAAAAGATATATAAAATAAAGAATTATAAAAAAAAAAAAGACTATTAATTATTGAATAATTATTGATTAAGTATCTATTTGTATTTTATTATTTGTTCCATTCAATTGGGGTTGGCTGTTTAGCACACAGCATATCACGTTTATCAGCGCGACCTTCTCTCTGTTTTTATATTTGTCTGGTGTAGTATAACACCTTTTGGTTCCAGTGTTTGTTTTCACTGTATTCAGAACGAGCGCAGTAATTTCTCTATTCATTAGTAAGAGGAATAGTATCCCATCATTGGCAAGGTATCAGTGGAAGTGGAAGAAATAGTGCCCCCTTGGTGTCAGTGTCAGTGGGCACAATAGTGCTCTTTAGACCTGCAAGTGATTGGAACTTTTTTTATTTATTATTATTTTAAATAACAAACAGGTTATACTTACCTCCTCTGTGCAAGGGTTCTGGTGTCTCCTGCCCCCTGGCTCCTCCTTTTCTCGAGTGCCCGCACGAGAGCCGCTTTCCGTGGGGGCACTCGTGCGGGTGCTCTCCCGAATCCTGCTGCTGTGTCCATTGACACAGACAGCAGGACTTGACCCTGCCCCCAACTCCTGCATCACTGGATTTAATTGGCAGCAGCACCTGCTATCAATCTATCCAATGAGGACAGAGACAGCGGCTGAAGCTGCTGTGCTTGTCCCCGTCGCTGGAACAATCGGGCAATAAAAAAGGGGGGCTGCACAAAAGGTCAAGCACAGTTTTTAGGTGGGGTAGGCTTTCCTGAATAAAAGAGTTTTCAAGGATCGCCTAAAGGCAGACATGGTAGAGGCTGACTGGACATACTGGGATAGGGAGTTCCAGAGGATGGGAAAGATCCTGGAGAAGTCCTGAAGGCGTGCATAGAAGGACGCAACAAGGCTTTCAACATTCAATTTTGGAATGAATGAAACTTCCCAAACAATACCACATTTACTGATAGTATTTATTAAAAAAAAAAATTCCATCCTGCTCTTTTGATTATTTTTTATCACCAAGGTCGAAAACAATCATCGATATGAGCCCATTAACTGATGGAAAATTTAACAAATGTTCTGAAAGCAAACATTTTGAATACAGTTCTACTGATGTATGGCTAGATTTCCATTTCACAGCTCAGGACTGTACCCCATAATTAACCTCTTGCTGACCGCCCACTGTAGTTTTACGGCGGCAGGTCGGCTCGGCTGCGCAAAATCACGTAATATAACGTGATTTTGCATTGCAGCCACTAGGGCGCACGCTGCCGGAGGCGTGTGCCCCCTTCTCACCCCTAGTGCCAATACGAGTGCCCGGCGGGCAAAATCACCGCCGTGCACCCGCGATCGCTCTTTACAGAGCGAGAACCGGGAGCTGTGTGTGTAAACACACAGCTACCGGTCCTGTCAGGGGGAGAAATGACTTATCATCTGTTCATACAATGTATAAACAGCGATCTGTCATTTCCCCTAGTCAGTCCCACCCCCCCTTCAATTAGAACACAATGAGGGAACATAATTAACCCCTTCCGCGCCCCCTAGTGTTTACCCCTTCCCTGCCAGTGGCATTTTTATAGTAATCAATGCATTTTTATAGCACTGATCGTTATAAAAATGCCAATGGTCCCTAAAATGTGTAAAAAGTGTCCGAAGTGTCTGCCATAAGGTTGCAGTACCGATAAAATCGCAGATCGCCGCCATTACTAGCAAAAAAAATATTAATAAAAATGCCATAAATCTATCCCCTATTTTGTAGACGCTATAACTTTTGCGATTTTTTTTTACGAAAAATATGTAGAAGACTACGCATCAGCCTAAACTGAGGGAAAAAAAATGTTTTTAAATATTTTTAGAGGATATTTATTACAGCAAAAAGTAAAAAATATAAAAAAAAAAATCAAAATTGTCGCTCTATTTTTGTTTATAGCACAAACAAAAAAAAAAAAAACGCAGAGGTGATCAAATACCACCAAAAGAAAGCTCTATTTGTGGGAAAAAAGGGATGCCAATTTTGTTTGGGAGCCACGTCGCACGACCACGCAATTGTCAGTTAAAGCGACGCAGTGCCAAATCGCAAAAAGTGGCCCGGTCATTGACCAGCAGAATGGTCCGGGGCTGAAGTGGTTAAAGCATGGACTTGCAAGCCAATTACATTCAGCTATAAACCAACTAGCAAAGTAGTAGATTCCTGGCCTTATGGTACTACAAATCCCAGCACATTTCAATATCCTTCTGGGAGTTGTAGTTCCCCAGCAACTTGTGGGAGCAAAAGAATGCCTACTTCTGCTCTCCGCCATGGGAATTACACCTGAGCCCCAGAGCCAGGCATGGCTGCAGACTTGTTAAGTCTGATGTTCCCAGGACGGGGGGAAGAAAAGTGTCTCTTAGGGTTTCTCGTGGGAATTGGAGACAGTCCAAGAACAGACTCTTCTCTCTCTCTGTGAACTCATGCGTGGCAGTGAATGTGTTAAATGGTGGAAAGTCAGTTCTCAGCCAGACAGGTAAACTTGTTAAAGGAAAAATAAAAAAACTCTGTCATTGCTCTGTCTCGTCCCTTGAGCAGCAGACTCCGATCTTCCCACGCTGCTTTGAGAGATACAGCTCTGTCCTGAGCTCAGGGCCGCCCGCTCACTAAGGTCTGCTGTGCAAATATCATGGGGCATTTTGTGTGTATGTGTGTGCCTGGGGAAGTCAATATTTGTGCTAGCTATTTAGCCATGGTGTGCATCTTCGCTCAGGTTAAGATCCGGACCAGCCCTGAGTGCCAAGCGGAGGTGATGGTACGTGTTTACACTGCGGCTTCTGGGCCTGGGAATAGCCTTTCTCGCACGCCCTGACCTGGCCACTCTTGGCACCTGAGCGTTGGGAATTCTTTGGCACACAGGATGCTGGGATCCGTCTGTGCAAAAGAAGAAGTAGTTCAGGGGAAGGGTTCAGCTGGAGAGAGACGCTCAAAAGGCAGCTCTATTTTTCTGCACATTAGTGCCGGAGGACCAACGTTCCAGCACTGCTGGGTACTAAGCTGTTCTGCTTTTACAGTCTGCTAATGTCAGCTGCCCAACATTCCCAATACTGGCAGAGGACAGGTTACCAATGCCTCATCCATAGCCATACAACTGGGTGCTGAATCATAACAAGGCTGTTTTTACAGCAGCAAAAGATAACGTTTTAAGCTGCCAATACATTTAAGATGGTGTCAGACAGTGCGACAAAAGTGCGAGTCCTAGGGAAACTATTACAGGACCTAAAGCGTTACTAAACCCAGGACCCTGCATTCACTATATCTGGTCTCCCACAGTACACAGAACATGGAAATGCAATTATTTTACTAAATATAAACTGCTAAATACCTTTTCTCTTGTGACTTCTATCAGTGTCTGGTTAAAGCTTTTAGAAGGAGTTTTCATTCTCCCCTGATTGTCCCTACAGTATGCACAACCCCTGACCCCATGTCTGGACAGTGCTGATTGGCCCTGTGCTGATCACATGCACTCTCTCAAGAACAAAAAAAAATTCTCTAGCAATACACACCAAACTGAGCATGTGCAGAGTGCCCCTAAGGTTCTATTCTATCAGGAGATGGTTTGGGGACTATGGAAGAAGGCAAGAATCAGAGAAGACAGGAACAAATAGCCTTTTTACACAATGCAGAGGATTAACCCCTTGGGTTCCACAGTGAGTATAACGCACATGCTTTACTGCGTATACAGACTGATTTTACGGTTGTGGGTTTAGTAACACTTTAAACTTTCATCATCTACCAAAAATGTAAACAGAATGATGCCATAAAGTGGTTGTACACCCTGTACAACCACTTTTACCTACAGGTAAGCCTAGATTAAGGCATACCTGTAGGTGCTGGAAATATCTCCTCCACGGTTTAGGACAGTGGTCTCCAAACTACACTCCAGGGGGCAGATGTGGCCCTTTACTGGCTTTGATACAGCCCTTGGGGCACTGTTTTCAAACACTGATACCAACAATGGGACATAATTCGACCCACTGACACCAACAATGGGACACAATTCCTCGCAATGACACCAATATAGGGACACAATTTCTCCCAATGACACCAGCAATGGGGCTTAATGACACCAATGATGGGGCTTTCTACTCCTGATACCCCAGTCTGGCCCCCATTAAATCTGAAGAACAGTAAACTGGCCCTTTGTTTAGAAAGTTTGGAGACCCCTGGTTTAGGAGATATGTACAATAGAGCACTTTAGAAGCTGTGATCTTGTCGTTTCTAAAGGGGTCATGCCGTGACTGGCGCGTGGGAGTGACGTCACGGGACTCTGGCCAGTCAAAGAGCTGGAGTTTGCGGCCCCGGAAGGAAGAGGGGTGAAGATGGACGCTTGCTGCAAGTGGGGACAGCAGTGACATCGCAGGCTTCGGTTTCTGGTAAGTGACACATAATGGGCTACTATGCAATGCATAATAGCCCATTATGCTTTACCTGTGCAGGGAAAGAAGGAAGAAGTAAAACCCATCAGGGTTTACTTCCTCTAACTTTTACGTAAACTAAAAGATCAGTTGATCTTTGTAAAAAAAAAAACAACACAACACACATATATATATATATCAGTTTCCGATAAACTGACCCTGTTAAATATTATATGCAGAATTAAGTTACAAAAATAAATATTAACAAACAACTTATATTAAACATAAAGCATATCAGTGCCCATCAGGGCAGCATATCAGTGCAGCCCCATCAGTGTCCATTAGTGCCGCCTATCACAAGCCCATCAGGGCCACCCATCACAGCCCATCAGGGCCGCCCCATAAGTGCAGCCTCATCAGGGCCGCCCCATAAGTGCAGCCTCATCAGGGCCGCTCCATAAGTGTAAGTCTCATCAAGGCCGCCCCATAAGTGCGGCCTCATCAGGGCCGCCCCATAAGTGCGGCCTCATCAGGGCCGCCCCATAAGTGCGGCCTCATCAGGGCCGCCCCATAAGTGCGGCCTCATCAGGGCCGCCCCATAAGTGCGGCCTCATCAGGGCCGCCCCATAAGTGCGGCCTCATCAGGGCCGCCCCATAAGTGCGGCCTCATCAGGGCCGCCCCATAAGTGCGGCCCCATCAGGGCCGCCCCATAAGTGCGGCCTCATCAGGGCCGCCCCATAAGTGCGGCCTCATCAGGGCCGCCCCATAAGTGCGACCTCATCAGGGCCGCCCCATAAGTGCGGCCTCATCAGGGCCGCCCCATAAGTGCGGCCTCATCAGGGCCGCCCCATAAGTGCGGCCTCATCAGGGCCGCCCCATAAGTGCGGCCTCATCAGGGCCGCCCCATAAGTGCGGCCTCATCAGGGCCGCCCCATAAGTGCGGCCTCATCAGGGCCGCCCCATAAGTGCAGCCTCATCAGGGCCGCCCCATAAGTGCAGCCTCATCAGGGCCGCCCATTAGTGCAGCCTCATCAGTGCCCATAAGTGCAGCCTCATCAGTGCCCATAAGTGCAGCCTCATCAGTGCCCATAAGTGCAGCAGGGATCACAGGGACAAATCGGGAGGATTGTCGGCTGGCTCACACAGAGCGAGGATCTCCCACTGTAACGCAGCTTGGAGATGAAATGCCGGCTGCTGTCCAACAAAGTCCCAGGAGGTAGGACTTGGTTTGACAGAGGCCAGAGTTTTATATCCAAGCTGTGTCAGAGCAGGGATAACCCGTCGGCTCTCCTCGTGATATTTTCCTGGCTAATCACTTCTAGCAGAAGCGGTGAGGCCTTTTCTACAGGGCATCCGAGCGGCCTAGGGGTCAGGGAGTCAAATGCGAGCAGGCGAGTGGAAATTTTGAGGTTTTGATATTATTATAGTTATTACTATTAATAAGGTATATCATGTCAACAATAATAAATTCAAAAATAATTTCAAGCGAACCATTCACCAATAGGCATTTGTAATAATTTGTAGTAATCTTAATCTCCGGTTTTTGCTTTTACAAGAGAGAAATCTTTCCTCTCAGGCACCAAGTCATTTTGATTATTTAACCACTTCCGGACCGCCTCCTGCACATATACTTCGGCAGAATGGCACGGCTCGGCACATGTACATACCGGTACGTCCTGTACTAGTACCCAGCCGTGGGTCGCGGGCGCGCGCCGCGACCCGGTCTGAAGCTCCGGGACCGCGGGTCCCGCGGACCCGAGCGGCGATCGGTCCCCGGAGCTGAAGAACGGGGAGAGCCGCGTGTAAACACGGCTTCCCCGTGCTTCACTGTGGCGGCTGCATCGATCGTGTGATCCCTTTTATAGGGAGACACGATCGATGACGTCACACCTACAGCCACACCCCCCTACAGTTGTAAACACACACTAGGTGAAACTAAATCCTTCAGCGCCCCCTGTGGTTAACTCCCAAACTGCAACTGTCATTTTCACAATAAACAATGCAATTTAAATGCATTTTTTGCTGTGAAAATGACAATGGTCCCAAAAATGTGTCAAAATTGTCCGAAGTGTCCGCCATAATGTCGCAGTCACGAAAAAAAATCGCTGATCGCCGCCATAAGTAGTAAAAAAACACCTATCCCCTATTTTGTAAACGCTATAAATTTTGCGCAAACCAACCGATAAACGCTTATTGCGATTTTTTTTACCAAAAATAGGTAGAAGAATACGTATCGGCCTAAACTGAGGAAAAAAAATGTTTTTTTATATATTTTTGGGGGATATTTATTATAGCAAAAAGTTAAAAATATTGTTTTTTTTTCAAAATTGTCGCTCTATTTTTGTTTATAGTGCAAAAAATAAAAACCGCAGAGGTGATCAAATACCACCAAAAGAAAGCTCTATTTGTGGGAAAAAAAGGACGCCAATTTTGTTTGGGAGCCACATCGCACGACCGCGCAATTGTCTGTTAAAGCGACGCAGTGCCGAATTGTAAAACAAATTGTAAAAACCCCTTGGGTCATTTAGCAGCATATTGGTCCGGTCCTTAAGTGGTTAATTATAGTCTCTTCAGAGAAGAAGGGTCCTGCTACTCCACCTCTTACCCACAGAGAGGGTAAGGCATCTTTCACACGGGCGGCTGTTTTGACGCAGATAAAAGCATGTTTATGTTTTGCTGGAATTCAAGACTCCAGGCACAGCGATCAGCTGCATTTGTACAGTGCTTTTAGCAGCGGTTGCATTTAGCCGCGGCACGATATTGAACGGGGATCCGACTTGGATCCCTGCCAATACCAAGCACTGCGTTTGGTATGAATCTTGAGGGGGAACTCCACGGCAAATAAAAAATAAAAAAAAACAAAAAACGGCATGGGTTCCCCCTCCAGGGGCATACCAGGCCCTTGGGTCTGCTATGGATTTAAAGGAAAACCCCCGTACGCAATAAAAAAACGGCGTGGGGTTCCCCCCATAATCCATACCAGACCCATATCCGAGCAGCAGCCCGGCCGGTCAGGAAAGTGGGTGGGGACGAGCGAGCGCCCCCCCTCCTTAACTGCGCCAGGCCGCATGCCCTCAACAGGGGGGGTAGGGGCTTTGGGGCAGGGGGGCCCCCCCACCCCAAAGCACCTGTCCCCATGTTGATGAGGACAGGGCCTCTTCCCGACAACCCTGGCCGTTGGTTGTCGGGGTCTGCGGGAGGGGGAGCTTATCGAATCTGGGAGCCTCCTTTAATAAGGAGGCCCCCTGATGCCAGCCCCCCACCCTAGGTGAATGAGTATGTAAATGTAAAAAAAAAGACTACACAGGGTATTTAAAGTAATTTATTAGTCAGCTACGGGGTCCCCCCTCTCTTCTTTAGCTCTTTTACGAGGGGGGGCCCTGCTTCTTCGATGTCTTCTGCCGGGGGTCCCGGTCTTCATCGCCGTCTGGTTCTCTTCCGCCGGGAGAGGGGGCTTTCTTCTTAAGCTCTTTTACAGCTGCCCCCTCCCGGGCTTCTTCAACGTCTTCTGCGGGGTGCAGCCGGAGCATGATGGGACTGTGACGTCATAGGAGGCCTATATAAATCGGTGCAAGCCGCGCACACGCCATTTCAGCGGGAGGAAGCGACGTGTCAACATCGAAGAAGAGAAGAAGGAGGCAGAAGGCGACAGAAGCCTGGGCACCCCCCCCCCTCGTAAAAGAGCTAAAGAAGAGAGCGGGGCCCCTGGCGGAAGAGAACCAGCTGGCGGTGAAGACCGGGAACCCCACTCGCAGAAGACGTCGAAGAAGCACAGGAGGGGGCCGCTGTAAAAGAGCTAAAGAAGAAAGCGACTCCCCCCCCCCCGGCGGAAGAGAACCAGACGGCGGTGAAGACCGGGACCCCCGACAGAAGACATCGAAGAAGCAGGGCCCCCCCTCATAAAAGAGCTAGGGTGGGGGGCCGGCATCAGGGGGCCCCCTTATTAAAGGTGGCTCACGGATTCCGATAAGCTCCCCCCCCCCCCGCAGACCTTGACAACCAAAGGCCAGGGTTGTCAGGAAGAGGCCCTGCTCGGATACGGGTCTGGTATGGATTTTGGGGGAATCCCACGCCATTTTTTTGGCATACGGGGGTTCCCCTTAAAATCCATAGCAGACCCACCCAAGGGCCTGGTATGCTCTTGGAGGAAAACCCATGCCGTTTTTTTATTTGAAATTTGGCGTTGAGTTCCCTCTCAAGATTCATACCAAACGCAGCTGACACAGTGCACTGCGATTACCTGCGGTTATGTGCCATAGCTGGGGGAATTCGCAGCTGGACGCTTTCAGTTCTATTTTTTCTATCCGGGTAACAAAACCGCAGGTAACCGTTGTGTGTGAATGATGTCATAGGAAAGCATTGTGTGCTTCTAGCTGCGGTAAAATCTGCAGCTAAAAGCACCATTCTATCCGTCCGTGTGAAATGGGCCTAAGAGTACTGGAGCTGTAATTGTTTACATTTACAGACAGTGTGGTCAGATATCAGACTGGAGCTCAGCCAGAAGACAGGTACTCCTCCAATGAGCAGACAATTATGCTCCGACAGGGAGAGAACACAAGTAAAAAACAGCACACACAGATAGGCAAGGCTGCATTTTTAGAAAAACTTAACAAGATTCAATTCTTACAAAGAACTATTAATTTCCTTACCGTACCTATGTTATATATTACTATAGCACTGGCTACTTGACACTTGAAACATAGTTCTCATATAATGGTGTGGATGATGTGCAACTTACTTCTCTTGAATACAAAAGTCCTGAAGAATATCTGCTAAATCTCGAGGAAGCTTCTCCTTGGGTATTCCGAACTTCAGAGCCCAGCATCCAGCTGTCTGCCTATCACAATAGCGGAATAGCTGGGCAATGCATTGCTCCTGGAGCCAGTCATTATCTACAACTATACTCTGCAAAATAAAGAGAGTTTCCAGTCAAAAATTATTATTTTGCGGTTAAAAAACAACAAAACACAAGAAACTTCCAGTCTGTTTTATTGAGCCAACTCAGAAAGCGGTAATGTTATACCCAGAAGTAGCAGAGTGATTTTACTCATTAGCAAAAGGGTATAAATCACAAAAATTACAGTTCATTTGGCTGGGGAAAAAAAAAAAGTAAAAATCTACAGTACAGACCAAAAGTTTGGAGACACCTTCTCATTCAAAGAGTTTTCTTTATTTTCATGACTATGAAAATTGTAGATTCACACTGAAGGCATCAAAACTATGAATAAACACATGTGGAATTATACATAACAAAAAAGTGTGAAACAACTGAAAATATATTTCATATTCTAGGTTCTTCAAAGTAGCCACCTTTTGCTTTGATTACTGCTTAGCACACTCTTGGCATTCTCTTGATGAGCTTCAAGAGGTAGTCACCTGGCGCAGCACCCCATCACTCTCCTTCTTGGTCAAATAGCCCTTCCCCCGCCTGGAGGTGTGTTTGGGGTCATTGCCCTGTTGAAAAATAAATGATGGTCCAACTAAACGCAAACCGGATGGAATAGCATGCCGCTGCAAGATGCTGTGGTAGCCATGCTGGTTCAGTATGCCTTCAATTTTGATTAAATCCCCAACAGTGTCACCAGCAAAGCACCCCCACACCATCACACCTCCTCCTTCATGTTTCATGGTGGGAACCAGGCATGTAGAGTCCATCCGTTCACCTTTTCTGCGTCGCACAAAGACACAGGGGTTGGAACCAAAGATCTCAAGTTTGGACTCATCAGACCAAAGCACAGATTTCCACTGGTCTAATGTCCATTCCTTGTGTTCTTTAGCCCAAACAAGTCTCTTCTGCTTGTTGCCTTTCTTTAGCAGTGGTTTCCTAGCAGATATTCTACCATGAAGGCCTGATTCACACAGTCTCCTCTTACCAGTTCTAGAGATGTGTCTGCTGCAAAAGGTGGCTACTTTGAAGAACCTAGAATATGAAATATATTTTCAGTTGTTTCACACTTTTTTGTTATGTATAATTCCACATGTGTTAATTCATAGTTTTGATGCCTTCAGTGTGAATCTACAATTTTCATAGTCATGAAAATAAAGAAAACTCTTTGAATGAGAAGGTGTGTCCAAACTTTTGGTCTGTACTGTATGTATTTCCATGTATTAAGCCGCTTGCCTGAACACGGTCAAAAAAACAAAAAACAGCCAGTCTCTAATAGAAGAGCACCTAGAGTTTAAGAGCTTTTGGCATTTTTTTTCCTGAAGCTCCTAAACTCAACTCCATATAAAGCCTGTGTCCATGTACACATAAGGCCTTTACAAGAGATTAAAGGCTTCTGCGGTTAGAGGAGGTTCAACCTCCCTCTCCTGAACAAGGAAGAATTATGTTCAGGATAGGAACATTCTGACCGCCGGCCACAGAAACGCGGTAATATCACTGTGTGTACATGAGACCTTACAAGTCCAGCTGCCTGTGACTCCGATTTTTGCTCTTGCAGAGAACAGCTGAAGATTCTTCATTGTCATGTTCCATTGGATAACTATGTTCCCTGCTGCATGGTTGGTTTCCAACCAATGGATTCTGCAGAGACATAATAGTGTGGGATGTAGAAAATTATTTGGCTGGTGTAGCTCTGCAAGAAAGTGAAGATCAGAGTCACCAGCAACAGGACCGGTAAACATTATTACTCCTCATTTAAAACGGGGGTTCACCCAAAAAAAAAAATTAACATTAGATTGGGGCGAATTGTGGGAAGCACAATCAGGTGTTTTTTTTTTAAACCAATGCGGTACATACCGTTTTAGAGATAGATGTTCTCCCGCCGCTTCCGGGTATGGTCGCTCCTATTTGATTGACAGCCTTCCGACCATCGCATACAGCGCGTCACGAGTTGCTGAAACAAGCCGGTCGGTGCGGCTCTATACGGCGCCTGCGCACCAACGTTCGGCTACTTTCGGCAACTCGTGACGCGCTGTATGCGACGGTCGGAAGGCTGTCAATCAAATAGGAACTGTGTTGATGAGGGAATCAAGTGATTTTCTTTCCTTCGACCAGTGGTTGAAGGAAAGCAAATTGCATAACCTATTGTTTGTCTAAGTGGTCCACTGTGTTCAAATGCCTTCAAGGACAATGTCTGCATAGTGTGCGTGTTCTTACTGTGCTTGGGTGTGGGGGTCTCCCTTAATTACTTTGGTTTTCATATTAATGAATACTGGTAGTTGTAGGCAAACCTGTTTTCCAGGTTCAGAATAAATGCAGTAAAAATAAAAGAGGGGGGGGAAAAAAAGCGCAACAAGAGTCAGGTGACAGGAAGTGTCATGCAACTGGCCCCCTCCAAGCACAGCACCTCTCTACTGCATAAGCAAAGAAAACACCATGACATTGCAGCCTGCACTTTACCAAATATGCAGTAAAATGAAGGCCACACATGCCCATAGGGCTCATACCAAGCAAACAAAAGGAAGTAAAAAAAAATGCAGGCCACGATATGGAGTAACCCTCCGCAAAGGGATATTTCCTCTCCATTATAAATGACCCTCTTTAGTATTTATCAGTTGGATAGAATGACTAGATTGTAATCTGCTGAGGCAAACAGGATCTGATATGAACGGGTCTATAAACCCTGTACAGATAAGTGTAATATATCAGCATAAGATAAATGAGGAGGTAGTGAGATCACTTCTATTTAGAGAGTAGCAATATTATGTCCTTCAAAATACGAATAATATTAATATAACAGCTAAAGTCTGAATATGATTAGTAGCTTTGGGGCAATACAGACAGTTTTCACTGGAGACACAATGATAAGTCTATTTCCCACTAATTCAACAGCTGTCATGCTTCCTGACATATCTGTTCCCTCTAAAGCTGAAGGGCCAATGTCCGGGAATGCCTGAACTAAAGGCCCTGTGTCAGATGTTAGAACAAAACAGACACAACCCCAGTGACCTCTGTGCATTCTCACAGCCCATCACTGATAAGATGTTTACCTCACAGATGGGGGGGGGGGGGGGGTGATAGAATTACCTGGACATGGTCACTCCAGTTCTCCTCGGTCATTGTTTTCTGGAAAGTAAAATTGGAAACCATGTTTTTGTTAGCAAGCCATGATATATGCCTATATAATGCTGTACCATGTTGGAATTAAAGTGACATCACAAAGCATCAGGGAACAGTGAAGAAGGTCATGCCCAAGAACCAAAGGGGGCATATCCAAGAGATGCTGGGACTTCAGTTCTCATTAGTACGATAATGTAGAAATGACATTGTGATCCATGGAGCTCATTGGCATTGGTGAGACAGCTCTCTTGAAACGTTTTTCTTAAATGGGTAACCCAAACTACAAATCCGAAAATAAAACTGCAGTAAGAGCGTGAAATCAACGACCTCTTCCACCTTTGGTTTGGCACTCTTACTGCTAACTAGGTACAAATGACATCAGCGGAGTGGAAAGCAAATGGTGACATTATCATATAGCATTAGACTGACCTGTAGGCATTATATCAAAAAGGACAATCCATAGAAAAGTGGTATTTTTGTTATACGTAGGTCTGGTGGGCTGCAAAAGTACCTTAGTTCTTATGCCTTGTACACATGATCGGAATTTCCGATGGGATAAAATCTGATGGAATTTTCCGTCGGAATTCCGTTCAAGCTGTCTTGCATACACACTGTCACACCAAATTCCGACCATCCAAAATGCGGTGACGTAAAAGACTACGACGAGCCGAGAAAAATGAAGTTCAATGCCTCGATTCGATTCTGAGCATGCGTAGAATCTCAAAAAAAAATAAAACATTTCTAAACTCTGCCGAAAAAAGTCAGATGGGGTCCACACACGGTCGGAATATCCGATAAAAAAAATTCTGTCCGTTTTCAAATCGGAAATTCCGATCGTGTGTACAAGGCAAGATGCTACAGCAATTTCTCCTATGTTCTTGTCCACCTGGAAGGGTTTTGTGTTCCAGGTACTTCTGTTACATTCTCTAGAATATGAAAATATATTTAAAAATCAAACCAGGAGAGTGGGATCCCCTCTCATGGACATAGAACGTTTGCAGAATCGGGAACTCCGCACAGAGATCTCACCAATAGTCCTCCAAAAATAGAAGGCTAGGTGGTTTAATTCTCCAGTAGAAAAGTGGATCTTTATTCATCGATTCCGTAAAATTTAACCATTACTTAACCGCTTAAGGACCGACGAATGACCTTTTACGTCGATAGAATGGCACGGCTGTGCAATCGGGCGTACAGGTACATCCCCCCTAATGTGCCGCCGTGTGGTTACGTGCGTGCCCCCAGGAGCACGCTCGCGTCCCTGTCGTGAGCTCCATGACCGTGCCCGTGGGACCGGCAGACTCGATGTCCGCCAGTGTCCCGCAAATCGGGTCACAGAGCTGAAGAACGGGGAGATGTCAGTGTAAACACAACATCTCCCCGTTTTTCCCAGTGACATGTCACTGATCATCTGTTCCCCATCATCGGGAACAGTGATCAGTGACATGTCACTCGTAGCCACGCCCCCTAACAGTTAGAATTACTCCCTAGGACACACTTAACCCCTTCAGCGCCCCCTACAGGTTAACCCCTTCACTGCCAGTGTAATTTTTACAGTAATCAGTGCATTTTTATATCACTGATCGCTGTAAAAATTACAATGGTCCCAAAATGGTGTCAAAAGTGTCCGATGTGTCCACCATAATGTCGCAGTCACGATAAAAAAAATAAAAAATCGCCGAACGCGGCCATTATTAGTAAAAGAAATAATAATTAAAAAAAGGCCATAAAACTATTTCCTATTTTGTAGACGCTATAACTTTTGCGCAAACCAATCAATAAACGCTTATTGCAATATTTTTTACCAAAAATATGAGTGCGATATTTTTTACCAAAAATATGTAGAAGAATATATATTGGCCTAAACGGAGGAAAACATTTTTTTTCAAAATTGTTGTTCTAATTTTGTTTATAGCGCAAAAAAAACAAAAAAAAAACGCAGAGGTGGTCAAATACCACCAAAAGAAAGCTCTATTTGTGGGGAAACAAGGACGTAAATTTTGTTTGGAAGCCATGTCGCATGACCACGCAATTGTCATTTAAAGCGATGCCGTGTCGAATCGCAAAAACTGGCCTGGTCTTTGGTCAGCCAAATGGTCTGGGGCTTAAGTGATTAAAGTGAACACCAGCCAAAGCATCTTATTATTAGCTTGGGAATGAGGTATTTTATGCTTTTATTGCTGTTTTGTCCCCACTGGGAAGACCTCACCTCACTCTTCAGAGACACAGCACTAGGTGGGACTCTCCACAAACTTAATGTAACCCCCCCCATCTTTTAGATATTCCTGGATCAGGAATACCCATTGGAAGATTCCACCCATACTACTGACAAGAGTCACCAGGACATATAGGGGCTGATTTACTAAACTGGAGAGAGCAAAACCTGGTGCAGCTCTGCATGAAAACCAATCAGCTTCCAGTTTTTTTTTTTTTTTTGTCAAAGCTTAATTGAACAAACTGAAGTCAGAAGCTGACTGGCTACCATGCACAGCTGCACCAGATTTTGAAAAAAAAATTCTCCAGTTTTAGTAAATCAACCTCATAGTGACATTAGATCTCCTCAATAGGGACACAGACGGCAATAAAAACCCTTTCTCACTCTTAAAAATTTTAAAAAATATATAGTTTTCATCTGATGTTTAACATTAAATATTTCGAAATAATTCACAAATTACAAATCCACGAATAGCTAAAACCTACCTCTACAAATCTCTTATGCATGAGGTATTTCAGGGTGCCCATATGACGCTGGTTTATTATATTTGAACAGATAGCTGGGAAAAAAAGAGCTTATTCAATTTATAAAGAACAAAGTACATGACATAAAAAATCTATGCAAAATAAATAATAATAATAGCAAACAGTTTTGCTGTAGTACTCATATGAGTTTTTGTTTACTTGTAAATCATTTTTGACATTTAAATGCTTGTTTTTCTCTTGAGAAATATCACAGATATGTTAGCTTGGTATCTACAGTACATATTGCCGAGAATGTGTTTCAAGCACGACAGCATCGCGCTGATTCTCGGCGACATGGTGCCGACATCTCGCACCCGCTGGAATAGACAAAGCACATTCCAGCGAGCGCGTCATAGAAGTGACGGGGATCCGACTTGGATTCCCGCCAATTCTAGGTGCAGCATTTGGTATGCATTCCTGAGAGGGAGAACTCCACGCCAATTTTTAAATAAAAAACTGACATGGGTTCCCCCCCAGGAGCATACCAGGCCCTTAGGTCTGGTATGGGTTGTAAGGAGACCCCCCTACGCCGAAAAACCGACGTAGGGGGTCCCCCTACAATCCATACCAGACCTGTATCCAAAGCACGATACCCGGCCGGCCAGGAAAGGAGTGGGGACGAGCGAGCGCCCCCCCCCCTCCTGAGCCGTACCAGGCCGCATGCCCTCAACATGGGGGGGTTGGGTGCTCTGGGGCAGGGGGCGCACTGGGGCCCCCCCACCCCAGAGCACCCTGTCCCCATGTTGATAAGGACAGGGCCTCTTCCCGACAACCCTGGCCGTTGGTTGTCGGGGTCTGCAGGCGGGGGGCTTATCGGAATCTGGGAGCCCCTTTAAATAAGGGGGCCCCCAGATACCGGCCCCCACCCTAAGTGAATGGATATGGGGTACATCGTACCCCTACCCATTCACCTGGAGGCAAAGTGTTAAAGTAAAAAAACACACGACACAGGGTTTTTAAAATAATTTATTAGTCTGCTCCAGGGCCCCCCCCTGTCTTCCTTAGCTCTTTTAGCAGGGGGGGCTTCTTCTTCCGCTCTCCGGGGGGGTCTTCTGCTCTCCGGGGGGTCTTCTCCGCTCTCGGGGGTCTTCTCCGCTCTCCTGGGGGGCTTCTTCTATATTCGCCGCTCTCCGCTGTTGACTCGGCGCACCCCGGTTCTTCTCTCCGCTCTCCGGTGCCTTCTCCTTCAGGGCTGGCAGGCGGCCAGCCCGGCTCTTGTGCGACGTTGTCTTCTTCTCTTCTTCTCCCTTCTTCCGATGTTGACCCGACGCCTCCTCTCGCTGCAATGACAGGAACGCGGTGTGCATCCGATTTATATAGGCCTCACAGTCCCATCATGCTCCGGTACCTACCCACGTGGTACCTACCCACGTGGTACCTACCCACGTGGGTAGGTACCGGAGCATGATGGGACTGTGAGGCCTATATAAATCGGATGCACACCGCGCTCCCGTCATTGCAGCGAGAGGAGGCGTCGGGTCAACATCGGAAGAAGGGAGAAGAAGATGTACCCCATATCCATTCACTTAGGGTGGGGGGCCGGTATCTGGGGGCCCCCTTATTTAAAGGGGCTCCCAGATTCCGATAAGCCCCCCGCCCGCAGACCCCGTCAACCAACGGCCAGGGTTGTCGGGAAGAGGCCCTGTCCTTATCAACATGGAGACAGGGTGCTCTGGGGTGGGGGGGCCCCCTGCCCCAGAGCACCCAACCCCCCCATGTTGAGGGCACGCGGCCTGGAGGGGGGGGGGGGCGCTCGCTCGTCCCCACTCCTTTCCTGGCCGGCCGGGTAGCGTGCTTTGGATACGGGTCTGGTATGGATTGTAGGGGGACCCCCTACGTCGGTTTTTTCGGCGTAGGGGGGGCCTGGTATGCTCCTGGGGGGGGAACCAATGTCGGTTTTTTATTTAAAAATTGGCATGGAGTTCTCCCCCTTGGAATGCATACCAAATGCCGCACCTAGAATTGGCGGGAATCCAAGTCAGATCTCCCGTCGCTTCTATGACGGCTTTGTTTCCATCGCGGCAAGCCAGCTCGGCGCTGGCTCCCGCGATGGGGCTCGTAGGTGGTCAATCTCGCAGAGAAAGGGAGCGAGATTGACACAATATCGCGGTCACCCACTGTAGTGCTTGTATGTCAGATAGTGCAGCCAGCGGCTTTTCTAAACAACTGCTGCCATAATCTGCCTGGAATACTTATCCTTTTAGTTAAAAGGCATGTTACACCTTTATTCCAAAATGAATTAAATTCATTATTTTCCTCAAAATTCTACAAACAATACCCCATAATGACAACGTGAAAGAAGTTTGTTTGAAATCTTTGCAAATTTATAAAAAAAAAAAAAAAAAGATCCCATGTACATAAGTATTCAGTGTCTTTGCCATGACACTTAAAATTGAGCTCAGGCACATCCTGTTTCCACTGATCATCCTTGAGATGTTTCACAACTTGATTGGAGTCCACCTGTGGTAAATTCAGTTGATTGGACATGATTTCACATATATGCGAATCGGATGCTTTTTGAAACATATCCGATTTGCATAACATGTGAACCGAACCGGATTTCTATGGAGCTTGTTCACATATATCCAGGATGGCTGCTGCCTGTTTTTCAACACAGCCCTGTACAGGGCTGTCAGGTTCAGGTGCAATTTCAAGTGTCATACACTTAAATTTGTACCTGAATCGGTGAACGAAACCACACCGAACTCCTTTGAGAAACTGATCGGGAAACATTTTACAACAGGGACAGTGTAAAAACAAAAATTAAAAAGTAAAATAAATAAGAAGAAAAACACCACATTTAAAGCGCCCCGTTCCGAAGTGCTCACGCATGTTACGCCTGCATATGTAAACAGTGTTCAAACCACACATGTGGGGGATCTTCCCGATCGTTAGAGCGAGAGCATTAATTCTCGCAAAAGACCTTCTTTGTAACTCAAAACTGGAAATTAGAAATATACATTTTTAAACTTCTCCTATGGAGATTTTTAAGGGTCAAAGTTTGTCACCATTCCACGAGCAGGCGCAAATTTGAAGCGTGACATGCTAGGTATCAATTTACTCGGCGTAACATTACCTTTCACAATATAAAAAGATATTGGGCTAACTTTACTGGTTTCTTATTTTTTAATTCAAAAAAGTATATTTTTCCCCCAAAAAAGACCGTTGCGCAAATATGGTGTGACAAAGTATTGCAACGACCGCCATTTTATTCTCTAGGGTGTCTGAAAAAAATATATATGTTTGGGGGTTCCAAGTAATTTTTTAGCAAAAAAAAACAACGTTATTTATAAACACCAAGTGTAAAAAATAGGCCCTGTCCTTAAGTGGTTAATTGGCATAATTCTGTAATAAAGTTTTGCTTTGAATACAGGGGAAAGTGATGCTCCATGCTGTCTCCAGTGCCTGTTGCACAAAACAAAAAGCTATGTTTTTTTTTTTGACCACACGACTGCTGCTGGTGGAAAGGATCAGTCAGTGAGGACTGCCCCTTAAGCAGAGATCATGTGACCAAGCGTTTAAAGCGGAGGTTCACCCAAAAATCAACTTTCTGTCACTAGATCCAGCATACTGCTGACATCTGCAGTATGCTGGATTTTTTTTTTGTACTTATCGTTTTAGCGGTCTTTCTTCTCCGGCTCCGAGCGGGGAATCCTGCGGGGAGTAGGCGTTCCTAAATCAAGCGCCTCACGCCATCCGAAAATAGCCGACATGACTCTCGGCTGCTTACGGCGCCTGCGCCTGCCGTGTAGAGCTGATTGTGCAGGCGCCGTAAATTGCAGAGAGTCACGTCGGCTATTTTCAGAAGGCGTGACGCGCTATCCAAGCCCGTCAATCAACTGCGCTTGATTTAGGAATGCCTATACCCGGAAGGATACGCCGCTCGGTGCCGGAGAAGAAAGACCGCTAAAATGATAAGTACAAAACATTTTTTTAAAAATACAGCATACTGCAGATGTCAGCAGTATGCTGGATCTAGTGACAGAAAGTTGATTTTTGGGTGAACCCCCGCTTTAAGCTTTAGGCTAGATAAGCAGCACTGGAAATCCCAGAAGCAGCATTTTCTACCCTTAGGGCAGACACAGCACCTTTTCACACATACCGGGAATATTTTATATGAGATGAAACAAGATGCAAAACTGACACTAGTAATCAGCAGAAAACTTCAAGGCTGATAAACTTCATTGATTTTACATTATTATTATACAGGATTTATATAGCGCCAACAGTTTGCACAGCGCTTAAAGTGGTTGTAAACCCTTACAAGAAATATCTCCTAAACCTACACGGTTTAGGAGAGATTTGCAAAAAAGACGGGCACCGATGACTACGGCGCAGGCGCACTGGGACAACCTTTAGAAACGGCGAGCGTGCATAGAAATAAGGAGCGGTTCCCTAATGGTAACTGTCACCTCATCCAGAACACCCCCCACTCACCAGGATCCAGTTTGTAGAGTTGAAGCAGCCGAAACGCCAACTTAGTGATAGTCTTGGGGTTAAGTTTGTCTGTTTTCACAAGTGGAAGACCCTTGTATTCTCTGAAAGGCGATTATAAAAACATAATTACCTTTATATATTCCTTCAAAAGCTACAAAATATTTTTTTCAATTCATCTAGGAAAATTACCTAAAATCTGTCTTAATAGCAAGTTACTGCACACCAGCTAAAAGCTGAAATTAGGCTTGCAGTTGGATGGTCTGCTCTGTAAAGCTGAGGGGTGTTGTAACATTGTGATCTCAGTGCTGCGTGCCTTGGGCACACAGAAGCTTCTGGCAGAGCATGAGCTAAGTATATAGAACAAGTGGTAACTGGTGTTAGGCTTAGGCCCCTTTCACATGGACGGCTGTTTTGCCGCAACTAAAAGCATGTTTATGTTTTGCTGGAATTCAAGACTCCAGGCACAGCGATCAGCTGCATTTGTACAGTGCTTTTAGCTGCGGTTGCGTTAACCCGCGGCGCGATATTGAACGGATATCAGACTTGGATCCCTGTCAATACCAAGCACTGTGTTTGGTAAGAATCTTGAGGGGGGAACTCCACGCCAAATTTCAAATAAAAAAACGGCATGGGTTCCCCCTACAGGGGCATACAGCCCCCCCACCCCAAAGCACCTGTCCCCATGTTGATGAGGACAGGGCCTCTTCCCGTCAACCCTGGCCGCTGGTTGTCAGGGTCTGCGGGAGGGGATCTTATCGGAATCTGGGAGCCTCCTTTAATAAGGGGGCCCCCTGATGCTGACCCCCCACCCTAGGTGAATGAGTATGGGGTACATCGTCCCCCTACTTATTCACCTGGCGGAAAAACAATGTAAAAAAAACACACTACACAGTTGCGCCCCCCCGGCGGAAGAGAACCAGACGGCGGTGAAGACCAGGACCCCCAGCAGAAGACATCGAAGAAGCAAGGCCCCCCCTCGTAAAAGAGCTAAAGAAGGGAGCTGACTAATTACTTTAAAAACCCTGTGTAGTGTGTTTTTTTTTTTCATTTTTTTTCCGCCAGGTGAATGGGTAGGGGTACAATGTACCCCATACTCATTCACCTAGTGTGGTGAGCCGGCATCAGGGGGCCCCCTTATTAAAGGAGGCTCCCGGATTCTAATAAGCTCCCCTCCCGCAGACCCGGACAACCAATGGCCAGGGTTGTCGGGAAAAGGCCCTGTCCTCATCAACATGGGGACAGGTGCTTTGGGGTGGGGGGCCAAAGGGCGCCCCCCTGCCCCAAAGCACCTACTCCCCCATGTTGAGGGCATGCGGCCTGGCACGGTTAAGGAGGGGGGGGGGCGCTCGCTCGTCCCCACTCCCTTTCCTGACCGGCCGGGCTGCTGCTCGGATATGGGTCTGGTATGGATTTTTTTTCGGCATACGGGGGTTCCCCTTAAAATCCATAGCAGACCCAAGGGCCTGGTATGCCTCTGTAGGGGAAACCAATGCTGGTTTTTTATTTAAAATTTGGCGTGGAGTTCCCCCTCAAGATTCATACCAAACGCAGCTGACACAGTGCACTGCGGTTACCTGCGGTTATGTGCCTAAAGTTGCGGAATTTCGCAGCTGGACGCATCCAGTTCTATTTTTTCTATCCGCACAAAACCGCGGGTAACAAAACCGCAGGTAACCGTAGTGTGTGAATGTCATAGGAAAGCATTGTGTGCTTCTAGCTGCGGTAAAATCTGTAGCTAAGAGCACCATTCTATCTGTCCGTGTGAAAGGGGCCTTAGAGGTTCAGCAGTCTTGGCGTTATGAGTTAGAGGGGATGTTAAAGATAATGTAAACCCAACATTCCTGGCGTGTCTGCTGTACCATGTACTTGTGTGAAAAAAAGTATCCTATTCTCTTTTCGTTTCTTCATTTGTGCAAAATATCTGGTGTTCCCGCCAGTTCTTATGAAAAACTGGCCCCAATAGGCATGAGAGCACAGTGTGGACAGTTTTCTGGCTGTGCTGAGAACTCAGCATGCTCTCCTCCAATGATCAGACTTGTCCTGACCCGGTCCCCCCCCCCCTCCCGGGGCACAGCCATTCAGCCATTCACTGGGAAGATCAGTGTACTGCTGTTTGTACTCCCCAGCTCCTTAGACAGCTGAGAACAAAGCGTATGTGATGACTCAAAAAAAAAAAAAAATACATATATATATATATATATATATATTTAAAAGGGATTGTAAAGGTTTGTTTTTTATTTTCTAAATAGGTTCCTTTAACCTCCCTGGCAGTATGATTCCTTCTGGTTTTAGGTGCTGAAAGCAGTACAATTATTTTGCATGGACATTTGGCGTTTTATATTGTAGGCCTGTAATTCTTAAGAATATCTCACTTAAATCTGTCCAAACAAGAGTCTAGTAGACATCCCGGGTATGATAAAGTTTGAAACACAAAATCATAAATTATAATATAATAGATAACTATAAATAATAATTCTAAAAAATTATAATAAAAGTTATTCAATAATGTAATCAAATCAAAAACACTGAAATTCACTCAGTTGCAGAATTGTCGCTGTCATTATTTTTATTATTTGATGACAAATTTCCCCACAAATCACTATTGCTCAATTCTGCAAGTCATTCTAATTTATTATCGCTGATTCTAGCTGCTCTAAAACCACTTTTGACATAAAAGGGACACTTTTTGTTTGCTATGGACAATCTCCAGTTTCCAGGCAGAAAGAACAGTTTTTATTACCGGTATATAAAACTGCATGCAGGACACTGGGCAGACCACTAGGGACAAAGGGGTTGTGTATTTATTTCATACAGTACTGTAATCTGTAAGATTATAGTATACTGTATGTGTATTGTGTGTTTAATTTTTAGAATTTGGCGCCGAACTCCGTCCCTGTGCGTCGTAACGTCGCAGGGAACGGAGCTCGGCACTCAGCACTGTGAATCGAGCGAGGAGACACAGCGGAGGAGCCCGCACACACAGCGGGGACGCATCGCAGGATCCAGGGACAAGGTAAGTAACTTCCCCCTGTATCCTGCAATGCAATCCCGAGTCGGGCTCTGGGATACCACTTTTGGTATGAAAAATTCACCCCGAGACAGACTCTGGAATACCTCTAAGGAGGTTAAGCTAGTGCATTGCTGGTTCACTTACCTTTTCCTTCTAAATGTTTTTTTTCTTTGTCCGAATTTCTTACTTCCTGCTCCTCCTCAGTAAACCCATACTCATTCACCTAGGGTGGGGGGCCGGTTTCTGTGGGGCCCCCTTATTAAAGGGGGCTCCCAGATTCCGATAAGCCCCCCGCCCGCAGACCCCGAAAAACCAACGGCCAGGGTTGTCGGGAAGAGGCCCTGTCCTTATCAACATGGGGACAGGGTACTTTGGGGTGGGGGGGCCACAGGGCGCCTCCCTGCCTCAGAGCATCCACCCCCCCCCCATGTTGAGGGCATGTAGCCTGGTACGGCTCAGGAAGGGGGGGCGCTCGCTTGTCCCCACTCCTTTGCTGACCGGTCGGCGTGCTTGGATACGGGTCTGGTATGGATTGTGGGCGTTTTTTTCGGCGTAGGGGGTTCTCCTTACAATCCATACCAGACCTAAGGGAACCCATGCCGGTTTGTTATTTCAAATTTGGGGTGGAGTTCCCCCTCATGATTCATACCAAATTCCGCGGCTAGAATTGGCGGGAATCCAAGTCGGATTCCCGTCGCTTTTATGATGGCTTTTTCCTATCGCGTCGAGCCAGCTCGGCGCTGGCTCCCGCGACGGGGCTCGTAGGTTGTCAATCTCGCCGAGAAAGTGAGCGAGATTGACACAATATCGCGGTCACCTACTGTATATGCACACTGTACATACACAATACACACACATAATACACACACACACTGTACACACTACACATTTCCCCATCTGTCACATCAGAGGTAGAGAGAGAAGGATGAAGAAAAAAAAAAAAAAAAATTAGGATAGCGAGAGATACAAGAGAAAGAAAAGAGAAGAAAGAAAAGAGTGATACATCCCAAAATGTACCTATAAAAGGTTTACGAGTAAGAGTGGAAGGGATTTAGACTGCATTCACATCTAGGCGTTTTTACGCCTGTAGCGCTACGCCACTGCCGCCAGAGGGCTGAAAACAGATGTCCCTCTATGGAGATGGTTCACATCTCCACGCCGAACACCGGACGCCTGTCGCCTGCCGCGTGAAAAAAGGTCCCGGACCTTTTTTTCAGGCGACTTCGAGCGTTCGGCTAGGAGATGGGAATCATCTCCATAGAGGGGGTCATCTTGGGACACATCTAGGCGGACAATACCGGCGTTTTGTCGCCGCAAATCGCGGTACAAAACGCCGCTATTTTTACCGCGATTTGCGGCGACAAAACGCCGCGATTTCGTCCGTCTAGATGTGAATGCAGCCTTAGGGAGGAGGTTAGGGGTGCAAATCACTTTCTTTTCCTTGGGTGTTGATAACCCACACTACGTCACTGGGGCTGGTATGAAATCATTTCCAGGGCTGGTTTTTATTCCCAGTCCATCCCTACAGTTAGTAAGGTAAAGGAGTCTGGCAAAAGCAGCAGCATTCACGATAGACTGAAGAGGGGACAGCTTAAAGAGAGGTAGGCCTATGTACAGTGAGTTGCAATAATCAAGGCGAGAGACAACAAGGGATGGAATGAGGAGCTTGGTGGTTTTATTAGTTAAAAAGGAGCAAATTTTAGAGATGTTACGGAGATGAAGTCTTCAAGCATTTGACAGCGATTGAATTTGGGGCCAAAAGGACAGGTCAGAGTCTAGGATTACACCTAGTACCCTGGGGAGGGGCTGATAGCTGTGTTATTGATCTTAATGGAATATTCATATTCATGGAGAAGGGCACCACCGGGGGGGGGGGGGGGGTAATATAATCAGCTCGGTTTTAGAGAGATTACGTTTACGTTAAGAAGTGGTGCAACATCCATGCTGATATGTCAGTTAGTAATGCAAGAGGAGACTGCGTGATATGAGGAGTAGAGAGATTTGGGTGTCATCGGCGTAGAGATGGTATTGGAAACCCTGGAAGGTTATTAAGTGACCAAGCCTCGAGGGACCCCTACAGAAAAAGGTAGTGGAGAGGAGGAGACAGGAATTGTGGGTAATGCCGAAGGAGCACTTTGATAGGTAGGAGGAGAACCAGGAAAGAGTAGAACCTTGGAGGCCAGGAGTGGGGTTTATTGAGAAGGAGCGAGTGGTCAACAGTATCAAAGGCTGCAGAGAGGTCTAGTAGTAAGATTATTTAGTAGCCATTGATTTTAGCAGTTATTAAATCCTTAGTGCGTTTTAGTAGGGCAGTTCCAAAAGCTTCTGCTGCTGCCTGTGTCTCAAGGTAAGATCAGGAAGTGAAGGGAGAAGAGGTGCAGCTGGGACAGCGCTGGATCCTGAAAATCAATAGGTAAGTGTTTAGGGATGGATGGGGGTGGGGGGAGAGTAGAGGGAAGCATTTTACCGTAATGCAGGAAATTCATTAAAGTAAGACTGCACTAAAACGCAAAATGACAGTATTTAGGAAAGTGTGCATGCTCTGCCGCACCTTAGAGGTGCCAACAAAGCCTTAAAGGGGTTGTAAAGCTTTCTTTTTTATTTTCTAAATAGGATCCTTTAAGCTAGTGCATTGTTGGTTCACTTACCTTTTCCTTCCATTTCCCTTCAAAATGCTTTTTTACTTTGTCTGAATTTCCTCCTCAGTAATCTTGCCCCCATCATCCGAGACGTTCTGGCTGGGGGTTAGTCAGCGTACTCGACCCCTCCCTTGGGACTACATCCCTGCGGAGAGACGCTGTGTTCACAGGGATGAAGTCCCAAGGGAGGGGGCAAGCACAATGACTAACCCCCAGCCAGAATGGCTCGGATGATGGGGGCAAGCTTACTGAGGAACAGGAAGTGAGAAATTCAGACAATTAGAGCTGCACGATTAATCGTTAGAAGATCGGGATCTCGATTCACCCCGCGCGATCTCTAGGCTGGATTTGCATGATTTTTTTATCTGCCCGTCGGATCCACGGAACCAGCGTGGAACACAAATGGCAGATGTAGAAACTGATGTCAGCAACCGGAACTGACGTCAGTCATCAGAGAGCGTGATGCGGCGCAGTGCCACTGGATGTCGATGATGTGTGGGCGGTACCACCACGCTTCTTGGCCGGCGGGAAACACGAAAACACACAGCACATCAGAGGTGAGTGCGCACTGCACGCGGTGTGAGTTTGCACACCAGCAGCATGATCCGATGACTCTAAAACAGAGTGAGTGGGCTTCCTTCCTTGTGCCTTACTACTACATGTATTATGAACACCAGTGACCACAGTGAGTCAGCTACCCCAGGCCTTGCAGGTGACAGTCAGGCTATTAAAGGGGGGCATGTGAGCCGAGTAATGGACTTGCAACACTGAAACACTGGCAACCACTGTCACTTATTATGAATATTGCCAGTCTGAGTCAGATACCCATATTATCAATTTTACCACAGTCAGCTACCCAGAGCGGACTGTGGCAATATTGATAAAATGGGTAGCTGACTCAGACTGTGGTAATATTCATAATATATTATAAGGGACAGTGGTTGCCGGTAATTTAATGCCTCGTTTCCACTGAGCGGATCGGTACGGTACGTTTCGGTACGCCTTTTTTGGTGTTTCCATTATGAAAGCGTGCCATAAAAGCGAACCGTACCGGACCATTCTGGGTCCTGCTTCAGATGTGGGGCCATAGAAATGGAACGGTTCCATTAGGGCGGACCTACAAATACATCTCACTGATTGGTGGACGCGCTAGGCATTTTTCCTAAATCCTGTATGGTCCAGACGTTCCGATTTGCAGTGGAAACACTCACGAGAATAGACCGGTCCATTCTAAACCGTTCCAAACATACTGACCCAAACCGTTCCGTGGAAACAAGGCATAAGTCCACTCCTCACATGCCCCCCCTTTAATGGCCTTTTTGAGAATTGTGATCTTCATTCTAAGCAAAAGAATCGTGATTCTCATTTTTCCCAGAATCGTGCAGCTCTACCAACAATGCACTAGCTTAAAGGAACCAATTTAGAAAATAAAAACGAACCTTTACAACCCCATTAAAAGGTTTCCAACAGCTAATAAACACCTGCTGTGTATTTGCATTAGAGGACTGGCAGGTTGTCAAGATTCTGTTCCAATAAAAAGTGATTTTGTGAACGTTGAAGAATTTGTGCAACTATGATATTCAGGATAGCTCTTGGCATCGGAAGTCTTGTGTCGGAAGTAAAAAGAGTGGAGGGGGAGTAGCATAGAGTCTGAAAAAGAAGAATTTGCTTAATTTGGAGATCTAAGAAAACCAAAATTTAAATCGTGCCTACCTGCTTAGTTTCCTGGGGTTAAATCTGGATAAGCTCCATCGGTCCAACATCTGGAGCAGTTTAGTTTGCAGCTCTGTGTTTCCAGCAACATATGCCTCCACAAGATTAAACCTCTCCATTAGTAGCAAGGGGGTACACATCTGTAGAATAAAAGAGACCAAAGACCATTACAGGGCACATCCCAGCTATACATTAAGCAAAATAATTCTAACCCCTGACTCCCCATTGACAAGAATGCCCCTCACTTCCTGTCTCATTGACATGACAGGAAGTGAATGAAAATCACTCTAAACCCCTGCTATTTTTAGTTGCATTCCACTTTAATCTGTTTTGATCATGTGCTGTGTTTCTGTTGTTTATTGGAATATTTCAGGAGAAAGGGTTATAACCAGGAAATTATTCATAGCTTCTCTATTCAATTGCATACACAACCATGAGTTGATACGCATCTGTGCACATTTTTGTGCATTTAGTGTACTTGATGGAAAACATCTGCACAAGCACATATTTTGTGATAAACAAAGAACGCCAGTATTGCTATACACCTTAAAGAGGAACTGCAGTCTGCTCACATCATTTGTAATAAAAACATCTTTGCCATTCTGATGCTTCCCTCCAACAACTTTGCATATTATATTATATATACTGTGATTCTGTACTTGCTAAATATGCTGCAGAAATCTCCCTCCACTAAATCTGGCTGCTGCCATTTTAACTGTGGGCAGCTGAAGCTGCTGCCTGTTCACTTCCTGGAGTTACACAGAGGCACACCTGCAATTCTGTGGCTTTCATTGGTCCTCTTATGACTTATCCACCCTCCCTTCCTGGCAAACTCTCACTAGAGTGAGAGAGAGCGCTGTGCATGATGTCATAAGCCTAAGCCAATGATCAAACAAGAAACAGGAAGTGTGCTGCATAATGTATTTACTGGCAGAAAATAAATGTTTTACTATCAAAAGATAAAACAACAAGGGCAGAAGATTTAATAGATGGAAAGATGAAAAAATGACTGAAGGGTTAGTTAAATAGTTTGTGGCTGGGGCTAGGGCTCTGAAGCTAGATACAAAGATGGGTAGGTGTCTCTTTCATTCTTTTCAGACAAAGATCTGTCCATTTCTGCCATGTTACAGCTAGCCTTGGACATCTGGGGGAGGATGACCTCTATACCAAAATGGATTTTTTTGTGCAAAACTTTAACATAGTGGAAGTGAGGAGGTATCCTCAGCACTGGGCATATGCATAGAAAAGGTAAACCAAAGAATCTATACCAGAGATCTGCAAGACTGGGGTTTGTGCAAAAGTTATACAGCGCACACAGACCTATCATTTCCCACATCAATCAGGCAAAATCACCTTATATCTCTATGGGTGCCTGAAAGCCCCACTTCAATTACAATTTTATTTTTTGGGTTTTGAACACAGCAAGAAAGAGATAGAACTTTTATTAGGTAGCTGTATGTGACTTCCTGTCCTGGTGACACACATACTTCCCAATCCTTGTCCTGGTGTCGCAAAGGTTAAGAAAACAGCTTTTGTTACAGACAGCAACAAACGCCTGGAAGAAGTTCTACCCATTCCTCAATGTATTCAAAACAAGAACAAACATTTTGGCTGGAGTTTGGCTTTAAGGTGATTCTAAAGGCTGAAGGTAAAAAACCTTTAGTATGTAGCTCCCTCCCCACTTACCTGAGACCAATCTTAATCCAGTGATGTGCACAAGAGCAGCTGCTCTCTCGGCTCTCTCCCTTTGACACCCGCTGCTGTCAATCACAGCCAGTGAGGACAGAGCGGAGAGCAGGGGGGTGGGGCCAACACACACACACACACACACACACAAGGCTCAGGAGGAAGCATGCACAAGTGCCACTTTCTATAGGAGCATTCAGCAGGGGGAAGAAGCCAGAAGCTTCGACTGGGGGCCCGAAAACCATTTCACAGAGCCGGTATGTATAGCAGGTTTGTTATTACAAAAACATTTACATCACTTTAGTATCACTTGAAGTCATGCAATTGGAGACCCAGATATTATATGGGCCATAACTAGAATAGCATGTTATCCACTCACTTGTTCCAGGTCCAGATCTGGTTGCAGGTTCAGTCTGGTACTTAAAATGGCTGCCTGCAAAGAAAGTAAAAAACACACCATGTATTTTCTAGTAATAACGTTTTTTTCTACTGCAAATATATTCCACAGTCCAGAAAACTGTTTACATCAAAACCAATGGCGCTTATACTCTGACTGAAGCTAGACATAGATGGGTTGTTTATTTTGCCCATCGGCCAAAGGGCTGGATGGGGAAAAATAAAAATAAAACTGGTTCTCCCATCCACACAAACGAGGAGGATAGAGGAATCTCCCCTGCTGTGCTGATCTGACAACACTTATCAGCGCTGCAGCTGTTGATCGAATGAAAATTCTCCCCACAACCTGTTGTGATCGTCTTCTGTTCAGCAGAAACTGCCATAAAGGGATTGAAATTCGGCCAGTCCCCGCTGAACTTGGATCCATCTATGGCCAGCTTTAGACTGGTTGAATGCTAGTCCCCTATGCCACTTAAGCTAAAACCATGTGATTAATGCCTTGGTATCTGATTAAAAAAAAAAAAAGATGGAAACTATAATAGTTCAAGGACAATTTTTTTTAAAGGTCATTTGCACATTAGATGCAGTGGGACTGGCTGGGCCACTATTCCAGTGCTGTCCCACTGCATGTCTGTGTGTTGGGTTTGCACCACTGCATTGTGGTGTACAGGCAAGGTGCGCTGAGAAAAAGTACTGCACGCAGTACTTTTTCTCAGCATAGCGTGAAACAATCTACTGCCTGGCAATTGAGCTTTATGAGATGTCTGTGTGACGTCTGTGTGACCCTATATGCTGCCTATTGGGGGTGCTGGAGGATGTGGTTCCCGAGGAGCTGACCAGGGTAGCTATCTCCAGAGTACTGTTCCAGGCTAGGAAATTGATTTTAATGGGATGGAAGTCTGCCTCTCCGCCGGCTCATTCCTCATGGATTACCCACGTGGGAAATGCGTTCGTAATGGAAAAATATATTTATCAGCATAGAGGGTGCCCGAGCAGGTTTGAGAAAATATGGGAGTTATGGCTGGATACGCCGGGCTTGAGTCCCAGGGAACTTGTCATGACTAGACTTCTAAGGTGTCTGTAAACAGGTGCAATTCTGATGTCCTGAAGGTCTGTAAGCTGCATTAATAATATTGGGGCGGGATGGCATGTATATCAGATGGAGGGGGGAGGATGGTGTCCGTGGGTAAAGTGAGAGACAAATGTCTATTCAAGTATGCTGTACGCTTTGATGGATTCAACCTCTGTCTATGCACTGCAAAGTTGTACTGTTTGTTCTTTTTGTCTATGATCAATAAACATCTTTCCGATTAAAAAAAAAAAAAGATATGCACTATTAAGTATAACAACTATTGCTACACACAAATCTCCAAATTGTGTGGAAATGTATAACAATAATACAACATGCATGTGTATAGAAAATAATAATAAATGAACAAATCTGTGTACTGAACACAAAGTCCAACAAAGAAGAGTTGTTGTTCAGAAGTGAAACCCAGTGATAAGATCAAGGTAATGTATCTTCTACCGTAAACGTAGGGTTGTATACTCTTACCAGAAAAGGTGGACTCAAATACTGGTAACATTTAGTCAATCAAGCAGAGAAAGACAGGATCTGCACTCCTCCAAGGCAGTCATGGGGTCCCGAACGATTTCCAAAAGAAGCATCCAGGGGTCTTGTGGACAGCCGTACAAGTAGAAGACCAGATTACAATGCCAGATGGAAGGACCAAAAAAGCTCTCGTCAGGAGGGAGATAAAGAGAAAAAAAGGCTCCACATGGTATAGATCGAAAGGGTAGGTTTTATTAAATAAAAACAAAAAAACATCCGTAATAATAAAATTTGTGATCACAAAGATAAAAAAGCAATGTGGGGAGCGGTAAGCCAAGCCCGACGCGTTGTCTAAATAGACTTCAACAGGGGCATATGCTTATTTATCTTTGTGATCACAAATTTTATTATTACAGATGTTTTTTGGTTTTCATTCAATAAAACCTACCTTTTTGGTCTACACCATGTGGAGTCTTGTTTTCCTCTTTATCTCCCTCCTGATGAGAGCTTTTTTGGTCCTTCCATCTGGCATTGTAATCTGGTCTTCTACTTGTATGGCTGTCCACAAGACCCCTGGATGCTTCTTTTGGAAATAGTTTGGGACCCCATGACTGCCTTGGAGTGAAAAAATGCCTCTTGGCAAATAAATAGATAATAAAAAATAGAATTGGTCGTACCATCATCCAGAAAATTTTGTATATAGAGATCGGAGGATTGGTCCCCGAATCAAAACTCCGAAAAATAGGGGGGTTGCGGACAGTTGGACTATCGCGGTACAGATAAGCAAATAAAGTAAGATATAAATGCACATATGTAAAAAAATAACTCAATTTTATTAATAAAAAAATAATCGACAATAACATTCATATATAATTAAAAACATTTGGTGGCATATCACCAATAGAAGAATCCCCAGGTGGGGGAAAAAAAACAAATGGGACATGGGTCCCGAAGGGCATCTCTACTAGTGGTGTGAACCGATTTGTCAGGAGAATGTCTGCAAACGATTGATAATTTAATCAGAGAACTATACAATGAACAAATTCAGAAATACAATCTCATACATAAAAACAAGAACCAGTGTATAATGAGGGGAACATTTGATCAAAGCTGCTTGCCTAAAGCCCGTTATAGACCCGGGACACTGAAGGTACCACAAATGAGGAATCCCCCGCGGCGGACATGGGGGGACGTGCCATGGATGGACTAACTGTCCAAATGGTAAAGAGAGGATGTCGGTAATTATTAAGACAATTGATATAGATAACCAAAGGACAGGGGCAAGTGAGGGTGGGTAAGGAAGAGTGAAGTGTACTATTGGTGAGGCATATGGGAGTGATACAAGGGGGTGACCAAAGGAAACCAAATATATAAAAAGTAAACATAAAACATATTAAGTGAGTGGAAGTGAGTGAAAAAGGGAATGGAAGACATGCCTGGAATCAGGTATGTAAGTGAGGGGGAGCAGTGGTGTAAAGCCAGAGAGGGGTGATGTGATGATAAAATGTGTGCGGAAGTGAGGATGAGAGGATGGGAGGGAGATGTGTGAAAAGGGAAGGGGGGAGAAGGGGAAGGAGAGCACAAGGTGAGGAAAAGATGAAAAAAAAGGGGGGGGAAGCGGAAACCAGGGGACAAGTGAAAGGGAGGAGGGGGAGAAGGGAGGGGGAGAGAAGGGGAAAGGGGAAAGGGAAGGAGTTGTGAAAGGGCTGGAAAAGGGGGGGATGGATAGGTGAGAAAGGGGGAAAGAAAGGGGGGAAAAGACAGGAGTAAAATTGGTAGGTTAGGTATGGGGAAGAGAAGGGGGGTTAAAGGGGAGGGAGGGAGTGGGGGGGAAAGGGGAAAAGAAAGGAAAGTGAGGGCACCTTAAGGGGAGGGAAAGGGAAGGGGGAGTGCAGATCCTGGCTTTCTCTGCTTGATTGACTAAACGTTAACAGCATTTGAGTCCACCTTTTCTGGTAAGAGTATTATGGTAGAAGATACATTACCTTGATCTTATCACTGGGTTTCACTTCTGAACAACTCTTTGTTGGATTTTGTGTTCAGGACACAGATTTGTTCATTTATTGGACATTTTTTATTTTCTATACACATGCAAGTTGTATGAAGCAATAGTTGTTATACTTAACCACTTAAGACCCGGACCTTTAGGCAGCTAAAGGACCCGGTCGTTTTTTGCGATTCGGCACTGCGTCGCTTTAACTGACAATTGCGCGGTCGTGCGACGTGGCTCCCAAACAAAATTTGCGTCCTTTTTTTCCCACAAATAGAGCTTTCTTTTGGTGGTATTTGATCACCTCTGCGGTTTTTATTTTTTGCGCTATAAACAAAAATAGAGCGACAATTTTGAAAAAAATGCAATATTTTTTACTTTTTGCTATAATAAATATCCCCCAAAAATATATATATATATATATAAAAAAATAGGCCGATACGTATTCTTCTACCTATTTTTGGTTAAAAAAAAAGCGTTTATCGGTTGGTTTGCGCAAAATTTATAGCGCTTACAAAATAGGGGATAGTTTTATTGCATTTTTATAAAAAAACATTTTTTTACTACTAATGGCGGTGATCAGCGATTTTTTTCATGACTGCGACATTATGGCGGACACTTCGGACAATTTTGACACATTTTTGGGACCATTGTAATTTTCACAGAAAAAAATGCATTGTTTACTGTGAAAATGACAATTGCAGTTTGGGGGTTAACCACAAGGGGGCGCTGATGGGGTTATGTGTGACCTTATGTCTGTTTCTAACTGTAGGGGGTATGGCTGTAGGTGTGACGTCATTGATTGTGATTCCCTATATAAGGGAACACACGATCGATCACGGCGCCACAGTGAAGAACGGGAAAGCTGTGTTTACATACAGCTCTCCCCGTTCTTCAGCTCCGGGGACCGATGGCGGGACTCCATCGGCGATCGGGTCCGCGAGTCCCGCGGCCACGTAGCTTAGGACCGGGTAGCGTGCACACGCCCGACCCCACGGCTGGGCTTAAAGGGTAACGTACATATACGTTGGTGTGCCCAGCCGTGCCATTCTGCCGACGTAAATCGGCGTGAAGGGGTCCTTAAGTGGTTAATAGTGCATATCTAGTTTGCACCTTCGCGTTACAATTTTTAATCCACTTTAGTCACAAATTTTAGTCACATTTTTATGTAGCAGCTTTTTGTCACCATTTTGGATTAGCGCAGTATTTTCCACTCTTTACAGAGTGTATCCACAACAAAAGATTCGCAGTGCATTAAGGGTTTACTAAAGAGAGCAGCACAGAAGCTGTTTGCTTTTAGACTTTCTCTCTCTGAAATTTCTTACTGAGCTAGCTGTGCACATCAGGGTGGAAAGTCCCCTTTCAGAATTTTGTCTAGTGTGTGCATATTTTAGTTTGAGCTATGGAGCTTTGTAGACAACCAAGAGGTTGATTTACTAAGACTGAAGAGTGCAAAATCTGGTGCAGCTCTCCATAGAAACCAACCAGGTTCCAGGCTTATTTGTCAAAGCTTAACCACTTGCTGACCGCGCTGTAGCCGAACGACGGCTACAGTGCAGCCAGGTAGTACTGGGATGCCATCATATGATGAATGCTCCTTGCTGTGAAGACCAGTAATAGGTAGGGGCAGTGACAGTTTTTTGTATTGTTGTCATTGTGGTCAGGCAACGCACTAGAACCTTTGCTTCTATGTGCAGGGTGTTTAGTGTGCTCCTGCTCCTTTAACCACTTGATCACTGGGCATGTAAACCCCCTTAATAACCAGACCAATTTTTAGCTTTCGGTGCTCTCACAATTTGAATGACAATTACTCATACAACACTGTACCCAAATGAAATTTCCGTCCTTTTTTTCACACAAATAGAGCTTTCTTTTGGTGGTATTTAATCACCGTTGGGTTTTTTATTTTTTGCGCTATAAGAGAAAAAAAAAGACTGAAAATTCTGTAAAAAAAAATCATTTTTCTTTGTTTCTGTTATAAAATTTAGCAAATTTAGTATTTTTTCTTCATTCTTTTGCATAAATGTGAAAGATGAAGTTACGCCGAGTAAATAGATACCCAACATGTCACCCTTCAAAATTGCACACGCTCGTGGAATGGCGCCAAACTTTGCTACTTAAAAATCCCCATAGGCGACGTTGTAGGGTATTGCAGAGTATTGCAGAGTAATGTGGGGTATTGCAGAGTAGTGTGGGGTATTGCAGAGTATTGCACAGTATGGGTATTGTGTATTGCACAGTATGGGGCAGGGATGGATGGCTGGCTGGATCTGTGACTGCATGTGTCACAGATCCAGCCCACAGCACTCGTGCTGCATCTGCTCTCTCCCCCCCTCTCCTCTCACACTGTACCGTTCGGTACAGAGAGGTAAGGATGGAACCGGCGTCATGTGTTGTTTACAAGTGATCGCTCCGTCATTGGATGGAGCGATCACGTTGTAAACCGCCGCTATCAGCGGCGATTTACCGTGATCCGTGATGCGCCGGGTCCTCCGGACCCGGCGGTCACGGACATTCCCGTGTGCGCGCCCCAGAGGGCGCGCGATTCTGGGAGGACGTCCATGGACGGCCTCCCAGAGTTAAGCAACCACCTTGTAGACGTATATCGTCTATAGGGCGGTTGGTAACTGGTTAAGGAGGATTGGGCTCCCTCCAGTTATCTGCCATCAGCATACATATGTTTCCATTGAGGAAACTTTAAATTTTAGAGTTAGGACTGCAATACACAGGGAGCCTTGACGGGGCCTGCAGCTTACACATGTATTTGCAAATGCGTGCAACTAAACCCCTGTTTTTAACGCACTGTTAGGTGAATTTGGTTGGTTGCTGATTGGTTGGTAAGTTGAGCTTAGCTGAGCTAAGCTGAGGTTATTGTGTGTGTTTGTTAACATGCGTTTGCCCTTCCAATGCTCCTTGCTGTGAAGATTAGTCATAGGTAGGGGCAGTGACAGTTGTTTTTTGTATTGATGCCTTCATATGATAGCATGGCGCGCTCTGTGATCGCAGTGTCCTCCGGATCTGCTGAGCACAGATTGTCTCTTTTATCTCAGTCAGTGGCTCTTTACCACATGATCAATTGTGTCAAATCACAGAAGTAAACAAAAGTTGGTTATGGGCACTCCTTTCCTCATGCTGACAAAATGAGGATTAGAGGGCTTCTCTAAAAAAAACAAAAAAAAACAGGTACACCGATTATCAGTGTCCTTATCAATGCAGTCCCAACAGTGCCCAATAGTGCTGCCAATCAGTGCCTAACAGTACCATCTATCAGTGGCACCTACCAGTGTCCATTAGAGCTGAATATCAGTGCTTATCAGTACAGCCTCATCAGCGCACATCAGTGAATGAAAAAAAAAAACCTGTTTGCAAAATTTTATAACAAAACTATGAAAAAGTTGTTTTTTTTTTTTTTTTTTTTTTTTTTTTTTTCGCTTTTTATTCATTTGTTACCAAAAAAAAAAACCCCAGTGGCAATTTAATTCCACCAATTATTAGTCTTAAAATGTTTTTTTTTATAAAAATGAAAATTTGGGTACAGTGTTGCATGACCGCGCAATTGCATTCATAACCTGAAAATTGGCCTGGGTTGGAAGGGGGTAAGAGTGCCCGGTAGGCAAGTGGTTAAGGGAACAAGCTGAAGTTAGAAGCCGATTGGCTGCCATGCACAGCTGCACCAGATTTTGTACACTCCAGTTTTAGTAAATCAACCCCAGGGGCTCTTTCAGCAAAGCAATCAAGTCTAACCTGGAAGAAGAAAAAGCCTAAAACTCCTTTTAGGCTCGGTTCACACCCAATCTGGGCGCGGATCGCGCAGCAACGCTGTGCGTCCCTATTCTCTGTTTCACGGACAAATCAGGGCAGAATCTTTGCCAGAATTTGGCCCTGAAACTGAGCCAAAGACGCACAGCCGCCACGGAGATATGTGAACCGGCTGCATAGAGAGCTGGTCACATTCTCCTGCTATGCAAATTGGATGCGGTGAAACCTGCATCTAATTCGCATAGGTGTGAACCCAGAATTAGTGTTATTTTTTTTTTTTTTTTTACCGACTAGAACAAAAATAATAAATATAAAACCACTATACATTTTTATAGGCATAATTAAATATGCCTTTGAATTAGGGCTGCCTATAAACCCGAACATACTGTATACTGTATATGAGGCTAATTTAATTCAGATAAAGTGAGTTTAATTACCACCTTAATCAGCCACAGAACCTGTGCAGTTAACCACTTGCCATCCGCCCATGCCTAGCGGGCGTGAACACAATGTTCTTGGTGCAATCGCGGGTCGCCGGCGGAGAGGCAGAACGGGGAGATGCCCAAGTAAACAAGGCATTAACCTGTTCTGCCTAGCAACATGACAGGGATGTACTGCTCCCCGTCATCCGGAGCAGTGATCGCGGTCATGTTGTAGTGAGACCATGCCCCCTACAGTTAGAACACAGTAATGGGACACACTTAACCCCTTGATCGCTCCCTAGTGTTTAACCCCTTTCCTGCCAGTGTCATTTATACAGTAATCAGTGGCTATTTTTTATCTCTGATCGCTGTATAAATGTCAATGGTCCTAAAATAGTGTCAAAAGCATCCGACCTGTCCGGCATAATGTCGAAGTCCAGAAAAGAAAAAAAACGCAGATCGCAACCATTACTAATAAAATAATAATAATAATAATAATAAATAATAATAAAAATGCCATAAATATATCCCCTATTTTTTTTAAGATGCTACAACTTTTGCGCAAACCAACCAATATACACTTATTGCGATTTTTTTTACCAAAAATTTGTAGAAGAATTTTAAGGAAGAAATTCGTTATTTTACATATTTTTGGGGGATATTTATTATAGCAAAAAGTAAAAAATACCTTTTTTTTTCAAAATTGTCTTTTTTTGTTTATAGTGCAAAAAATTAAAACCGCAAAGGTGATCAAATACCACCAAAAGAAAGCTCTATTTTTGGGGGGAAAAAAAGGACGACAATTTTGTTTGGGTACAACGTCGTACAACCGCGCAATTGTCAGCTAAAGTGACGCAGTGCCGAATCACACTCAGGAATGCACTCAGAAAGGGGGCGAGAGGGGAAGTTTCAGGAGTAAGGGCACTTTCACACGGGGCGGATCAGTAATGATCTGCCTCCGTGTGTCTGTCAAGCTCAGCGGGGATCCTCCGTAAAATCCCCGCTGAGCCGTTGGCTGACAGGGCGGTCCCCGCACACTGTGCAGGGACCGGCCTGTCTTTCCTCCGCTCTCCCCTATGGGGGGATCGGATGAACACGGACCGTATGTCCGTTTTCACGCGATCCGATAGACGGAAGAAAAATAATATTTTCTTCCATCCGAAAAATCTGATCTTTGCGGAGGCGGGTGATTACGGGTGTCAGTGGATGGTCATCCGCTGACACCCGCAATCACATAGGGACCAATGTATGTCCCGTTTTCATCCGCAACAGATGGATGAAAATGCGGACATACGGTTCGCACATGTGAAAGGGGCCTAAGGAACATTTTTCCTAGATTGTAAGCTCTAACGATCAGGGCCCTGTATGCCTCCTGTATTCAATTGTATTGTAACTGTACAGTCTGCTCTCATGTTGTAAAGCGCTGCGCAAACTGTTGGCCCATATAAACGCTTTCTTTTCACTAATTTCTGGTGTGGAAAGCTCCATGTGGAGTACCAATGTCATAAAATGTCCTGTTCTGAAAAACAAAATATCAACACATATATAAGATTAACAGTATGACGGAGTCAGAGCACAGCAGCCACCATCTGAGTTTTCCGATACAGGTTTTGTCCCGTGACAGATTCTCTTTCAATCTTTAGGCCAAGCACAATTTGACCTGGTCTGTCTAGAAGTGACATCCAGCTATGACGATTTACTCAAGTGACATCCACAGGTAGCACCGTCGCTTCAAGAACACACCGCAGCATACCACAGACAGAGGCCACCCTGAGACCTTAAATACATCCCAGGCCATTCATTCTCAGGACCCTTCGCTAATCCAAGCTGACAAGAGGCTGAATGCATTTGCTGCACTATCAGAAAGCAGTGAAGCATGCACGGACTTGCCAGACTGGGCCTCTGTTTGTGTGACAATGGCTGTTCTCCGCGGGAGGGGCCTGCCTGTGACAAGAGGCACCTTTGTCCTCTCCTCTCTGCCTTTTGGAGTGCAGCAAAGTCTCATTCAGCCCGCCACAGTCACTCTTTCAAAGGGCTGAAGTGTAACATGAGACAGCCATGAAACACTAGCCAGCCTTCTGCCTACCCCTTATTATTCTCAGGCACCGCCTGCTCCATTCAGGGGGTCTTCAGAGAATAGCTGCACACTACATGAGCCTCTGCTGTGCTCTGAATTCCACCATTGTCTGCTAATAATCGCAAGAAAGGAGAAGCCAAGGGAAAAGAGGACATAGGCATCACTGAAGCCATCTTGAATATCCAGGGAGCCATCTTAGGGGATATGGTGGAAGTTTCTGCAAACGTATACCTGGCCATATCATGGCTTACAGTAAGGTTAAAAAAAAGAAAACTGCACCATCATCCATTTCAGGTTCCATTTTGTGTTGCCAGGTGGACCCCTGTAGAAACGCTAGGTAAATAATAAAAATTAATTTGTTAAACTGTGTTTGCACCCCTGCAAGCCGATTCTGCAAATCGCACTGCGTTTTGCGAACCGATTTTGGGGTGTCGTTAACATACACATATGCAGTGCGGGTGCAATTTTGATGCGGTGCGGAAACCGCACAGAATTTACCGCAAATTCTGCATTGTATCAGTGTAAACCAGGCCTAGACAAGGAGTGGTAGAGTTACATTTCAGACAATAAGCCCCCGTTCACACCGCTTCTAAAGTAGTGCAATGTCAAAGCCGAACAGTGCAATTTTCAGTGCCGATTTCATTGCGACTTCATTTAACAAAAGTCGGTAGACAGTAATGCAGGAAACTTCTTCATAAATGATTAATGAACCATTCCATTGCCAGCAATAGGGTCAGGGCCGGATTTGCTCTCCCTGCCGCCCCAAGGCCAGGTTCCGCAATGCACACCCTCCCCACTAACCGAACTACCCCCCCCTCCCCAAATCAATGGAGAATGGCACCCGGATGGCAGGGGCGGCACGGTTAGTTCAAATATTTTTTTTTATTTTTACTTTATCACTTTTTTTATTTTTATTTATTTGTAGCTTGTCGCTTACTTTTTTTTTTTGTATAATTTTCCTGTCACCTCCAAAACAGGAGTCCTAGCACTGTGCTAGAACGCCTGTCACAGCTGAGATGGGAAGAGCACAGCTCTCCCCTCTCACTTCATACATCGGCAGCAGGAACAAAAGACAAACTCGGTGGCCGGGGGGAGGATGGAGTTCCGAAGACAGAGCCAGCAGAGAGAGGTATGTGGGGTGGGGGGGGAGGGGAGGACGGACGGGAGCACACATTTAACAAGTGATTTCGGCGATATCGCCGCAATCACTTGTTAATGAGTGCGCGGATTCCCCCATAACTTACCACCCTTAACTGTATGTTATGGGCGTCGGAGAAATCCATGCCACTGCCGCCCCTTGGCGCCCTGCCGACCCAAGGCCTGGCCTCAGTGGCCTTCTGGGAAATCCGGGCGTGAATAGGGTGCAACTTGTCATAACATAGGATAATAAAAATGATAAGGCCCCTTTCAGACTGGGGCGGGAGCTGCGGTGGCGGTATAACGCCGCTAAAAATAGCGGCGCTATACCGCCGGAATTGCCGCGGGTATCAGCCGCTAGCGGTGCGGTATTAACCCCCGCTAGCGGCCGATAAAGAGTTAATACCGCCCGCAATGTGCCTCTATAGAGGCGCATTGCGGGCGGTATTGCCGCGGTTCCCATTGTTTTCAATGGGAAGGAGCGGTGAAGGAGCGGTATACATGCCGCTCCTCTCACCGCTCCAAAGATGCTGCTGACAGGAGATTTTTTTGTCTCCCGCCAGCGCATCGCCTCAGTGTGAAAGCCCTCGGGCTTTCACATTGAGTCTGCAGTGCAGGAGTTTTTCAGGCGGGATAGCAGCACTATTTTTAGCGCTTTACCGCCTGAAAAACTCCTCAATGTGAAAGGGGCCTAAGTATGATGATTCTTTAGGACCAATTTTTGCTCTGGCGGCATTATTTTACATACATATCTTTCTATGTTTTTTAAGCAGCCCTGTCACCATGTTTTGAATGGTCTATTAAAAAAAAAAAAAATTACAGTTGCACTCTTCCTACAATGATCTGCATCCATCAGCTCAGCTCAAATAAAAGCACATTGAAGCGACACTTCCTGGAGTGTCAGATCCACTATCTTTTGAGCAAATGCTTCCTCCCTTGGCCCCTACATCATCTATCTTTTAATCTTTCAAGTTGGCAAATCATGAAATTGAAAAGCACTGCATACTAAACACTGACCTATTAACACAACACTAAACATTTGGCTAAACATGTTGGACCTCATGCACATTTGAGTTTAAAAACACAAATTTTACAGGCATTAGAGCTTTTTCTCCCTCTGCCTCCAACGAGTCACAAGACACCAAAGAGGGAAAATGGCTAATTGGGCCAAATTTGGACATTTTCACTTAGGGGTGGACTCACTTTTGTTGCCAGCAGTTTAGACATTGATGGCTGTGTGTTGAGTTATTTTGAGGGGACAGCAAATTTACACTGTTATACAAGCTGTACACTCGCTACTTCACATTGTAGCAAAGTGTCATTTCTTCAGTGTTATCACATTAAAAGATAGAATAAAATATTTACAAAAATGTGAGGGGTGTACTCACTTTTGAGAGATGCTGTATATGTCCAAAAAACATCACTTGTGCATTCAGGTGAGGAGCTTTTGAGCATAACAAAAACGTCTGACATTTTTTAACACATGTAAACATGTCTAAACGTGCATTAATGCTAGCAGCTTGAGCGTTTTTTTTTAGGTCAATGGCCAGCATACATTTTTATTCTGCCCATTTAAAAATGAAAGTGCTTGACACCTAAAACGCACTTGAAAAAACACGGCTTAACAGCGTTTTTGCAGTTGCTTTTTTCCTGCCAGACAAAAAGAATTAGGATACCCTTATGTGCATGGGGCCTTAGGCCTCATGCGCAGTGCTGCTGGTAAATGGACGTTTAGGAGCAGTTGGGCATTTTTTCTAACTTCCCCCGAACTCTTCTCTGTTATCTTATCTGTCCATGTACACGGGGTCATTTCTAGGCAGTTGAGTTTAGAGAAAAAAATGCGTTCAGAAGCTGAGTTTAAAGACATTTCAGGCGCCAAATGTGTCTAAATGTAGCTAAACACTAACTTGCATTTTGTCGTGTTTCATTTACAGGCCATTTTAAAAAAAAAATGCTTCTAAAACGCAAGCGCGCCAAAATTCTGCAAGTAAATGCGGCAAAACAGACGTTTTAAACATGGGTTACTATCCGTCAAGTTAAATCGTTCAGGAGAGGTTATAAAAACATCCTTGCCAAGGGGACCACGGGAAATTCCAAATTGCAGAAGATGGGACAGTGCGGTAGCATCATCTCATGAGATTTGGGTTACTGCTTGAGATATCACCAAAGAATGGTGATGTCACTTTCGTCTAAGATGAATACATCAATGCCCACGCCCTTTCCCTAGAGGTTTTTTTAAATTTTAGGGCAAGGCCCACCACATCCATTTCGGGCCTAATCTGGCACTCCTCTCCTACATGTAAAAATCATATTTCTTTGCTAGAAAATTACTCAGAACCCCCAAACATTATGGGGTAGATCCACGTACCTGGGCGCATTGATACGCTGGGTGCAGCGTATCCAAGATACCCTACGCCGCCGCAACTTATTTTTTTTCTTCCGAATCCACAAAGAATTTGCACCGTAAGTTACGGCGGCGTAGTGTATCTCTGGCGGCGTAAGGGCGCGGAATTCAAATGGATGTAATGGGGGCGTGTTTTATGCTAAAGTGGAGGTTCACCCGAAAACTTAATTTTTAACATTAGATTGATGCTCATTTTGTCTAGGGGAATCGGGTATTTTTTTAAAAATCGAAGCAGTACTTACCGTTTTGGAGAGCGATCTTCTCCGCCGCTTCCTGGTATGGGCTGCGGGACTGGGCGTTCCTATTTGATTGACAGGCTTTCGACGGTCGCATACATCGCGTCACGATTTTCTGAGAGTAGCCGAACGTTGGTGCGCAGGCGCCGTATAGAGCCGCACCGACGTTCGGCTTCTTTCGGCTACTCGTGACGCGATGTATGCGACCGTCGGAAATTGTACGCGGGAACGACGGCCATACTTAACATTGAGTACGCCTCATAACAGCACCTTTAACTATACGCCGGAAAAAGCAGAATGAAAACGACATAAAAAAATGCGCCGGCCGGACGTTCGTGGATCGCCGTAAATAGCTAATTTGCATACTCGATGCGGATTTAGACGGAAACGCCACCTAGCGGTCGTCGAAAAATTGCATCTACGATCCGACGGCGTACTAAGACGTACGCCTGTCGGATCGATCCCAGATGCCGTCGTATCTTGTTTTGTGGATACAGAACAAATATACGACGCGGGAAATTTAAAATTACGCCGGCGTATCAATAGATACGCCGGCGTAATCCTTTTGTGGATCTGCCCCTATATATGAATTTTTTAGCAGAATTGTATTGTACAATGTACAGTATATTCCCTATGGAAAAAAATGGCGGTTAATTCAACTTTTAATCTCTCATGGTATTTGCACAATCATTTTTCAAAAGCCTTTTTTTTGGGGGGGGGGGGGGGGGGAGTTTCATTAATTAAAAAAAAAAAAAATTAACAAAACAATAAATTTAGAACATTTTTTTTTATAATGCAATAAATGATTTTACTGCGAGTAAATTGATACCAAACATGTCACGCTTCAAAATAGCGCACACACTCATGGAATGGCGCCAAACTTCGGTACTTAAATATCTCCATCGGCAATGCTTTAATTTTTTTTTTACAGGTTACCAGTTTAGCGTTACAGAGGAGGTCTAGTGCTAGAATTGTTGCTTGCGCTCTAATGCACGCGGCAATACCTCACGCGTGTAGTTGTGAACGGTGTTTACATATGTGGAAGGGACTTGCGCGTGTGTTTGCTTCTGAACGCGAGCCACCGGGGACAGGGGCGTTTTAAAAAAATTTTTTACACTCTTGTACATTTTATTTTTTTGATCACTTTTATTCCTATTACAAGGAATGTAAACATCCCTTGTAATAGGAATCTATCGTGATGGGTCCTCTTTATGAAGAGCTGCGGGGTCACTTAGACCCCACATCTCTCCTCCAGGCTGGAAAGCATGAAATCGAAAAAAAGCTTACCAGCCGTGATCGTGGCTTTGTTAACATCCATGGCCCAGACGTGACGTCATAACTTTGCGCCCGGGCCTCCGAGGGTCAGAGATGACTGGTGACCATCTGGTCACCGGAAATCTCTATGGTCGTCAGCTGGCGGCAGACGATTCTTTCTCCGGGTCCCCGATGGCACTGGAGAACCCGGAAAAGCACAGGGTGGCAACGGGAGGGGACGTCCCCTCCTGTCACCTGTGAGAACGATCAAGTGGCGGAACTGCCACTATGATCATTCTTATGGTGCACAGAATCACCGGCTGTAAACAAGGATGTCCGAATGATGCCTGTAGCTGCAGGCATCATTCAGATATCCCCCCTGAAAGTCAAGGACGTCATATGACGTACTGCGGGCGGCAGGGGCAGACTGACCATTTGGGCACTCAGGCACTGCCCGAGGGCCCCATGCCACTAGGGGGCCCCCTCAGCCTCAGTAAACCCAGGGACAGTATGTAAAAATCTGTCCCTAAAATAATATGTATGTGTATACTGTGTGTGTACATATGTGTATATGTATGTATGTGTATACTGTGTTTGTGTACTGTGTATATGTATACTTTATGTGTGTACTGTGTTTCTGTATGTGTATTCTGTGTGTATGTATATTGTGTGTCTGATACAGTGTATGAATAATGTGTGTGTGTGTGTGTGTGTGTGTGTGTATATACACTGTGTGACCCCATAATCTATTACCTGGGGGCCCCGTAATCTCCTATTGCCCGGGGGCCCCATAATATCCTATTGCCCGGGGGCCCCATAATATCCTATTGCCCGGGGGCCCCATGAGTTGTCAGTCTGCCCCTGGCGGGCAGGATGTGGTTAAGCACCATTATTATATATGGTATGCAAAAACTAAGAACTGTCTAAAACACACAAGCCCAGTAAGGCATTTTTTGCACTCTTACCTCTTTATATTTGCCCATTAGGTGAAGGTGTGTGACAGGACCCAAAAGAAAAGAACGGTCAGCCTCTTGCAGGCGATAAATGGAGATGAGGTAATCTAGCAGCTGCCCTTCAGTGACTAGGTGGAAAACGCGGGCCTGAACCTTTTTCAACCTTAACCCAGACTGGGAAGAGAAAAGAGCATACAGGACCATTAGTGAATAACTACAGACATGCAGCTCAATAAAAAAAAATGGACAGGTTGGCATTTAGTTCTCACCAGCTGGCATTCCGGATGCTCCAACAACCATTTCTGAGTTTCATTAGCAATTATATTAGCCAGAGCATTCCCCTTTCCCTTTGAGATGTTACAACTTTCCAACAAGTCGAGGAGAGCGGTCTGTGGGTCATCTATAGTAGCCAGGAAATCTTTCATATTCGTACGTGCCTGGCAGAGCAGAAAAACACTACTTAGAAGCATATATTACAAAAAATATAACATAATATAAAAAATAAACATATATAACAAAATTAAAGTACAGCTCAGAGCAAATATACATGGCATGATCTTAAAGTACATTTCAATTTAGCTGGAGCAGTTCCCTGAAGTCTGTCTTTTTACAGAGTTACCACACACCAGCTGGAATTCAGGCTTGCAGTGGGCATGGCTACTGTTTAAGCTGATGACAAGAAAGATGGCAAGAAAGAGGGAGGTAGTTATGACAACAGTTTAGCTGGAGTTACTCTTTAAACATGTCATGGAGCATTTACAGGAAACTCCCTGGGGCACAAATATAGGAAACAGATATTGCTGGATTTTTTATTTTTTAAGGTGCAGACCACCTTTATAATTATATATATATATATCACACACACACATACATACATACATACATACACACACACACATATATACATATATACACAGTGCCTGCCATCATCTATCCTTTTCTCTTGGCGAGTCACTAACCTGAGGCCAGCATATTACCCATGAAGTGTTGGGACACCCGATAAACACAAGCTTATCATGAATCATTATTGACCCAAAGATGAAAGGCCCTGGACCTTGTACCTTTACAAATAAGTCAAAATAAGCCACTCCTATATTCCCATTGTGTCAAGTTCCTTCAAAAAAAACTTTTTTTTATTTTTTATTATTCACTTTTTAATTTTATTGTATAGACATAAATAAACACAATCACACGTTAACCACTTCAATACCGCACACCGCCATATGATGTCCACAAAGGGGATCTCCCATCCCGGGTGGACGTCATATGATGTCCTGGACTTTGTGCGGTGATATCTGAATGATGCCTGCAGCTAGAGGCATCATTTAGGCGGCGATACTGCGCACCATTAGAACGATAATAGCGGTGGTTCCTCCGCTTGATCGTTCTTATAGGCAGTGGGAGGGGACATCCCCCCTCTCCCGCCGACATCCGGTGCTTCTCTGGGCTCCCCCGTGCCATCGGGGACCCGGAGAAAGGATTGCCCTGCGCCGGATAGGAAGCATAGAGATGACTGGTGACCAGATGGTCACCAGTCACCTCTATGACCGTCGGAGGCCCGGGCGCGATGTGATGACGTCACGCCCGGGTACCCGTAAGTAAACAAAACCGCAATTGCGGCTAGTAAGCAAGAGATCTATGAACTTTTTTTTTCACGATCTCATGCTTTCCATCCTGGAGGGGAGATATGGGGTCTTATTGACCCCGCATCTCTTCTAAAAGAGGACCTGTCACACACTATTCCTATTACAAGGGATGTTTATATTCCTTGTAATAGGAATAAAAGCGATTAAAAAAAAAAAATGTAAAAAAAAAAAAAAGAAGTGTAAAAAAATAAATAAGTAAAAAAAAAAAAAAAAAAAAAAAAATTAAAACACCCCTGTCCCCGGTACCTTGCGCTCAGAAGCGAACGCACACGCAAGTCCCGCCCACGTATGTAAACGTTGTTCAAACCACAAGTGAGGCATCGCCACGTGCGATAGAGTGTGTGCAAAATTCTATCACTAGACCTCCTCTGTAACTCTAAACTGGTAACCTGTAAAAAATTTCAAAGCGTCGCCTATGGAGATTTTTAAGTAACAAAGCTTGGCGCCATTCCATGAGTGTGTGCAATTTTAAAAGCATGACATGTTAGGTATCTATTTACTCGGCGTAACATCATCTTTCATATTTTACAAAAAAATTGGGCTAACTTTACTGTTTTGTTATTTTTTAATTCATGAAACCATTTTTTTTGCCCAAAAAAAGTTGATTGAAAAATTATTGCGCAAATTCCGTGCAAGATAAAAAGTTGCAATGACTGCCATATTATTCCCTAGGGTGTCTGCTATAAAAACATATGTAATGTTTGGGGGTTCTGAGTAATTTTCTAGCAAAAGAATGATGATTTGTACATGTAGGAGAGAAGTGCCAGAATAGGCCCGGTATGGAGGTGGGTATAAAGGCCCGGTATTGAAGTGGTTAAAAACATCCTATTCCTTCATCTCTGCTCTATCCATCTACTCCCCCTGCCTCTATAGACCATACCATAACCTCCCCCCCCCCCCACCCTTCTTACCTCCTTGATTCCCTACCCTACACCGTCATCATTTCCTGACTCACTGAACTCCCACCATTTCCCCCATATATTCCGGAATCTCTCCAGTGAGTCTTCTTCTGTATAGATAGTTTCCTCTATAACTCTTATCGTTTCAACCCTTGCAACCCAGTCCTTCATACTCAGAACTTGCTAGGACCTCCAGAGACTCGGTATCAGGATCTTGGCCGCATTTAAAAGAAATAGAACTAAAGTATTCTTGTATTGATGGGCAGTTTTTCTTGTATAATAAAAAACAATCCCAAGGATTCTTCTGAATCTGTTCTTCTGTGATTTGGTAGGTTGCTGCCAAGATTCCCTCCCAATAGGGTTGGTGCATTCCCACCAGAGGTGCGCAAAGATCCCCAGGCATCACATCCCCTCCAACAAGCTGGGAGACTCTGCCCCATTCCTATGCGCCCTTTGTGTAATTTCCTCATACGTGCAAATCCTATTTCCTTTTATTACATGTTGTAATAATATTTCTTCTTTTTATGCCCATCTAGTGAAATATATGTGTTCCTCTTTCCCTGGCTTAAAGTTTGTGCCCAATATCGATAATAGCAGTGAATTATGGTCCCAATGGTGCATTCTTCCTAGACCAGAGATATGCAATTAGCAGGCCTCCAGCTGTTGCAGAACTACAAGTCCCATGAGGCATAGCAAGACTCCATTGCTATAAGACTCCAGCCATAAGCATGACACCCAGAGGCAGAGGCATGATGGGACTTGTAGTTTTGCAACAGCTGGAGGTCCGCTAATTGCTTATTCCTGTCCTAGACCATCCCACATTTTTAAGATGTTTCTGGTTAGTGGATTTATACTGTTAGCCAATTCTCGGTGCTGCCGTGGTATCCAAACCATCTTCCCTAAATCTACCTTGCCTTGTGAAATCTCCATATTTACCCAGCTTCTCCCCTCTTTATTATAAATCCACTCTACCATGCCAGAAATATCAATCGCAGTTAATGTCTCCTTCTACCATTTCAGTTTTCGATGAATGCAAACAGCATGAAGCGCACTTATCACATCCTAAAGTGTGTTTCCCTTTTGCAGTCAAATATGAAAAACCCCACAGTATGTACAGGTACAATGGATATAAAAAGTCTACACACCCGTTAAAACGTCAGGTTTATGCGATGTAAAAAATTGAGACAAAAAATAATCATTCCAGAACTTTTTCCACCTTTAATGTGACCTACAAACTGTACAACTGAAATCTTTTATGGGGGTTAATGTGGTTCCATAAAAGTGTGCACACCCTCTTATAATTGGAGATGAAACTCAGAATTAATCGTATTCAATCAGAATTTAATTGCAGTCAGTACACACTGACATCCTTGAAAAAGTCCTTTTGATTAACCCCAAATAAAAGTCCAGCTGTTCTAGTAGGTCTTTCCTGGCATTTTTTTTGTCACATCCTACAGCAAAAGCCATGGTCCACAGAGAGCTTTAAAAGCATCAGATGGATCTTATTGTTAAAAGGTATCAGTCAGGAGAAGGGTACAAAAGAATTTCCAAGGCATTAGATATACCATGGAACACAGTGAAGACAGTCATAATCAAGTGGAGAAAACACGGCACAAAAGTGACATTGCCAAGAACGGGATATCCCTCCAAAATTGAAGAAAAGACGGGAAGAAAACTAGTTAGGGAAGCTGCCAAGAGGTCTACAGCAACATTAAAGGAGCATCAGGAATATTTGGCAAGTACTGGCTGTGTGGTACATGTGACAACAATCTTTCGTATCCTTCACATGTCTGGGCTATGGGGTAGAGTGGCCAGATGGAAAAACTTTTTCTTACGAAGAAAAACATCCAAGCTCGTCTAAATTTTGCAAAAACACATCTGAAGTCTTCCAAAAGCATGTTGGAAAATGTGTTATGATCTGAGGAAACCAAGGTTGAACTTTTTGGCCATAATTCCAAAAGATATGTTTGTTGCAAAAACAACACTGCACATCACCAAAGAACACCGTACCCACCGTAAAGCATGGTGGTGACAGCATCATGCTTTGGGACCGTTTTTCTTCAGCTCGAACAGGGGCCTTAGTCGAAGTAGAGGGAATTATGAACAGTTCAAAATACCAGTCAATATTGGCACAAAACCTTCAGGCTTCTGCTTGAAAGCTGAACAGGAAAAGGAACTTCATCTTTCAGCATGACAACGACCCAAAGCATACATCCAAATCAACAAAAGAATGGCTACACCAGAAGAAGATTTAAGTTTTGGAATGACCCAGCCAGATCCCAGACCTGAATCTGGTTGAAAAATCTGTGGGGTGATCTGAAGAGGGCTGTGCACAGGAGATTCCCTCTCAATATGACAGATTTGGAGCGTTTTTTGCAAAGAAGAGATGTGCAGTGCTGATAGACTCATACCCAAAAAGACTGGAGCACTGTATTAAAATCAGAAAGGTGCTTCAACAAAGTATTCGTTTAAAGGTGCACACACTTATGCAAAGATATTTTTTATTTTTACTTCCCTCTACCTAAAAGTACAGTTTATAGGCCACATTAAAGGTGGAAAATTATTATGAAATTATTTATCTTTGTCTCATAATTTTACATGACAGAAACCCGACATTTTAACAGGGGTGTGTAGACTTCTTATTTCCATTGTATGTTATGTGTTCCCATTCACACAGCCTGTCTTATTTTTTTTCTTACCTGTTATATGCTTCTCAGGAGGGGGTATCATGACAGACTGCAAGGTTTTTTGTTTAACAATGTTCTTCATACATACAATGCAAGAAGCCCAGCCTCTATAGCTTTAACACTTTGTTAGGACAAGACTAAGGACAAATGGCAATAAAGATCTACCTGCACAGTACAGACAGAATTAAAAGAGAAATATAGCCAAAGCCATTTTGACTGTACTTCTATAGATCACCGGAGAGCAGTGGGCCAACAGTGGGCTAAATTCTGCTGCTGGCCGACATCACTCAGCCGGTCTGGACTCTGAAAAGGTCCAGACCGTATAGTCAAGATCTGCCGAGAGCCTAAACCAGGCCCTCCCATCCGCTCCTCATCCCAGTGAGCACTGGAGGGGCAGAACAGAGAGCCAGAGACCAACAGTCATGGCTCTCTGCTCAGATCGGAGGGGAGAACTGAGCGATCAGCTGTGTTTGATCACTCATTTCATACTGCAAAGCCGACGGGGAAGAGCTGCAGCATCGATACTGCATTCATCTAGGCGCATATAATTACGTTTTTTGTCCATACTTTTCTTTTATCTATGGTAAACACAGCTGCTCACCCCATTCATAAACAAAGAAAACCACCTAGGAGATTTTCTTGCTGGAGTGTCTAGAATACAGCATTTCAAAAGAGAAGTTGTTTTTTTTCAGTTACGCTATGTGAATGGGAGCATTTAATAAATATAAAGTAGCTGTGTCCCCAGCCCCACTGCAAAAGTGTCCCAATACCAAGATCCCTGCAGCCAATTCCTCATCTCCATGCTACAGCCAATATAATGAAGCCTTGTATTCAGCCATTCATTGATCAGTTATTTGCACTCAGTAGGGGAAAAAAAAAATAAATGCACAGGTCCAGGAGCCTGTCTGTCCAATCTTGGAACCAGCCACACTGTCACCAGGATTTTTATAAAGGGGCCCTGTTAAAATGACATTCATTAAATGCTTACCTTTGGGAGGGCACTAATTCAGATCTTCCCATTGATGAAGATCCACGCACCCAGAAGTGTCTTGGATGCTGATAGGTTTTTGCCAGTTGTGGCTCCTCAACAAAAGGGATAATTTTAGACAGTACACACCAAAGAGGTAAGTACAGTATAAGGCACGGTTCACACTGGAGCAATGCAGGAAACTCTGCAATTCAATGCCGTTTCCCGCATTGCACCTGAATCTCACACTGGTTTACACTGAGATCTGCGAACCGCTGGGGGTGTCAATGTAAAGTTAATGACAACCCCAGATCGATTTGCAGATCGCAGTGCGAACTGGGAAATGGTGCAGGAATCAATCAGATTGCATAGGTATGTCCACTTAAAATAACCATTTCCGAAAAAATATCCAGCTTCAGTCAAATTTGTTTTTTGTTGAGCAGGAAACCATGGAGGTTTTCCTTGTCTTCCTGTTCTGGGGTCAAAATCAGCAACATACTTCAAAAACCTTAATCACTCACTTATGACCACATTCCAAATATAAAGTGATATGCAGTTTAGCAGTTTTTTTTCAATTAGCCAGTGGGCTGTTTTAAAGAAACTTAGTGGATTCTCCCATCCACCTGAAGTGGGACTTCTCTGCTGTAAGATTACATTGATTAGCACTTCAGCTGATTGGCTGCAGCACTAATAGAACACATTTTTATACAAGCCTATTCATGAGAATTTGATCATTAGATTGACTTCTCACGATTGGCAAAAGCCATAGATGAATTAAAATGTATCTGGTCCCTGCTGGAATGGCTGATATTCGATCCATCTTTGGTCAACTAAATTGATTGTAAAAGGATCTTTTTTTTTTTGTAAGAACACGTCATATTTGCCTCCACTGTGCAGTTCGTTTTGCACAGAGTGGCCCTGATCCACGTCTTCTGGGATCCCTCGGTGGCTCTCGCATCTCCCCCCTCTTCAGATAACCCCCTAGGACAAGCGCACTCCCAAGGAGGTTACCTTGCGGGAGCTCCGCCAAGTCCTGCATTTGCGGCCACAGACACAAATGTCGGACTCGGCCCCGCCCCCGGTCATTGGATTTGATTGACAGCAGCGGTAGCCAATGGCTGCGCTGCTATCAATCTAGCCAATCAAGAGCCGGGACCCCGTGGACAGAGAGACAGTGCGTACCTGCGGAGGAGATAAGCGGGCTCAGGTGAGAAATGGGGGGGGGGGGGGGGGATGCATAGGATGCATTAAGGTGAAAAAACTTGAGGGTTTACAACCCCTTTAAATAAATAATCTCTATTTTTCAAAAAGTATTCTGCTACATTTCTGTGGTACAAACAACCTATATCAGTGAGTGGACAGCGGTTATTAGGGATACTGTGAATGGGTGGCAGTGATTAGTGACACTGACTGGTGGGGCAGGTCTGGTGAGATTGTACTGCTGTGGTGGTAGTCAGAGATAATGGCAGGCAGCCACAGCAGTAGTCAGTGCAGTGATGCTGCACTTGCTCTGGTGACAGTATGCACAAAAAACATATATATATGTATTTTTACATATTGTCACCAGAGCTGTGCAATGTCATTATAGTGACTCTTTGCTACTTTAGGGATGATCACTGTATAATAAACATTCCAAAACACTGTTCGAAGGTTTCATTCATGAAACCTTTGTTTACTACTGTGATTGGTCACAGCTATCACATTATATGGTACCCGATTGGCCCTGGTACCATTTGATCGCTGTCACAGAGATCACACAGTAGTAAGCAACAAATGGAAAAAGAAAATATGGATAGCCGCACTCCAAAAAACCTTGATAGTTGTCTTTATTTAAAAAAGGAAAAATGCACTACAAGTCACAGCACACTACACGGGAGTCAAACATCTGGCGCGTTTCGCACTATAAATTAGTGATTAATCATAATCAAGCTATGATTAAGCAGTTATCTATAGTGCAAAACGCGTCAGTTGGTCATCAAGGTTTTTTGGAGTGCGGCTGTCCATATTTTCTTTTTCCATTTGTATATACTGATCATCCTAACACAATCCACCTGGAGCGGTAACTTTCTTTCTTTCACAGTAGTAAGCAAGGCATCATGAATTACAGTCTTGTGTACTATTTTAACTGTAATCACTTGGATTGGTCCCAGTGATCACATGGTACCAGGGCCACTCACAGTTGTTTAACACATAAAAACATGAGACCAGAAATGTATATGGGATAAATACAAAAATATAAGCTTTAACAACTTGTCACCTGCCAAATTACGAAGGAGCGGTGCGGCTCTCGTTCTGGGATGACGTCATATGATGGCGCCCTAGAAGGGCCGCTCTTGTGCGTCCGCAGAGGCATGGCGATCGCGGCCACGCCGTGTTTGTAGGACGCGGCGCGACCCCAATCTGGGCAAAGAGCCCTTCAATAGTGCTCATCAGTACCACCTAATCAGTGCAACCTATCAGTGCCCATCAGTGCAGACTCATCATTGCACAGTAGTGAAGGAGAAAAATTACTTTGTTTCTGTCAATAAATTTTGTAAATAAGAAAATAATTAATTTTTGGTCTTTTTTCTTATTTTTTTTTTAAACCAGTCAGAATAAAAACCATTGCACCGCCTTGGCGAATTGTGCCTTTTATTCTCATCTTTGAGTAGTAAAACTCAGTGAATAAAAGTAGGTCAGAATGACTGCTTCAGATCTCCCACCTTAAAAACAGGTCAGTATTATCCCTTCCTACATTTGTATCCTGACAGCTTTAATTTAATGAAGACTAGAAGGTGCAGCCATCTTGGACTCAGATGTTCAGAGGGACCCATGACAGCTCTGCCTCCTTATTTACCAGATCTATAGAAATTCCCATTTTTTACCCTTCTCTGATTATTATTTTTTTTTATAAATTCTTTATTTTACATTTTCTTTCACAAAGATAGTAGTACAGCATTTCATATGTTACCTCTATACAACAATTTTGAATATTTTACTCATATCATTTTCTTTACATTTGCATTAATTACTTTTTACACACAATAAAAAAGACCACATTTTGAAATCTCTTTCATCCGTCTCCTCCTTTGTAATTGTAGCTGCTATTTTATAATGGTCTACTATAATACTATATCTCTGATTATGAAGTAGCAGCCTGAATGCAGAGACCCTTTGGTGGCAGTGTGGTTTTCTTTACAGTCAATTTCTTGCCCGTCCCCTTCTGCAACTCCAGATTGGTCCTTGAAGTAAAGAGCAGCTCATTCCCACTTAAGGAGGTACAGTGGAACTGACAAGCCTCATTTTGCTTGTAAAAAGTTGAATTTTGCATATTACAGTACTCAGTAGGGGCTTCCAGAGCTCTAAAAGGTTGGTACCAGGCGGTCCTTGCACTGAATTCGGGGATACTATAAAGTGGAGTAGAATTTCAGACCAAACTTTTTTTTAGTTTGGGTTATACTTGATACTTATCACTTAGAGCCAGAGAATGACCTACCTGCTCCACATTCTTCTGGGTCAAGGCATTATGTAAAGTAGATAAAATCTGAGAGTAATCAGGCCCTGAAATAAAACAGAGAACAATGTAAGAAAGGCCATACAGATCGCATAGCTGGTTGCATATTTGTGACATGTGACGATTGCACACCAAGGTCTAGCCATCAAACAGAGACCAGTAGGAAGAGAGCACTGACAAATATACGAAGGGAAGACAGCATCAAGTGAAAGTTAGAAGACGGACAAAGAAAGAATATAGTGTCTCAAAATTACAGTGGGCCCGTCATAATGGTATCCCCTGATGTTAGAATTGTCTTCTCAATAATGGGAGTAATTTGGCTTCCAAAAAAAATTGGCCAACAGTCTGTGTTGGGGGATAAAAGATTATAAGAAACCCAAAGCAGGGATTGATAGGAATGGTTCTCTGTAAAACACTGAGAATTATATTTCAGCTAAAGAAAAGAGTAAACAAGAGGACCCGGAGCATCAAAAAAAATTCTAGATGGACAGGAACAGTGTCAGGAATTCCGACAGGAAGAACTCAGTGTTGAAGTATCCAAGACATAAGAATGTCAGGATCCTTCTATAACTAAAATAACACTTCTTCTGACCTTTAAAAGGATAGTTAAATGAGACTTACCTTAAAAAGTACAGAAAAAAATGTAATATTTCAATTCTTTATTGCAGCGCTTTTTTCTTTACCGTATTTGCCGGTGTATAAGGCGACCGGGCGTATAAGACGACCCCCCTAATTTTACATTTTTTTTATGATTTTTTGCCTGTACTCACCATATAAGACACCCCCTTCCTAGGCTTCATATTTCTTCCTTCTGGAGCCATATTTTTCTTACTTCTTGCTGGAGCTGGAGCCAATCACGGCGAGCGATGTATTCTATTAATGAATACAAAGCCTGCTTGGATTGGCAGAGGCTATGACCTCATCAGCCGACGCCTCTCTGACCATGTATGTAGCCTGCTTGGATTGGCAGAGGTTGTTACTCCAATCCGAGCAGGCTCTGTATTCATTTGAATACATCGCTCACCTGGATTGGCTAAGCGATATATACTGTATGTAGCCGAAGCTACGTACAGTTTTACCGCACATCCAGCAGGCATCCGAGCACCTGACCCGGCGTATAAGACGACCCCTGCTTTTTGGCCAGTTTTTTTAAGTGTAAAAGGTAGTCTTATATGCCAGAAAATATAGTAATTTTCTTTTTTATTTACTTGCTTTACCGGCTACAAAAAGCGTCAATTCCCTAGCACAGCCCTCTCCTCCTACTGCCCTATCCCCTCTTATTGCTGTCTGTGCTGGCCCAGCAACTCTGCCCCTCCCCACTCTACATGACCTTTTATAGAGTGGACAGGGGAGAAATGGGAGTCTGCTGGTGCTGCTGACATCGCATCCAAGATGGTGGTGCCCTGCAGCAGTATTAGGGAATTTGGATGCCTCCAAAGCAGAGATTTTTAGAGGTAAATAACATGTATACCATACATGAAATGCACAAAATCCTATGAGAATTTTTGTTGAAATGAAAGGTCTGGCCACAGGGTCTTCGAGTGATAGATTGTGAGGTTAAAGTGCAGTTATAGCCAAAACGATTTTAGTTGTAGATAACACAGGGAAGGATTAGCACTCCTATCAGGGTAGTACTGTTGTCTGCTCTACTGACTTTCCCTCACGTCAAATCTTGTAAAACATGTCCCCAAAATAAGATGCAACTAGAAATCTATTGCATGGAGCGTTGAATAAAATAAATGGCTGACAGAGGTGCCTATCCTTCCCCCACTCTATTCAAAATAAGTTTTGGCTATGGATACACTTTTGGTAAAATTAGGCTTTAGAGTTCAGGTTAAGGAGTCATTTTCAGGGCAAACCCATGGCGCTGGCCCCCCAAGGGCTTTAGAATACCGGGAGGCTTATGGCCATGTGACCACCGTGATTGGCTGTCACAGTGGTCACATGTACAGAAAACTCAGAGGTTTTCTTTCAGTCACAAGTCACTGTGCCAGGAGTGCGCTTTCGGCACAGCTCAATTGGCCCTATTGCACGCATATATATGCAGCCGCTGAGCGCTAAGGCCCAGCCACGAGAGGCCGCATATAAAAACGGCAATTGAACCGGTTTTATCAGTGCAACTCAAAACAAGGTACCTGCACTACTTTGGCGCAACTTTATCACCACTTGCATTGACTTCTGGTAATGAAGTTGCAGGCGAGCCACAATGGTGTCGGCTGTCAAAGTCACGCATAGATGTAAACCAACACTAAGATTTTAGGGCCCATTTACTCTTTTACCCTCTAGTGTGTTGCATTATTCATTTGAATCCGAAAGAACAATAGAAAAAGCACCAATTTCTGTGACCCAGGAAGAGAAGTCTGTTACCATATGTTGCAGTGCCCTAAAACGCAGGTGCATTGCAGAGGTGTACTGGGGTGCCATACAAAATTAACATTGCAGCAATGCTTGTAGCATGTTTTATTGCAATGTAGTTGTGTGAATAGGGTTGTAAAGGTAAAAAAGTCCTTATTTCTTCTGAAAAATCCTCACTTCCTGTTCTTCTGTCTAACTCCACATAGTAATGCAAGGCTTTCTCCCTGGTGTGGAGTGTCGTGCTCGCCCCCTTCCTTGAGGGGGCGAGCAGTAGAGTCAGGACGCTCTCTACTTTCCAGATAGAGAAAGGAGCTGTGTGTTAGTGGGCGTCCTGACTCTACTGCTCGCCCCCTCCCCCCTCAAGGAAGGGGGCAAGCACGACACTCCACACCACGGAGAAAGCCTTGCATTACTGTGTGGAGTTACAGACAGAAGAACAGGAAGTGAGGATTTCTCAGAGGAAATAAGAACATTTAAAAGCAAAATCGAAGGATGAGGTAAGTGAAGGAGGACTGCACTAAGGTAAAGGAAGCTATTTAGGGGAATTTTTTTTTACCTTTACAACCCCTTTAAAGTTAGGGAAATTAAAGTGTTACTAAACCCACAACAGTAAAAATCAGTCTATATATGAAGTAAAGCATGCCGATTATACTCACTGTAGAACCTAAGAGGTTAATCCTCCGCATTGTGTAAAGAAAAAATGCTTGATCCTGTATGCACATATCCTCCCTTCCCTGCAATGTCCACCTGGACAAGTCCGGGTAAGACAGAGCCTATGGAGTCAGGCTGCACATGCTCTGTTTAGTGTGTATTGCTAGGTGTTCTTTTTTTCTTGGGAGTGTGCATGTGATCAGCACAGGGCCAATCAGCAATGTCCAGACAGAGGGTCAGGAGCCCTGCAGCCTCATAGGACAGCTCAGTGCAGTATGAAAAAACTCCTCCTACAAGCTTCACCAGGAACTGATAAAAATCACAAGACTGCTATATACGGCTGAGAAAACATATTTAGCTGTTTAAATTTACTAAAATAATTGCATTTCCTTGTTCTGTGTACTGTGGGAGACCAGATACAGTATAGTAAATGCAGGGTCTTGGGTTTAGTAACACTTTAAGGTACTAGAATACCCAAAACTCCAATGGGGGTAGGAACAGATTTGGGAATTTGGTCAGGGAAGTTTGCACTGTTATGCCGTGTACACACGATCGGATTTTCCGTCGGAAAAACCTTGAATGTTTTTTCAACGGAATTCCGCTCAAGCTTGGCTTGCATACATATGGTCACAAAAAAGTTCTCTCAACTTTCGACCGTCAAGAACGCGGTGACGTACAACATTACAACGAGCTGAGAAAATGAAGTTCAATGCTTCCGAGCATGCGTCGAATTGTTTCCGAGCATGCATTGGAATTTTGCGTGCCGGAATTGCTACAGACGATCGGATTTACCTATAGGAATTTTTTCCATTGGAAAATTTGACAACCAGCTCTCAATCTTTTGTTGGCGAAAATTTCCGACAGCAAGAGTCCGATGGAGCATACACAAGGTCGGAATTTCCGTTCAAAAGCTCACATCGGACTTTTGCTGTCGAAATTTCCGATCGTGTGTACGGGGCATTAGAGTATTCAAAACGTATAGGAAGTCCGGGACTGACTCAGCTCATCAGACCCCCACCAGGAACGTAAAATGCCCTTTGTTTGAATAGACCTTTTAAGATGCTCACTTAGACACAATGAAAATTGTGGCCCTGTATGAGTGACAGGTGCAGCTTAGCTCCTTGCCAAGGAACAGGAAAGAGACAGAGAAACAATGTCAGAGAAAAGTTAGAGGGCAGTATGAGAGGTGAGAGAGCAAGAGACACAGGAAGAGGGACAGAAGGAAGAGTCACATAGACAGGAGATATGAGGAATTACAGAACAGACTAAATTCCCCTAAACCCACAGGCCACGGGGTCAGTAAACACATCTGATCTGTGACTGATCATTCACATACATTAGTACTGATAAATGCTCAATCTGCGGGCTCTGGGTTATGCTCCAGACTTTGTGTACTGTAAACAGATGGACACTAAAAGGATGTTCCCTGACTGACCCCATAATATCTATATATAACAGGAACATGTGATGAGAGTCTACATCCTGACATCTTAGAAAAGTCTTTGAGATACGTTAAGTTTATGGGGCCATTTGCAATCCTGAAAAAAAAGTAAATTGAGAGAACGTGTTTCACGTGTTCAGCTGCTCAGGGCTTCTGTCAAAGTGCGCAAAAAAATGTCGCCTATGTCTACCGCACATATGGAACTCTACTCTACTGCAAAGCCTAGTGAATTATTATTATAGGTTAACTCGAGTCACTCTGTGACATTTCAATATATATATATATATATATATATATATATATATATATATATATATATATATATATATATATATATATATATATATATATATATATATATATATATATATATATACACACATATATATATATATACACCGTATTTATCGTGGAATAACGCGCTCCCGCGTATACCACGCACCCCTAAAGTGGCCCCAAATCCTGTGGAAAAAAAGTTTTTTTGTTTTTTTTGTACTTACAGTTTTGGTGTCTTGCGCGGCGTCCATTGGCGGCCTCGTCGGGTCCGGCGTCCTTCTGCGGCTTCAGGTGTCCTCTTCGGCGGGTCCGGCGTCCCTCTTTGGCGGGTCCGGCGTCCCTCTTTGGCGGGTCCGGCGTCCCTCTTTGGCGGCATCCTCCCCGCTCGTTTCCCGCGCCGAGTTTGAATACTGCGCCGACATATACAGAGCGCAGTACACTCGTGTATTGTCGGCAATGCTCGGCTACCCGCGCTGATGTCCTGTACGTCCAGGACGTGAGTGCGGAAGGAGCCGAGACTGCCCGATTATACCCGAGTGTACTGCACTCGGTATATGTCGGCGCAGTATTCAAAACACGGCGCGGGAAAGCGGGTATCGGCGTATACTGCGCACCCACGATTTTGCCCTGATTTTCAGGGCAAAAAAGTGCGCGGTATACGCCGATAAATACGGTATAATATATATATATATATATATATATATATATATATATATATATATATATATATATATATATATATATACACACACACACACATATATATATATATATATATATATACACACACACATACATACCACACATTATATATATATATATATATATATATATATATATATATATATATATATATATATATATACACACACATATATATATACACACACACACACATACAGTCATGTCATTACGGTTTCACATCATTTGTGGTTTCTTTTGCGCTTTCATTTTATTTTATTAATATAACAGACCAAAAAGCCTTTAAAAATCCTATAAAGGCCAGCTAAAGACATATTCATGTATAAAATATTTTAGAAAACCTCCGCAAACAGAACCCCTCCCTCCTCCCCCCCCCCTTCCTGCCCCCCATCTTCTCATTTTGGCAGTTTTACCTTACTTCCTATTTATTCTCTTATGCCGTTACTCTCAGATTTTCCGCGTACGTCCATGTTTTCTTGAAATCTTTCCACTTTTTCCATTTGTCTTTAAATCCTATTTTTTCCTCTTCGACACAATACTTCAGCTCCTCCAACCTGTATGTTTCCTCCACGAGTCTATCCTTTCCCATATTAGTGGGCTTTCCACCTCTTGCCATTTTTTTGGAATCAGCCTTTTGGCTGCGTTTATTAAGGGGTCAATGACTTTTTATAACATATTATTGCGTCTTCTCCTCCATGAAATAGGACTGCCCATGGGTCTTTATTAATCTCCTTCTTGGTGATTTCTTGTATCAGGCCAAAGATTTTCTCCCAGTATTTTTTGATCTTAGGACAGTCCCACCACAGGTAGACCATTGTTCCCCTTATTGGACACCCTCGCCAGCAATCTGCCGACTGTCCCTCTCTAAATTTACTTATTTTATCAGGTGTGGCATACCACCCTGTGATACACTTGTAATTCATCTCTGCGGTCCTTAGATCTATGGCAGAGGAGTGGGTCAAATTCAAAATTCTTTCAATTGTGTTATTTCCCCTTAGTGTTCCCAACTCCTTTTCCCATTTTTGGCTCAAAGGCTGGGGTAAGTTCTGCACAAAGTGGCTCAGCTGGCGATACCGCCACTCATCCACTATCCTTAATTCTTCCTTACATTTTTTTACTCCTGGGGTGACATAATTCTCCGTTTTTTTTTTTATTATATCCTTTAATTGTACTTTATCATTTCTAATCCAATTTCCCCCTACTGTTATTTTTCCAGGTGCGAAATATTAATTTTCTTTTAAATTTATAAGTGGTGAATTATAATCTCTATCCATTTGTTTGTGCAGCCTATCCCATATTCTTAGTGCGTTCAGTGTTAGAACATGAGTGTTAACATTTAGTGCTCTGTACTGCAGGGGGTTCCATATTGTACTTCCCAGTTGTGTCTTAGACGGTGCATTTTTTACCCATCTTTTTTCTTGTTTATCTTTGGCCCACTCCACTACCCGAGACAGTACCACCGCATTGTAATATTTTCTAATGTCGGGGACAGCCCTCTGTGTTTCTTGCCACTGGTTCTCTTGTTTTGAGGTGCGGCTCCGACACAATTTTTCCTTAGTTTAGGCAGATATGTATTCTTCTACATATTCGTGGTAAAAAAAAAAAAAATCGTAATATGCATTTATTGATTGGTCCGCGCAAAAGTTATAGCGTCTACAAAATAGGGGATAGTTAAGTAATTTTTATTATTATTATTTCTTACTAGTAATGGCAGCGATCAGCAATTTTTATCCTGATTGCGACATTATGGCGGACACATCGGACACTTTTGACGTTATTTTGGGACCATTGTCATGTATACAGCGATCAGTGCTATAAAAATGCACCGATTACTGTGTAAATGAAACGGACAGTGAAGGGGTTGACTTCTCGGGGGCAAGGGAGGGGTTTAGTGTGTCCTAGGGAGTGAACCTGTGTGGGGGCGTGGCTACATGTGACACGACACTGATCACTGCTTTTGATGACAGGGAGCAGAAGATCAGTGTCCTGTCACTAGGCAGAACAGGGAGATGCCTTGTTTATCATCCTCCCGTTCTGCAGCTCTGTGACATGATCGCAGGACACCGGCGGACATCGAGTCCGCGGGTCCCACGGTCACAGAACTCACGGCAGAGGGCAAGTGGGTGCCCGCACTGTGCGAAATTCAAAGCAACGTATATATACGTTGCTTTGCGCAGCCTTGCCATTCTGCCGACGTATAAGTGCGTGACATGGTCGGCAAGCTGGTAAGTATATTATTATGGTACTATTTGACCCACACAGTACTTCCCACCCATAGCAGGCATTGGTTCCTTTTATTCTACCATATTGCACTGGCAGAAAAAAAGGGGCGACTCTGATTGACAGCTAAAGTCTAGTTCATGGCCCACCCACACCCCAATAAATAATGGTGTACAGTAACAATCTAAGTTTAGATTTAATTTAAAAAAAATTGTTCAGATTGGCTGCCAAGACCATTGCTGCTTAGCAACTGCTGTCTATATGTGGAGAGTGTAATACTGGTTCTAATATAGATCCATTAAGTTACCGTCATCCAAGTTTTATCTTGTGTTGAGCCCTGACGAAGGGGATGTGGTATTGCTCCTAAAATGCCATGGATGTGATCAATTCATCCAGTTTTGGTCTGGCACTTCTTTCTGTATTTCGATAGCATGAGCTACATTAGGCTGCCCATCGAGAGAAGCCTGGCTGTGTGGGAGCCGCCTCGCTTGAGCTATTGAGCTTGTTTGAAGTTTTCTATCATCTGACTACACGTGCCAGTCTAAAAATTCCCAGCACCTTTTTGTTGCATTTTGTGAGCTCAATATTCCTGAGACAAGGCAGTAAGCTATAAAAAAATAAAATAAAAAAGGTACAGTGGAAACTCACCTTCCTCTCGGCCCTCTTTCGAATCCATCTCTTTCGAATGAGGAACAGAATGAGGCACACACCAGCTTTCTTTTCTGCCTAAAAAAAAGAAAAAAAAAAGAAAATTAAAAAAGAATCAAGCTTATTATTTTTTTTTTTTGATACAGTGGAAAAAAGGGTAGACCATTTATCAGATTTAATTTTTTTGGTTTCATCCGAGTCCCTGTTGTGCTGATTTTATCTCACTTCCTTTCCAGGAAACAGTTGTCATTAAACAGGAAGTAGAGGAACAATTTCCAATAGACACCTGTTCTAGGAGCAGCTGTCAGGAGAGGGACTTCTCTTCACTTGTTGTCATGTCTGGGGGAGATCAAGTGAAAAAAAAAAAAAAAAAAGACAATAAAACCTGACCAAGGTTCTAAGGCTCCAAGCACACTGGGCATTTAGTCCAGGTGCATGGGGTTCTGGTGTTTAGCTGCAGGTAGATGGCACAGGTGTGCTCTTCCAGCCCTGCTGCCGGCAGCCTGAAAATCTCTGCGAGAGGATGACAGCTGCTGCGGTTGGATGGTTCACCCAGCGGTAGGTATGTGCACAGGGATATAATGCCCACAATGCAAGAAGTCTGGGCATTTGTCCCTTGGCGCATACTGCCCTAAACTTTCATACCACCAGGTACACCATCCAGGTGCAACAGCCTCTTAAAGAGTTTTACAGGCTGCCTGCAGCGTGGGGCTGGAGGAGAAACCTGCGCCCCCACCCACAGCTAAACGACTGAATGTTCTTAGAATTTGGGCATAAATATTCCTATGAATTTTTGTTTGAAATTCTACTATTCAAACTATACCCAGCTTAACGCATGTACCTCAACACAGCTAAAGCTGCTTTAAGGCCGTTGTAAACCCTTACATATACTGTACCCAGTGAAGTGACTATCCTCGGGTGATGCACAGAGATGAAACAAATCCTTCTACATAAGTTGTACCTGTTGATTTGCATTTTTCTCTTCTCTACATCCATTTAAAGTCCAGAATTTATAAAGCTTGTCTGAACTTTTAGAAAAAAAGGGGGTGGTGCGCTGCTCTCTGCAGAGCTCAGTGAGTGGAGCTCTGAGAGCCGATTGGAACAAAGTGTTACAATCCCTTTCACACAGCACACAAGAACAGAGTTAAGGCTGTCAATCATAGGCTGCCCCCTCCCTGTCATCATTTTTCTCTTGGTGTCAGGAAATCAGAAGTGACTCATGCTGATGGCAGAGGAACAAAGGCAGCAGACAAAAACAACACTTAACCACTTAACATCCCCCCGCCGTCAAATGACGGCGGGCGGAATGCTCTATTGTTCCGACAGGACGTCATATGACATCCTGTCATTTAAAGCCTCTAGGGCGCGCGCGTGTGCACGCGGCGCATCACTGGGAACAGTGCGCGTGCCCGGGCACCCGCGATTGCTCAGTAACTGAGCTGGGACGTTGAACTGTGTGTAAACACAGAGCTCCACGTCCTGTCAGGGAGAGAGGAGACCGATCTGTCACCTCCCCCAGTCACCCCCCTCCCCCTACAGTTAGAACACACCCAGGATACACATTTAACCCCTTGCCCGCCTGCTAGTGGTTAACCCCTTCCCTGCCAGTCACATTTATACAGTAATCAATGCATATTTATAGCACTGTTCACTGTATAAATATGAATGGTTCCAAAAATGTGTCGAAAGTGTCCGATATGTCCGCAATAATGTCGCAGTCCCAAAAAAAAAAACGCAGATCGCCGCCATTCCTAGTAAAAAAAAATCATTATGTCCCCTATTTTGTAGGCAATATAACTTTTGCGCAAACCATGCGATTTTTTTTTTTTACCAAAAATATGTAGAAGAATACGTATCGGCCTAAATTGAGAAAAAAATATATATTTAAAAAAAAATTGGATATTTATTATAGCAAAAAGTAAAAAATAGTGTTTTTTTTTTCAAAATTTACTCTTTTACCGCAGAGGTGATCAAATACCACCAAAAGAAAGCTCTATTTGTGGGGGAAAAAAAGGACATCAATTTTGTTTGGAAGCCATGTCGCATGACCGCGCAATTGTCAGTTAAAGCGACGCAGTGCCGGAAAAAAATAATCTCGTCTGGGCAGGAAGGGGGTGTATGTGCACAGTAGGCAAGTGGTTAATGCTCTTAATTGAGAGTACACACTATAGAGGGATATGCTTTGTTCATATTTCATGTCTAAGATTTAGGACCACTTTAAATCAGGAACATCCAAACACAGGAAAAAGTGATCCCTTGCCTCTGAAGCCTGATCTGCATTCAGGTCACCGTCCAGAGACTACTGATGATCGGTGAGGAAGCAAAGCAATGCCTCCTCCCCACCTGTTTAAACCCCATTTTTACCGACAAACGCACTTCGACTTTGTGCATTTCGCATGTTTGCAGGGCGCTTCCCTATCGACCTAATTGTGTAACTTGAATCACTATATACCAGGTCAACTTCGCTGCGGACATGGAGCGAGGCATCGTAGCCGTGGCTTTTTTTTTTTTTTTAAACTGCAAGGCAACGTCATAATGTGCCAGTATGCATTGCATACTAGCACATTATGTGAAACTTCTCTTAGAGCAAAGCCCTCCAGCGGCACGCTGTCACCACTGAAGGCTCTTCCTTCTAGGGTTTGCGGATTCCAGCTGTGTGAATGGCCAGAGCTGTGGGAATGTCACTCTCGCACATGCGCGCAGGAGCTGCCGTTTACAGCACAGGACTCTGAAGGAAGGGCACAGATATGCTGTCCCTTCAGAGGGCATGCGCCGGTGACGTCACAGGCTGTATCTACAGTAAATATCTCCCAAACGATGCACATTTAGGAGATATTTATAGTACCTACAGGTAAGCTTTATTATAGTCTTACCTATAGGAAAAAATAATGCATGGAAGTTTACTCCCACTTTAGGGGGGATCGGTTGGCGGTCAGCAAGAACGCAACTCAACCACAAATTTTTACCAGCCACCCCAAATGCAAGTCTAAAGGAGGCCTAAGGCTAGTAATAATAACTTATTTGTGATTCTGCTGCCCATAGCAACAACCTGTCATTTTCAAGCCTGAACTGCAAAAATTCCTATTGGTTGTTAATTGTATCAAATACAATTCTGTGTGCGATGAAAACTTACAGGCAAAAGCTGAACAGAAGAAGAAGAAGAAAAAAAAAAAAAATGAAATGCATTCTTTGGATTGTGGTAGGAAATTAGAGATCCGGCAAACTTTGCACACACTGTTCCTGTGGGGAATTGACCCCAGAAGCCCGGGACTGCGAGGGCAAGCTTTCCAACCACATTGTTCTACCTTTAGTGCACAGATGGAATTCAATAATTGTACATGGAAAAAGCGAAGCAGGAGCTAAAATCCGACCGTTCACCCTATAATTGTAACTCATGCAAAATGTTACTGCTGCAGAGTAGCAGCAGTCAGAAGAGCAATATAAAATATAACAGAGAATATACAATCTGGAGAGGACATGTGAGCATTACTTGTTGATCTGTGAATGATCACAGAACACTTGGGGAAAAAGAATTTGGCTGATGCTTACACACTAAGCTAGGCGATGGCGCCCTCTACTGGACAACACCCAGTGATGCTGGGAGTTGGATATTTTTAAATGCACGCAACCTACTTGTAGACACCTTTCACACTGGGGCATTTTTTTAGGTGCTTTTGGGCTAAAAATAGCGACTGAAAAACTGGCAGGACGTAAAAAAAAAAAAGAAAACAGCATTGGCACTTTACAGGTGGTTTTAACCCTTTTCCGTCTGCTAGCTAGCAGCCGAATACCTCTGCAAAAACAACGGTAAAGCGCCGCTAAAAATAGCCCTTAAAAAGGAAGTAAACCCTTCACTTAAAAAAAAAAACCCTGCAAGAGAAAGGCATAATGAGCTAGTATGCACTGCATACTAGCTCATTATGTGTCACTTCCTGCAAATGAAGCCCCCGAAGTCCTCCTCTGTCCCGTCCACGGCCGCCAAGTCATATTGTAATTGAATGTTATTAAAAATTACCCTTCCTTTTCAATCTGCAGCGCTGTAACTTTCTGTAAAGTACAATGCAATACCTGGAGGTTTTCTGTACACAGAATGCCCCACGGGAACATCATTTCCTGCTCATGTTGCATGACGTGTGAAAATCAATGTTTCTCTATGGGAGCCGTCTTAACTGGTCCAACACAAGTCAGTCCAACTTTGAAAACGCTCCCTGAACTACTCTGGTCTAACTTTGATGCTACTTCAGCCCAGTGAATATCACTGAAGTCAGATCGCTGTCTTGCCTGATCCGACTTTGGCATGTGACCTGTGCCCTGATGATCTTGAGGGGGAACTCCATGACAAAAAAAAAAAAAAAAACGTCTTGATTTCCCCCGCAACAAAATATCCACACCAGACCCTTATCCGAGCATGCAGACCGGCCGGTCAGGAAAGGGGGTGGGACAAGCCCCCCCACCCCAAAGCTCTTCCCGACAACCCTGGCCATTGGTTGTCAGGGGTCTGCAGGCGGAGGGCTTATCGCAATCTGGGAGCCCCCCTCCTATGTGAATGAGTTATGGGTGTACATTGTACCCCTACCTATTCACCTGAAGAAAAAAAAGTGTCAATAAAACACACTACACAGGTTTTTAAAGTAATTTATTAGGCAGCTCCGGGGGGGGGGAGGGCCCTCTGCAGCCTCTTCTCAGCTCTCTCTCCGGTATCATCTTCTGGGTCACCTCTGCTTTCTTCTGCTCTTTTGCCCGCACTTGTTCTAGCTCTTGCCCGGTCTTCTTCCGATGTTGACTCAACGCTCTCTCTGGCTGTAATGTTGAGTGCGTGGCGTGCAACGACTTATATTGGCATGGGGCGGGGTCACCGGGTGATGTCAGCTGGTGACCCCGCCCCGTATGACGTCACTGCCCCGCGCATGATGGGACTGTGACGTACTAAGGGACGGGGTCACTGCATAACATCACCTGGTGACCCGATGTTTAAATGCGATGGCTGAATTTGTTTTCCTTTTTTTTTTGCCTCCACTCTTTATTTATACCTGGTGATCCAGCCAGCAACATACTTCCGGCCTTGAAGTGGTTATAAAGGCAGGTGGGTTGTTATCTTAATGCATTAGGCTAAAAAGCCTTGTGTGTGAATCCATCTCGATCTAGTGATGTTGCACGAAAGCCTGAGACTCTCCCTCCTCATTGGCTCCTGCTGCTGTAAAAGTCAGTGAGCCAATGAGGAGAGAGAGGGGTGGGACCGGGTTACGGCTCAGTATCTAAATGGACACAGGGACCTGTGGCTTGAATGGCCCATAGCAAGCTGCTTGCTGCGGGGGCACTCAACAGGAGGGAGGGGCCAAGAGCGCCAAACAGGAACCAGAGAAAAGGCAGATCGGGGCTGCTCTGTGCAAAACCCTTACACAGAGCAGGAAGGCATAACAGGTTGTTATTAAAAAAAAAAAAATAAGACTTAAGTATCACTTTAAGCAGCCTAAGATAATCAACATTCGTGCACTAAAGCATGGATTGGTGGAATTTTGATCTATCTATCAATCAACTTCTGTCGAACAGGACTGTTAGAAAACCTTTGATGATCAGCGGCTTGCAGCCAATCAGCTGCAGCCATTGATCAGCGTATTGTGAAGGAGTCTCACTATCAGCATACAGTGGCACAGTGGGGAGGATTTCTCCATTCACTTTGCATGTGTGGATGGGGGAATCCGTTATTTTTAATTTTTTTTTTTGATCAACCTGTTGGCTGAACTGTCTATGGCCAGCCTTAGGGTGTCTCCACTCTGGATGGAGTGGCAACAGAGATACCCTTGGAGAGCAGCAGTGTCAATCTGTGGAGAAGGTAGTGCAAGGAGTAAAGAAGCCCATAAATTATTATTATTTTCATTCAACCAGCGGGTTGAAAATAAAATAAATAAAAAAATGACTTGAATGCCACATCCACACATTCGATGTGGAAAGGGGCAACCTCCCCTCTGAGCCTTTGTATTCCAACAGCGGGGAAACTTCCTTGCCACCAGAAAAACACTGATCAGCGCTGCCAGCTATAGCTGGTGATGCTGACCAAGTGGGTAAAAACCCAACAGGCTGGTTGTACAGAAGTCAATCGGTAAATCAATTACTGTGCAACCAGCCTGCCCATACATGGATAGATTTGCATTGGATTTGGCCAGTCCCTGCTGAACTGGCTGAATTTCAATGTATGGCTGCTTTAGGCTTGTAGACTTGTCTAACAAATTAAAGCTGAACTCCAGCTAACACTTTATAAAGCATTTACAACTGTTTTTTTTCCCTTTTAAGGTTTTATATAAATAAAAGATGATCATTGAAAACACCCCTGTCACTTGTAAATGGTTTGACTCAACTGACACCTTAGCTAGACCACTTGCTCTGTTGAAAAATAACAGACTTAATGGCCAGATCAGCAGGTTAAAAAAAATAATCAAAAAAACAAAAAACGAATGCAGCCACCACATCCAAGACCTGAGGTCACAATATAAGAAATTACATTTTTGGGGGGTTTAATACTGCATCAATGGACGTGCATGACGTGGTCGCAAAAATGTGAGCATTAAAGCTGCAGGACCTGTGGCAGTCTACCTGATCCTGGAGTAGTACCTTCACTAAATGGCTACGCTTTGGAGAATCTGACCAGCATGCCTCCACTTTGTGCATTCTGCATTACAAAAAACAATGTGGGTAGGGGCAATAGTGGGGTCTGAGTTATCAGGAGAGCTTGGTTGTGGCTTTGACTGCCAAGACCTCTTTTCTTGGACTATGAGAAAATAACATGGAAATACGGCAGCCATGATGGTTCAGCAGCTTTATATTCTTCTGGGATGCATGTGTGACTTTTACAATCCTGTAGTCAAGTCTTTGACCAATGGCTATGTGCGGTGTACATCCTGCACGGCTCTCTTGTAGTGGCAAGTATGAAGCACACCTTCACTAGCTAGCAAGTCATTGATCTTGATCTTTAACCTGTACAGTCTTTTACATGTGCGTACCATACTCCATTACTAGAAGGTTCGCGATATGGATCTGTGTTATCCAACTTTGATGTCTTTTTTGAAGTCTCTGTATGTACACCATTACTTCAATAAAGAGTTTGCTGTTTTCTTTTTAAACAATGGTAGTTCCCAGATTTTACCCTCACATATTCCATTTAAAATGGACTGGGTCTGAAGGCAGCACACCATCATCCATGCCCAAGCATTGGTACGGCAGTTCTTACTAAATAAACATGGGCAACTGGCAGCCATTTAGCATCTCTGCCCAAACCCCGGATCATCCCATCAAAGTATATGCAACACCCTGACATTGTAAAACAACTCATTCAGTTTAAAATTGAAAATAAAGGCAAAACATTTATGTATAGATACAAAAAAATAAATCATAAATAACCCACATAACCTCTAATCTCAGCTGCACGAGGAGCTCAGAGAGCTGGGGGAGGAGAAACAGCAGGACACTGATCTTCTAAGTCAGGGGTGACCAACCAGTGGCCCGGGGGCCACATGTGGCCCGTGGAGCCCTCTGATGTGGCCCGCGACCTCCTGCTCTGGGATGGAATAGAATAGAATACTGTTATTAAAGGTCAGTTTATTACTAAAATCACAGTGTATATATGGGTATATATGGGCATATCTGTTCTGCAGTAGTTACTGGTCTGCTTTCAAACTAATCTGCAGATGCAGAGCAGTGCACCTGCGGGTTACCTGCACTGAGCCATACACTTCTGTTATTTCCTGTGAGTTTGAGCTTTCTGAAAGTAAAACAAACCTGCAGAATATAATAGAAGTCTATTGCAAAGTTTAGAAAAGCCAAAAGGTACACTGTGTTGTACCTGCGGTGCGGGTAAGCCGCAGCTCGTCAGTGTGAAAGCAGCCATGGGCCCCTTTCATATGGTCCAATTGGACCCTCCATTCACCTCTAAGGAGTGGCCGATGTAAACTGACTTGTGTCCTACCTCCAATATGATCCGGCTGTGTCTGTGTCCGCTCTGCATATGCAGAATGGACATGGACCTGCCATCCGCTCGCTCCGCTGATTGTGGCCCGCGACCAGTTACCAAGTATCTTAAGTGGCCCTCGCGCTTCAAAAGGTTGGGCACCCCTGTTCTAAGTGAACTGTGCAGGGGGAGGCATGTCAACACAAGTCTGATGATTGGAGGAGAGCAGGCCGAGTTCCCAGCACAGCCAGAAAACTGACCACGCTGTGCTCTCCGGCTTAGTGTAGTGTGTTTTTATTAGGAAAGCAGAGGGACTGGCAGGGACACCAAGGATTTCACACAAACAAGGACGCAATACAAAGAGAACAGGATACTTTTGAATACAAGTAAATGGTAGAGCAGGCACACATCAGGGATATGAAATGTTGGCTTGACATATTCTTTAACAAAAGACCACTTGAAAAATGCCAAGGCACTGGTCATGTGACCAGCTGCTAAAAGGAATTCAGGTGTACCGTGTTTTCTTCAGGAAAGGCATTTTACCATTTGTTGGAAGAAAGAAAAACCACAAGAGTAACCAGTGATGTCAGAGAGAGATCACATGTTCAGACGTGAATTTTTCTGTGCCACCCTAAACATCAACACCCTGGCCAACGGTGAATGGAGGATGGACTTCCTGGTTTACCAGGTTCAAAACAATAACAATTGGACAAAGTTCTTCTCAGCCAAGAGTATTGGTCAGATTTGCCAATTGGGAAACAAAAAGACCAGAATGGGAAGCTGTCATGAACAGTGTATGGGTAAAATAAGGATGGTTGTGAGGTGGTACTATGACTACAGGTTCCAATTACTCCATCTGCCTCCCAGGCTGATAGCGCCCCATCCTAAAGTGCTGATAAGAGTCACTAAATAGGAGCCTATACACTAGGGCACAGCAGAGGAGATGGCAACAATACCATCAAGCGATTTAAAGGTAGCACTTTTCATAGGCCCTTGGGATAGAAGTATGTGGCTCTCATTAGCCAGGGGCGGGGGATAGATGCCTTAGGACGCCACAAACAAAAGGAAATTGTTAATTGCTACCCTCGTTTTTAAGAACATTAGGAGGGAGGCATCCACAGTCATGCAAATGTACCGACTCCTAAGCAGATGCCTCCGCAGCCCGGCTGTGTTAAGTAATCCACTGTCCAAGCCTTGCCTAATTAAACAGCGCCCTTGTCAATGAGACAGCCAGCGCTGGTGTGACTGACACTTTGTAAATATTGGCAAGATGGTCTTCTCCATTTCCTTTTTTTCTTGTCATTGAATTTAGCAGCTGGATGATGCTCCCTGTACTAGCCCCCCCCCCCCATTCCCCCACCCCGCCAAGCATGTATCATCTGTCACGCTTCCTGGACCACCGGCTCAAAGTTACACCAAGCAGCTTTGTAAGCCAAGCCGAGCCTGTCCACATCGCCAGAACCCCTGGGGGGAAACCTTTCTATACACTACTGCGAGTTAGTCACTACAAAAGGAGGGTAATGTGACAAAGGGCTCAGAAGAGGCCCAGACTGCAGAAAAGTGAGCCGTTTGGTAACGTCTTTAGAGAGGGGTGTCCAAGTGTCCATCAATGTCGGGATGCCACTGGCGAACTAGAGAGGAGGTTTGGTTGCTCCTGGCCTTGAACGCATCCAGTGATGGCAGCACCATGTACAGGTCTGAGCAATAGTCAATAGATTGCTCAGTCCTTACAGCAGATAAGACAGACAAATGCACTAAAATAAATAAATATTATATATATATATATATATATATATATATATATATATATATATATATATACATATATATATATATATATATATAAAAATAAAAGCAAACTGGTTTGTTGTACAAAATATTTGTAGCACAGCACAGTTGTAAGGCCACACTACAGTCCGAGCCTACAGTTTTGTAGCCTCACAGTCTCCAGCATACTCATATACCTACCGAAAATATGTTAGGAACACAGTACTGTGCAATGTAATGGAGCAGGACAAACTTACAGCACAGACAATTTATCCAAAGTAGCCCAGTCATCAAAGGGTTGCTGGTAAAGTAAACCTGGGAAAAGAAGGCAAAGGAGGCAATATACCAACTTATTTTCCAGCAACTCGTTAAAATGATATATACACATATACACACACAGATTATTAATATATATATATATATATATATATATATATATATATATATATATATATATATATATATATATATATATATATATATATATATATATATATATATACATATATACATACACACACACACACACACAAAAAGTGAGTACACCCCTCACATTTTTGTAAATATTTTATTATATCATTTTATGTGACAACACTAAATAAATTACACTCGGCTACAATGTAAAGTAGTGAGTGTACAGCTTATATAACAGTGTAAAATTTGCTGTCCCCTCTAAATAACGCAATACACAGCCATTAATATGTTAAAACCACTGGAAACAAAATGTGTACACCCCTAAGTAAAAATGTCCAAATTGGGCCCAATTAACAATTTTCCTTCGCCAGAGTCATGTGACTCGTTAGTGTTACAAGGTCTCAGGTGTGAATGGGGAGAAGTAATTGGAATATGTATGTATGTATGTATGTATGTATGTATGTATGTATGTATGTGTATATATATATATATATATATATATATATATATATATATATATATATATATATATATATATATATATATATATATATTACATACACACACACACACACACACACACACACACACATACACACACACGCCCACTATATATATAAAAAATGGGGCAAACTCGTGGACCACCTAGTATTTTTTCTGCCGTCGTCATTGTAAGCATACAACTCTTCTCCCCACTGCATACTGTGGCCCCTTCTTCCGGCTTGCACGTCCTGTAGTGACATATCAACTGGGGTTAAAGGTGAGGGAACAGGTACTCCACACACCTGGAATGTGAGAAATACCTGCAGAGGCCGAGGTCATTGAAGCAGTGGTCATCAAAACATGGGCCGCCGGAAAAGAAAGTATTTTGTCCCATCATAAAAATTCACACGCACTCCACTTGAATGGTAAATCTCAGAATTACCAAACTACTTTTAATGTTTAGAATAAATAGCCATCTTGATCTTATTGTAGATTAAAAAAAAAAAAAAAAAAAATACTCCTACACTCCTTCACATGACCAAGAGGCTAGGCAAAGTTCACCGTCTCTGGTTACCCGAGTCATTGCAAGGGGTTTAAGACAACATGGAGTATATCATTTACAAATCAGTCCATGACTTACATTTGAGTCTCAAGTCTACAATCTGACAGACCTGCACTAAAAGAGGATCAGCAAGGTGCATCCATTGTGGAGAACCACTAAACAGGATGTTGAGACTTTGTATAAATTTAGAAAATAAAACTATGCACAGAAAATAAACACACTAGTAAGATAATTTCTATTAAATTATTTTTTTACCTGAATATTTTTTTTTAAAACTATAGTACTCTTAAATGGGTAAAAAGAATGAATAGATTTGCCTGGAGTTCTTCTTTAACTGTGTTAAATGTGTCACCATCTTGCATTAGGCTGAAAGAAGATTTGAAGGGAATCCATGCTTAAACCATACTGTATATGCAGCCATAGCATATCCTTTCCATTTAAACCAGTGGTTCTCAACCTGGGGATCGAATGATGATTTGCCAGGGGTCACCGAATCCTGGGCTGTTCCTGAAGCCCGCACCTCTCTCCCAGCCTTTTTTTCGCTGCCGCCCATTCAGTTCATGACATGGCTGGGAGGCAGAGACTAGAGGTCAGCTGACTGTTGAACGTGAAGTGGGAGGGGCTGGAGGAGACCCCATCTCCTGATTTTAGCACAGGTGTCACTACGAGACACCACAAAGTTGGAGACACAGTGAAGCCTGGGAGACAGTAGCACTACCTGTGATTATAGTTGCCATTAAAAGGTCCCTACTACAGTTCTCAGATCAGCAAATTACCTTGATCAAGAGCACCTAAGTTGGCTAATCAGAACTCCTCCCAGCATTGCCACTCATCCCAACTCCCCGCCAGCACTGCCACTCATCTCATAGAAAATATATGGAAGGGAGAGGAAGAGGGGAAGAAACAAAGAAAAGGGGAGAGAAATAAATAAGAATAAGAATAAGAGAAAAGAATAAGAGAAAGAAGAAGAAGAAAGACGGCTAGAGAGAGGGATGGGGAAAAAAATAAGAAATTGGGACAAAGAGAGATAAAAGGGCAAAAAACAGAAGAGAAAGAGCTATACATCCTAAAATGTACCATAAGGGGTTTTAATACTATACGAGTGGAAGGGACTCAGGGAGCGCTAAATGTCAGTGGGTTAGGGGTGCAAATTACTTGTCTTGCTTTGGGTGCCGACAACCCACGCTACAAAAATAATTTTACTCTTAGGGGTCCCCACAACTCGGGACATTTTATCAAGGGGTCACAGCACTAAAGAGGTTGAGAACCATTGATTTAAAACAGATAAAACCCAAGGGAGAGCCCTGGGTACAACAGAGATCTATCTATTCTCATGTTTTTTTGCTGTCTTCATCCTGTTGGGGAGCTGTGTCTTCACTTCCTGTTCTGAGGACACAACAGGAAGTGAGAGGAAATCTCTCCAATTTGAAGGCAAATCCCCTCTTAGACAGCGGTCTCTGGAAAAAGTATCTTCATTGGAGGATTTCCCCTCTAATCCAGTTCCGGTGGCCACTTTTAATTTTGGATTGCCATCAGAAGTAATTCAGAGGGTGACTCTTCCAAGCAATGCCAAAGGCAGAAACCCCGATTTCGGTTATAGAAGTGTTAAAACTCCTATAACCGAAAGCTTGGATAAGGCCCCATTCACACCTGAGCGGTTTTTGGTTTGAAGTTTGTAGCTCTAAAATGCTCAACAAGCTAAATAGGGTTGCCACCTTTTCTTCAAGCCAAAGCCAAACAGGCACAGGGCCAATTTTTTTTTTTGTATACACTATAAGATTATAAAAGACCTGGGACACCTTTGGCTGCCCCAAAGAGAGTGGTGATGCAGTGCAGCAAACAGTGGGTGTGGCCAAACTGCTCTTGCTGACATAATGTGCCCCCCATTGATGCCAAAGCTATCTCCAGCTCCCGAATGGCAACAGATTTTTGTGTCACGATCTCAGTTACTTGGGAAGCCACAGCCAAGACTAAATAATGTATCTGGGTTTCAGGCAGACTGAAACCCGGACACAAGATTCCAAACCCGAACTGTCCGGGTGAATCAAATGGCAACCCTAAAGCCAAATCCCATTAATTTCAATGGCCCCCGTTCACATCTGTTGCCTGAAGCAAAATGCCTGTCACTCAAAGTACATGAACTTCTGGAGACAGATTGGGTCCCACAGACTTCAATAGGAATGGCAGAAAATGTGCGACATGAGCGTTTGGTTTCTTATTTTCTGCTCAAACAGCAGCTCTTCACCCCTAAACTCCTACACCTCTTCTCCTCCTAATGCTTTCTATTGGCTAAACAAAAATGTCTGAAGCTGTAAAAGCGCTTGTAATACACTTCGAAAAACACTCAAAGTCTCAAATAAAAAATGCCTGAAAGTCGCTCTGCTCAGGTGTGAATGCAGCCTCAGATATAAATTTAAGAGGGTGTTCCTTCTTTGCATATTATATTGTGGTTTGTGCATGAACTCCATCAACTGGATATAAGATGGTGACAAACTAATGTCTATGACGCAACTGCACATAGTGCCAGTTAAGGCTCCTCCAAGAGAAAAATGATTAGGTAAGTTTCGACATCTCCAACCAATAAGTTGGTGACTAATGCCTCCTCGTACACACGATCTGGCTTTTACCCGACCAAACTCACATCGGAATTCGATTGGAGGAAAAGAGAACATGTTTTCTATGTAAACTCCGATGGAATTCCTCGGAATTTCCGATGGAAAAACTCTGATGGCCATACACACGGTCAGAATTTCAGACGGAAAAAGTCTAACTTTTTTCATCGGAAATTCCGAACGTGTGTACGAGGCATTAGCCATCTCCTCTACAGGTGGCACCATTTGCATTTAGCGATCCAGTGGCTGGTGTCGATTTTTGACAGCCGGGGTGGTGCCAGTATGTACAACTGCCTTCAAAGGTCTACTGTAAAGCCAGCTTTAAGCTAAATAAATTCTCTTTATTTTGTAACATATTTTTGAGTTTTTAAACTACTAGTTTTGGTTTTCACGCAGTGATGAGCAATATGCATGTCCATAAAGTTACCCAAAAATCTATTGGCAGAAGCAGACACCAACAGGTGAAAAACTTGGAGAATACCGACTAGGACGTGTCTGGTTGATCTCTGTTGCCTCATTCAGGGTAAACCACCTCTGAAGGCATTTGTTAGAAGACCTCCAACCCCCCCCCCCCTATAGAATATACATGCAAGGTCGGGCAGTCTGAACAGGAATGTATTACGGAGTCATCAGAATGCCGAGACGGTTTGGTCATGGCTGCTTGTTGGATGGCCCCATCCTAGGCCACAACTCAGATCTACTGAAAATCAAGGCGGCTGCTGTTTCTAGAGAAAGTATCTTGTTCTATCTCACTGGAACTAAAGGTTTGCTAAAGGACACGAAGATTGTGCCAAAATCACATAAATGAGCCAAAAGGAGGAAAGAGTCTAGGGAAAGTATCAAGAATGCTTGCATAAGCCAACAGCCTTTAGTTTTGGATGGACCAGGAACGGGCAAGAAACTCTGTTAGTTTTTGATGTCTGTGTCTACTCTGGGGAGATCTTCACTCACTTTCTGTCCTAGAGATGGGTGTCACTTGGACAGCCAATAGAGTCACAGCAAAAAATAAAAGTTTTCTTCAAATGAGTTAGAAAGGTCTATCCAGTGCTACTGCTGTCCCTGTCCCTACCGATGACATTGAATTTTACATCCCGTCTTAGTGACTGGTGTCACTGGAAGTAGTAAGAGGCCATTATGAGTTAGTAACTTGTATAGCGCTGCAAATGCAAACTAAATAGCCTCAAGGCGCTTTTTCCAGCCAGTCTCGGCCTTGTGTTTTCAGAAGAGGCGGGTCTTCAGCTTCTTCCTGAAGGCCAGATAGTTTTCTTCCATGCGGATGTCCGTGGGTAGAGCTTTCCATAGCCGTGGTCCTGCGAATCTTCGTTCTCCTTTTGATTTGTAGCGGGTCTTGGGGATGTGGAGGAGGTTTTGGTTAGTTGATCGGAGGGGGGTGGCACGAGGGTGTAGTGCTTTATTTTCTCGCATAGGTATTGCGGAACGTTTTCTTGTGTGCATTTGTGTGTGGGGCAGAGGGTCTTGAAAGTAACCCGATCCTTCACGGCCAGCCAATGGAGGGTCCTCAGGGACAGGGTGATCGATTTCCATTTTTTTCCTGTTACCAGTCTGGCTGCTATTGTTTGGACGACTTGTAGGACGTAAAATTTGGTATTTGGGAACTCCGAGGTAAAGAGAGTTTGCGTAGTCGAGTTGGGAATTGATGATTGTTCCAACTACTACTGCTGTTTCTCCTTCCGGAATGAAGGGGATGAGTCTACGCAGCAGGCGAAGAAGGTACAAAGAAATTTCAACTTAAAAAAACAAAATAGTAACATACACCGATAAGTGAAAAAACTTCCAAAAAAGAATTTCAGTGCAAAGTACAGTCCAAAAGTCTATATAAAAACCATGAAAAAAATAGATCAGATGCAAGCACTCCAGTAAATATAAAGGTGTTAGACTGTAGCCAGATAGTCGACCACTACCATCGAGTGAATTGCAAGGGGGGCCCCTTGATAATGCCCCTTTAGGACGACACCCATTTTGGTGAGGACGTCTGACCAATGAGCGATTCCGGGTCGCCAGTCGCTTTTAATGCAAGTCATTTATTTTGTGTTTTTATTGTTTGTTATGATTTTGGAACATTAAACTTACTGCACTATTGAACAGCCATCTGGGCTCCTGGCGAGCTTTATTTATTCCTAGTTGGACCTCTCTGAGTCGCTAGAGGAAACTTATCACTGTTATACAGCCAAGAAGAGGTGGTGCTGTTGCATTGTTTGGAGAGGTGTGGAAGTGCATTGCAGGGCAGAGGCAGTAGCAGCGTGGAATGTGATTAAGTGTGGGGAGGTGCGGATAGTGAGACCCCCTCCTCCTCACCGAGACTGAGAAAGGGGGGGCTAGACCCAGGTCCGTGAGAGGAGGCGGCGGCACAGAATTTTGTCAATGAGCTGGGGTGACTAGGGACAACGACACCCCACTGAGACTGATAGTAGAGGCAGATGGGCGGTAAATCAGCAGGACCGGAGACTGGGAGTGTCAAGCTGTCCAGGAGAGGTGGTGGGTAAGTGAATAGGCCGGAGGGGGTGTGTGTGATAGGCAGTCAATGAAGCAGCGGGAGCACAGAGGCAGGCTGACCAGGGGAGACTAAAGGTGCTGGCAAACCCTATAGGAGACTGAGAGGGACTGAGTAACCGAGTGTGGCTGAGTATTTGAGTACTGCTAAGTGACCGAGTAACTGTCGAGTACCTGTGTATTGTTGCGAGTTGTTTAGTATTAGTGTCAGGAAACTAGTTTTTGTTAATTTGGACAGAGTAGAATTCCCAATCCCCATTCCATCTTGTGGTATGCATGCATTCCTTGTAGGCGAATACTGCTGCGCAAAATGTAAGCTCGTCAAATCCCTGGAAGGCCAGGTTCTGAATCTAGGGAAGCAACTGAAAAGTATCTCCATACTAAAGGAGAGCTGGGAACGTACCTGGCAGGGGCCAGCACAGAGGAGGGTGGAGACAAAAAGGTGCAGGGACCAGAGTAGATGGTGACGGTCAGGAAGGGTAGAGGGGAAAGTGTCACAGAGGCCAGTCCTGGGCTGGAACATCCCAATAAGTATACCCTGTTGCGTGATATTGAGGATACCAGTCAGGGACCAGTATTGCTGGAGCAGAATGACGCCCCTATATGCCAGGTGAAAAACTCCTCCAGTGAGGGTGGGGGTGAAGCCAAGGCAAAGGAAAAGACTTACCGGTAACAGTATTTCCAGGAACCTTTCAGGACAGCTACTTGAGAGATGATTGGCTCCGCCCTCTACAGGAAACACAAATCAGATACAATTTAAAAAGTCCCTCCCTTTCCTCTGACCTTCAGTTGTTTAGAAGATCAAGTAAACATCCACCAAAGTGAACTCGGCAGAGGAAAAACACACACAACACAAAAAAAAAAAAACACCACCATCAGGTGAAAGAAAAATAGGGTGGGAATATAGACGCTGTCCTGGAAGGTTCTTGGAAATACCGTTACCGGTAAGTCCAACTGGGGTTTTCCCCCTCACCTTCCAAGACAGCTACTTGAGAGGATAAGCAAGATACTATACCTTAGGGAGGGACAAAAGCCTGAAGCACTTTCCTACCGTACCATAGGAGAGGTCCTGGCTGGAAAGCATCTGAACTCTATAATGTTTGACAAATGCATGAGAGGAGGACCAGACAGCAGCTTTAGAAAATTCTTCCCATGATGCCCCCGCTCTTTCTGCCAATGACGTAGCCATGGATCTTGTTGAATAAGCCCTAATTCTAGAAGGACGACTACGACCTGATGCTTTGTAAGCTTCACAAATAGCTTCCCTAATCCATCTAGCAATATAGCTTTTGGACGCTTTGGATCAGTTTTTGGGGCCACTGAACTATACTAACAGCTGGAAGGAACTCCTAAACCCGCTGGATTTCTCCAAGTAAAGCAGAAGATATCTCTTTACGTCTAAAAAACTAAATCTTTCTTCTTCCACATTCTTGGGAGAGGAACAAAAACTAGGAAGGTCTACTTCCTGGGACCTATGAAAGTTAGAAGAAACTTTGGGCAAATGGAAAGGATCAGGCTTGATCACTACCCTGTCCTCTAAAATCCTCAGGAAGGGATGTTTACAGAAAAGGGACTGCAGATCAGAAATCCTTCTCCCTGATGTGATAGCCAAAAGGAAGAAAATACATTTCAGTCAAGCTTCATGCAAAGGCTCAAACGGAGCCCTTGTTAGAGCATTTAACACTAATAACAGATCCCAAGGAGGCACATGTTAGACGATCCTGGGAGCATGTCTAGATCTGGCTAAAAGGAACCTCCTGACTAAAGGATCTTCCGCTAGCCTCTTTTGTACGAAAATACAGACAGGACCGCAACCTGAACCCTAAGGGTGCTGACAGAAAGACCTTTCTCCATTCCCTTATATAAAAAATCTAGAACATAGGGAGTAGAAAAAGAATCTAAACTTGATTTCCTTTGCCAGGAATAAAAAGTTTTCCAAACTATCCCATAGATTCTTCTAGTTACCAACTTGCGGCTGTCCAGGATAGTTTGAACAACAACTGTAAGATGCGGCGCTCGGCCTCCAAGCTCCTCAAATGGAAGATCTGAGGGTCTGGATGCAATACTGGTCCCTGATGGAGTAGATCCTTCCTCTCTGGCAGGGGCAAGGGTAGATCCACAGAGAGGGTCTTCAGAGAGGAAAACCAAATCCTCCTGGGCCACCAGGGGGCGATCAGAACCACTTCTGCCCAATCCTGAATAATTTTTCAGAACTACCAGAGGCAAGACAGGGAAAGGAGGGAAGGCGTAGGCCAGAGCGAAATCCCATGGGAAGGATAGAGCATCCGTCCCTAAGAACCCTGTCTCTATCTCCAGTGAGAAAAACGCTGGCAGTTTTCTGTTGAGACTGGAGGCAAAAAGATCCACTGCAGGAAGACCCCATCTTAGCACAATCTCCTGTAACGTGCTTTGATGTAACTCCCAATGCTCACCCTGCTCAGATAGTCCGCCAGGGTGTTTTTTTTAACCTCTGATGTGAACTGCTCTGATCAAGGTGACATCGATTTCCACCCAGGAAAGAATCTGCTGTGATAGCATTAGGAGTGACTCCGAACGTGTGCCCCCTTGCTTGTTCAGGTATACCACGGTCGTGGCATTGTCTGAAAACACCAACAGGTCTTTTTAACTGAGCCTCTCCTGCAGAGCCAAGAAAGCTTTCCCTACAGCTAGTAGTTCCCTGAAATTTGAGGAGCGGTCTGCCTCCTCCGGCGACCAAGCTCCCTGGGCCTGCCAGCCCTGAGAATGCGCACTACACTACACTTGGAGGTGAGGCAAGTACCTTCAACAGGGAACCCTTCTGGCCAAAAACGGGGACTGAACACAACCAGTACTGGATGCTGCAAGAGAAGGGGGGTCCGCCAACCACAGTTAAAAGACCTAGGAAAACAAAAAACGTGTCAGTGCTCCTGGAGGGTCTGGAAACACAAAACAACTGAAGGTCAGAGGAAAGGGAGTTTTTTTTTAAATTGTATCTGATTTGTGTTTCCTGTAGAGGGTGGAGCCAATCATCTCTCAAGTATCTGTCCTGGAAGGTGAGGGGGGGGGAGACAGATTCTGGTGATAGGGGACTCAATTATTAGGACAGAGAGGGCAATCTGTCACAAAGACCTGAAGTGCCGAACTGTATGCTTACTGGAGGCTCGGGTTCAGCACATCACGGATCTGATGGACAGATTACTGGGGATGAGCTGGGGAGCAATGAGTGTGAATATGGAGTGTCCTAAAAAAAAAAATTGGGACTTAGGAGCTAAAATTAAGGAATAGGGAAAAACTTCTACACAGGATTTGGAAACCTTGCAAAAAGATCTAAACAAATGAATGGGGTGGGGAACTACATGGCAAATGAGGTTTAATGTTGAACAATGTAAAATAATGCATTTTGGTGCCAAAAATATGAATGCAACCTACTCATTAGGGGGGAAATACTCTGGGGGAATCGATGATGGACAAGGACCTGGGGGTCTTAGTAGATGACAGGCTCAGTAATGGCATGCAATGCCAAGCTGCTGCAAGCAAAGCCAACAGAATATTGGCATGAATTGAAAAGAGGATTAACTTCAGAGATAAAATGGCAATTCTCCCAATCTACAAGACTCCGGGGTCTGGCCGCACCTGGAGTATGCCATCCAGTTCTGGGTACCAGTCCTCAGGAGGGATGTGCTGGAACTGGAGAGGTTCCAGAGAAGGACAACAAAGCTAATGAAGGGACTGGAGGATCTCAGCCATGAGGTAAGACTGCAAGCATTGAACTTATTCTCTCTGGAGAAGAAACACTTGAGAGGGGATATGATTTCAATGTACAAATACCGTACTGGGGACCCCATAATAGGGATAAAACTTTTTCGTGCAAGGGAATTTAAAAAAAACAAGTGGCCATTCACTGAAATTAGAAGAGAAGTGGTTTAACCTTAAACTGTGTAGAGGGTTCTGTTACTGTAAGAACGGTAAGGATGTGGAATTCTCTTCCAAAAGCAGTGGTTTCAGCGGGGAGCATGGATAATTAAAAAAAACTATTAGATAGGCACCTAAACGACCACAACATATATGGGTATACAATGTAATATTAAACATAAAAGCACACACACACAGGTTGGACTTGATGGACTTGTGTCTTTTTTCAACCTTACCAACTATGTATTTACCCAGGGATTATTACATTTATGCTGAAAGGCGTGCATGCTGCTGTGACGGTAGCCATTGGTTCCGGTGAGTTTGCAATTCAGTTCAATCAATGGTGGGGGTCAGCTAGTCTGAAAAACATTTTTATTTACGGAAGTGGTCGCATCTGATCTATTTCCTTCATGTTTTTTATATAGACTTTCGGACTGTACTTTACGATGAAATTCTTTTTGGATGTTTTTTCACTTATCAGTATATATTCATATTTGTTCTTTGAGTTTTATCACACTAATTATTATTTTTTTACCTAATTTTCACTTAAACCCAATTTGGCGCTGCACTTTTCTATACATATATTCATTAGGGTTTGCTGTACTACCTTTTTGTGTTGGCTGCCTATATTTTAATTTTAGCACAGCGCAGATTTGTGTCACTGACAAAAATGTTTAACTCTTCAACAGTCTACACTACACTAAACTATTATGAGGCTGTGAGTAGGCTTAACAAGCCTGTTGTAGAGAGGACATCTCAAACCCTTCTTCCCGACACTACGATAGGCACCCTCAAGTCCAACCTTGCCAAAATTGGGGCATTAGTAGCCAATCACCAGCATTTCACAGATGGCACTGGATAACAAAGAGCTAAGGGTATGTATAGACATCAGAGTGCCTACTACAGGGTGGGGGAACAAGTATACAGTTTGTACTTTTTTCTGTGATGGGGGAGGATGGCAGGTTTTCTTTAAAGTTTTGTTTCAGCTTTGGTTAGAGTGGTGAAGGCTTACAGCCTCCACTGGGTTTTGTTGATATGAAATCTCCCCAGTGGGGATACAGAGAGCAAATCAAGACGATGACAGAGGTCCTAACCCTTTCCTGTACAAAAACAAAAAGTTGGTATGCATTATGACACACTATACTTTGATGTATCTATAGCATTTGTATAGGCATTGGAAACCTTTTTTCTCAAAAATTCAATAAAAATTATTGGAAAATACCATGTAGTTCAACTATATAGATTTATTTTTCTAGCTGGAAAACATTTCCAGTCAGTAACACCGACATGTACAGTAATTATCACTGAAAAGGTCACAGCACAGACCCTTCAGTCCGACTCATGATGAAGGTCTACACCAAGGACCTTTCTAAACGATTCAACTACTTCCCGGAATAGGTAAAACTGAAATAATGACTTTACAACATGTGATGACATTTTTCACTATGACAACCATATTGTCTATCCTGCTGATGTGGATATCAAAATCAGGCAAGCTTTTGCACCATGTAGCATGAGGAGCTACCCAAACTATCCATTAAATTTGTATTCAGGCCCTTGTATTACATAGAAGAAAATTTATAAAAAAAGGAGAGCAGATATTGCTTTCAGGTCACCATTATTCTCTAGTAAATTACGCTCAAAATGGCAGGCATTTTACATTCTGTTCAAAAAATGTGGTCTGCGGTGTAGAGCCTGTGTTTTTTTTTTTTTTTGGACTGGTCTGGCCATGGTCCGGACAGATTGCTGTGTTTTCAAAGGAGATTGCAGTCAGACTGTACAATGTATATACACTAAGCTTAAGGCTGGGTTCACACTAGCTGCGGTCGTGGCTCACAACATGGGGTCCCGATGCATCAGTTTCAGGGGCGAATTGGGTCAAATTTTTTGGCAGAATTCACACCTGAAAACTGAGCCAAAGACATACAGGACCTTTTTTCAGTGCACTCTGCGGCCGCCCCGGAGCTGTGTGAACAGGCTCAATTGAGAGCCGGTCACAGTCTCCTATCATGGCAATTGGATGCAGGGAAACCCACATCCAATTTGCATCAGTGTGAACCCAGCCTTAAACCTGAATGCTGACAATTAGGCAAACCATAAATGAAACAGTTTTCTTTCTTGCACCACTTTGCTCAATTTCAACACACAAATCAGTGTTTTTGGGGGAATCTCTCCCGCGGAGTTATTGTGTTCTGCTGGTGGGAAGCCTTCCGGACCAATGATTATCCTAGAATAGGATAATCATTGCTAGCGGCTATAGTTGCCGGAAGTGATCGCATGTGAAAATCTGACAGGTAGGTTGTACTGCCATCAATCAATAGAAGTAAACATGCAATGCCCTAGTCCTCGCTCCTGCAGATTTCACCCGCCTGTACGGACGGTCCACAGTGCTGCTTCTTTAACTCGTTCTGGCCGGCAGTCCCACGCTGATGTCAAAGTGAAATGCAGGACTAATAGGCCTACATTTTATGTGAAGAGGAGAAGGGATTGCCCACAACACACAATGTTAAAGAGAGAAAGAGAGCAACAGAGTGGAGAATACGTTAATTCCTCTACTCCCAGAGTTAAAGAGGAGGTTCGACCGCCCCTTCAATTTAAAGTCAGCAGCTACACCTGCCGTAGCTGCTGACTTAACATTAGGACACTTGCCTGTCCTAGAGTCCAGCGATGTGGCTGCTGATGCTGCCGACGTGGCCATTGCTACAAGGGGAACCCAGAAGTGTAGCCTTTCGACTTCACGGTCGGGCCCCTACTGTGCATGCACGAAGTGTGCTGCACTCTTTCACTGGCCGGAAGAAGAGGAGGGAGTAGGAGGGGGAACGAGCTGCTGATGTAGTTCGCAGGACCCGGTCTCCCGGAAGTGGGGACTGGATACTTGTCAAAAAAAAGGTATCTGCTTTCCCTGAAAGGTGTGAAATGTGGCACCAGAGGGGGGGAGGAATCAGATGAGCGGAAGTTCCATTTTTGAAATTATTAAATCTTTAATAAGCATTTACAGGCTCATTGGAAAGGTGTTTTTTGTCCAATTCCTAGATTTCTTCTTTGAGGGGATCGTAGAGACTATAATGTGTGTGCCCAGTTTAATATATGCCCATGCTATGACTATGGGGTTAAAAACGATTATTAAAGAGGTAATAGACTCTGCTATCTCAGCTGAAAATAAAATTACAACTACCACTGTGTATACGCCCACATGTGTGGCTCCATAGTTACATGGGCTGCTCAGATGTAAATGAGGACATTCTCAGCATAGGAACTCACTAAAAACCGAGCATGTGCAGAGCTGCCACCACAAAATATCCAGGCTGAATTGGGGACATGAACCAAAATGTGGAGATAGAGAGCAGCAGGATCAACCAGGTTTTTTGCAGAATACAGAAAACAAATCTCATAGTGACTGAGTATGAACAGTATGTAATACAACATTTATTGATAGTTTTAATGATGTGGGATTAGTGTCACTTTAACCGTGGCAAAAGGGATGTGTACCGCAAAACAAATAGACCTGAAAAATAGAAAGGCTACAAAAATAAAGTTTGCAGCGTGGGGAGAAGCAGGGGATGTAATTGGTCTGGCTAAAGTGTCAGAGTTCTGCCAGTACCAACTTCCACACACAAGGAGAAAACTTCAGATGTTTTTTGTTTTTTTTTAAGCATTGGGTAGAGTCGTGAAGGGTTAGAATCCCTGTGGGTCCATAGAGGAGTTGTATCACTTTGTGTCCCAGAACAAAGAGAAAATGCCACCTTTGACAGTTGTCAGCGGAAGAAGTAGCCCCAGTGGAAGATTTCCCAATGCTATCTGATCCAATCAATGGACACCAGAATTAATAGAGAGGGTGAATCTCCCCACCATTGGCACAGACCAACCCTGACAGAGGTTCTGTTCTAACCCTCCCCCATTCTTTCCAAAACTACAACACCAGTTTAGCGGGTTCTCCAAATGTTTTCAGCTTAGCGGTCATTTAGTGACTAGAATGCAGTGCGTTAAAGCCGCATTCAAATGAGGCTTCCTGCACCACATTCCATTCACACCGACCTTGTGATCTGCTGCGGAGGTCAGTGCAAAGATAACAACACTGTAAACGCAGTGTTGCATGATTGCATGGTACAAAAGTACCACGTAATGCCGTTGCTGTGCGTTTCAAAATGTAGGGCCTGGACTACTTTTGGTGCGATTTCAGCCCACTGAAAATGAATGGGCACTGCACAAAACTGCATTCGAATCAGACAGGAACCGCACAGCATTCCTGTGCGATTTACATTCAGTTCCTAGTGTGACTGGGCCCCCTACTGATAAAGTAGCTTTTGTGTGGTGTAGATAGTGGTGATGTGTGCACTAAGATCTTTGGTAACAAAAGGTCTGTGTGAAAATCATCAAGCCGACTTTCAGAAGCCAAAATCTAATGTAGGGAAGGAGCCGTAGCTTGAGCCAGAACTAAAAGCAGCAGGAGAAGGAGAGGTGTCAGCGCACAACACATTTCTGAATTTTCTGACTCGCATACTAAAATTATCCCTCTACCTCCTCCTGATCTGTGTAATCTGCAAGCAATTGTCCCAGTAATAGATTCCAATCTGTTCCAGTAATGAGGCCAAATGACATTTGGGGACCGTGGTGAGAGCTCAGCTGGGCAAAACGCTTCTTATTCTTAGCTGTTGTTTATTTACAAATTCCAGCGAGTATTCTGATTGGCTGCACAGACAGCAGTCTGTGTCCTATTAATTCAATCATATGTTTTTGATGAAGTCAAGTGAAACATCGCTAAAATTAGTGAAACATTTTTTTTCCCCCCGGTTAATTTCAGTTGGTGTCAGTCCACCCAAAAGTGACATTTTAGTATGGATGGATCCTGGTGGCCTGAGTCAGCTCCATCTTCTTATATGAATAAACAGCAGCCATACATGGGTCCGTTTTTTTTTTTCTTTCATTCAGCCGATGGGATGAAAAAACAAAAAAACAAAAAAAATTTGTACCCAATTCGCCCATACACACATTCCATGGATGGTGAAATCATCACCGCTACATCATTGTATTCCGACAGCAGTACTGCCCCGCCATCAAAAATTTCTGCAGCCGATTGGCTGCAAGCACTGATCAAAATAGCAATTTTCTAGCAGGACCATTCACAAGAAGTCGATTGATATACGACCTGTCAATTGACAGCAACGGACATAGATGGGCGGAAATTCAGCCAGGTCGTCCTGTTGAACCAGTCGAATTTTGGTCCCTGTATGGCTAGCATCAGATGCTCTTGGCTACTTCTCCGATTATTGCTCTCCTTGTCCGACCTGTCAGTTTAGGTGGACGGCCATGTCATGGTAGGTTTGCAGTTGTGCCATACTCTTCCCATTTTCCGATGATGGATTGAACAGAGCTCCGTGAGATGTTCAAAGCTTGGGATTTTTTTTTTTTAACCTAACCCTGCTTTAAACGTCTCCACAACTTTATCCCTGAACTGTCTTGTGTTCCTTGGCCTTCACGATGCGGTTTGTTCACCAAGTTTCTCCAACAAACCTCTGAGGGCTTCACAGAACAGATGTATTTATACTGAGATTAAGTTAAACACAGGTGGACCCCATTTACTAACTAGGTGACTTCTGAAGGCAACTGGTTCCATTAGATTTTAGTTAGGGGTATCGGAGTAAAGGGGGCTGAATACAAATGCATGCCACACTTTCAGATATTTATTTGTAAAAAAAAAGTTTGAAAAGGATTTATCATTTTCTTTCTACTTCACAATTATGTGACACTTTGGGTTGGTCTATCACATAAAATCCCCTAAAAATTTATTTACATCTTTGGTGGCATTTGATCACCTCTGGGTTTTTTATTTTTTATTATATAAACAAAAAAAAAACCTGACAATTTTGAAAAAGAAAAACAAAATTTTTCTACTTTCTGCTATTAAACATATACCATGAAATAAAAATAAAATCTAATCTCTTAAAGCGGGAGTTCACCCGAAAAACAATTTTTAACATTAGATTGAGGCTCATTTTGTCAAGGGGAATCGGGTGTTTTTTTTTTTTTAAATCGAAGCAGTACTTGCAGTTTTAGAGATAGATCTTCCCTGCCGCTTCCGGGTATGGGCTGCGGGACTGGGCGTTCCTATTTGATTGACAGGCATCCGACGGTCGCATACATCGCGTCACGAGTAGCCGAAAGAAGCCGGTCGGTGCGGCTCTATACGGCGCCTGCGCACCGACGTTCGGCTACTTTTGGAAAATCGTGACGCGATGTATGCGACCGTCGGAAGCCTGTGAATCAAACAGGAATGCCCAGTCCCGCAGCCCATACCCGGAAGCGGCGGAGAAGATCTATCTCTAAAACGGTAAGTACTGCTTCGATTTTAAAAAAACTACCCGATTCCCCTTGACAAAATGAGCATCAATCTACTGTTAAAAATTACATTTTTGGGTGAACCTCCACTTTAATACATTTTGGCCAAACTGTATTCTGCAGACAAGACAGTCAAAATATGCGTACAGTGACACCTCGGTTCACAAATGCGTCTGTTCACGAACAACTCGGTTTGTGAACAGAAGAGTGCACAAAAATTGTCTTTGGTTTACGAAAAACACAAGCCGCGGCCATCTTCCCTGCTATGACACATTTCTATTGAGAAGAGCAGTGCAAGATGAGAGTCTTAGGAGAACCAGTCCACTCAGATAGGGGTTTCTGCCCCTTGACTACCATTAGGGTGGGCTCACTTGATTGGGAATCATGGAAAAACAGTTCACATGAATTCTACAAATTTATCATGCCCTTAGATGATCTTTTCCTGGATGCACAGTGCTGTTTTCCGGCCCCTAGATTAGTCATTTAAATTGGGGTTTGGGATTGTTTCAAAACCAGGATTAAAGAAGAACTATCGTTTTTTTTTTTTAGATGTACACATAAAAAGGTCAGCTTAATGCAACAGACTGTACATAATAAAGGTTTAAAATCCTATTTCATAATTATATATATATCTCTATCTATATACACAAACAAAAAAAAAAAGTTCAGAACGGAATAACTCAATTTACATTGAACCCTATGGGAAAAATTGCCTCGGTTCGCAATCAAATTTGTTTTGCGGCCAGAGTCGTTTCACGAATTAGGTTTGTGAACCAAGGTATGACTTGTGGTTTGGTTTGTGTAAAAGTTATAGCGTCTACAAACAATGGGAAATATACTGGAATTTGTATTTACTTATTTTTTTTTTTATACTAGTGATCAGTGATTTATAACGGGACTGCGATAGTGCAGTGGGCAATCTGATGCCAACTGACCAACTGCCACTGACATCACCAGTGACATTACAGTGATCAGTGCTAATAATATACACCATAACTGTACTAATGACACTGGGCAGGAGGGGGTCAACATCTAGGGGGGGTCAGGGGTTAAATGTGTGCCTACCAAGTGTTTGTGTGTACTGCTTTTACTGGGGATCTAGTGGTTTTCATTCCCTGCTGGCAGTCAATTATTGGCCAAGACCCGATGATCGGCATGTGCCCGAGCACACAAATCCCATACTAGGTACATGATGAAGCGCAGGGAGGCCGCTCTGCTGGTGTTTCGTCAGATTAGGCGACCCATAGAATTTTTAACGGAACTGACGTTCCATAGCCGCCATCTTGCTACACCCTGCACTTGCCCACAGTAAGGATACAGTGAGAAAGTGGCAATCTTGTTACACCCACCGGAGTCTTGCATTTGACACATATTAAACAGTAAACTCAGTTTATAAAGTAAAATACAGCATTTTAAAATCTGTCTGACTGTTTAGATGTTGAATTTAAAAGCAGCGGCAAACCTGCGGATCTCACAGATTTGCTAATCTGACTGAACAACGCTGCTTTGAAAACATCAACATCAAAACTAAAAAAGGAAGTTCAAAATACTGAATTTCACTAAATAAAAGCTGGTGTTTACTGTTAAAAATAACTGAAATGCAAGACTCTGGTGGGTGTAACAAGATGTCCGCTTGCTGCCTTCTCACTGTATCCTTACTGTGGACGAGTGTGGGGTGTAGAAAAATAGCGGCGACAGAACGATCCAGCAAATTGTGACGGGTCGCCTGATCTGACGAAACACCGGCGTACAGAAAAGCTAAGGTATAAAAAAGGTCTACCGGATAATATTATAGACTAAAAAGGGAAGAGATACAAAGGTGTAACAATTCAATTCCTGGAATGCGCGTGGTGTAGCACCAAGGTGGTGGGCCACACAGCTATTCCCACTCGAGCATGTTGTGACATGCACTTGCCTGGGTTGTAGACCAGCTGACTCAGTCTCCAATAGTAGAAGAATTAATACGTATATGCGCTGTGCTATTGGTGGAAAATGAGCAACAGGAATCTGGAGCAGCAGATTAATGTCAAATTTTCCGTGAAAATTGCCAAAAGTGTGAGTGAAACTTTAGCCAATACAACAGGCTTATGGTAAACAGTCTATGAAAAAATGTGTTTTTGAATGGAAAAGGCAGTTTAGGGAGGGGTGGGAAGATGTACACGATGACGCAAGTACGCAATGATGCAAGAAGTGGGCAGCCATGAACACATAGGATGGAAGCAAATGTGGACAGAGTGCGAACCCTCGTATGCTCATGCTGTTTTTTTTTTTTTATCACAAGGGGATAGTTCACTACGAGTTCATAGAACATGGTACAACAGTCAACCAACATTGTTACTTTCTGAATTCTCCACCACCACAATGCTCCAACACATATATATATATATATATAATACATATATATATATATATTTATATATATATATATATATATATATATATATATATATATATATATATATATATATATATATATATATATATATATATATATATATATATATATATATATATATATATATATATATATATATATATATATATATATATATATATATATATATATAAATAAATCAGGGTTCGACAAATACCGTGCGCCAGGTCACCATTGCGAGTAGAATTAGCGACCTGGCGCGGGACAGCTGGGGTATCCTGTGTCTCCGTGTGCCCCCACCTCCACACGATCGCGTTGCGCCTGCCGGTTATTGAGGCCGCGGCTTTGCGGCCTTCTGCAGGCCTATGCTTTCTTCTGTTCTCGGGTGCCATCTTGTGGTGGCCGTTGGTATGACAAGACAACCAGCAATGCTAATGGAGCTTCCCCTGTCTGTTTTCACTGCCATCTCCTTCCCTCTAATTAGAACCCCCAAACATCATATATATTTTTAATTCTAACACACTAGAGAATAAAATGGTGGCCGTTGCTATACTTTGTCACACCGTATTTGCGCAGTAGTCTTACAAGCGCACTTTTTTTGGGAAAAAATACACTTTTTTTTTAGCAAAAAAAAAATAAGACACCAGTAAAGTTAGCCCAATTTTTTTTATATTGTGAAAGATAACGTTACGCTGAGTAAATTGATACCAAACATGTCACTCTTCATTATGTCCGCTCGTGGAATGGCGACAAACTTTTACCCTTTAAAATCTCCATAGGCGACGTTTAAAAAAATTCTACAGGTTGGATGTTTTGAGTTACAGAGGAGGTCTAGGGTTAGAATTATTGCTCTCGCTTTAACGATCGTGGCGATACCTCACATGTGTGGTTTGAACACCGCTTTCATATGCGGGCGCTAGTCACCTATGCGTTCGCTTCTGCGCGCAAGCTCGGCGGGACAGGGCGCGTTCCTGGCTCCTAACTTTTTTAGCTGGCTCCTAGATTCCAAGCAAATTTGGTAATGGCTACTGGGGGTGGGAAAACATTGATGGGAGCAGAGATTTCACACCTTTCTACAAACATGGGCTACATGAGAGAATTTAAAAATTTGGAGGGTTGGTCAAAGTCTGATGTATAAAAATGGAGCAACACTGGAGAAGTCTTAAAAGGTGTGAGTGAAAAGTGTTGGCCAGGCAGAAAGAAACAATATATGCGAGAAAAGCCAAAGCACCAGATGGGCGTACAATGGCAGATCAGCAACTATACAATCTGGTTGTTAAGCAGACACATGGAAAAAGCTCTTCTGAGTGTTTTAAATTATATCTAGAGACAAAGCTTAGGTTGATTGTTTTGAATAGGATAGAAAATGGTTAAACATCCACCATGTTTTATTCAGTTTTTTGTGCCCCGTTATGTTATTTCTTCACATTCCTCTGCACTGGAAAATTCCCCCTCATTTCCTGTTTTGGTGACAACTGTAAAATATTGAATTTCCTATCACTTCCTGTACCACAGACAATGGAGGGGCTGAATCCCCCTAGCAAGGACGAACAGACATGCAGACAGACGTAAAAACCTTGGCAGAGGTTGTAACCCTTCCTCACTCCACTGGAAATTATCAAAAATGTTTTGGCTTTAGACATACTTTCGTAGTTTACACCTCCAAAAACCTTCTAACAAGCTGGGAAATCTCTGTGTAATGAGGTAACAATTGATCCCTTTTTAAGGAGAAAAAGGAAAAGAAAATTCCACAGCATGTACACCACATGGTGTTGTCCAAGTCGACGGAAAGAAGAGTGGGTTCCAAAAATTCAAGCAACAATAGGCTGGCGTCTCATGCACCGTCATTTTTAGAGTATCCGGTGGACAATGGGGAACTAGCGCATAAGTTCCTAACGCAGAGTTCTCTTCTATTTCAACCAATCGCTGAATGAGAGTTCTCTCCCCCTTCCAGAGACGTAACGTGAAGCTGCAGTGCAGAGCTGTCTCCATTTAGAGGAAGTTGAGACTGTAAATAGCTGATTGGTTACGGATTGAGTGTCAGACCTCCAGATTAGCAAGTCACGGTCTCTTGGACATCGATTGGAAGTATGTGCCAGGCCACAGCCGGGTCCTGATTAAACTGCATCGGAATTCAACCCTGTAACCCTTTCACCACAGCCAGACCTCCAAGAGAGAGAATGATCTTCCTTGAGGCTTTCACAGCAAGGAAACATAATGACAAACTCCCTGATTAAAGACTTTGCAGTGCAAGGGTAAACTCACTCCCTGTGACCAATACAAAACAGAATTCGTCATAATCAGCTTCTGTAGAAATGTACCTCCCAATGTTCTCAGATGGGAAAGATGGACACCTTTAACCGCCAAAGTTTTTTTTTAGAAAACCAAACTCATTGGCCCCTTCCTGGGACATATTTCTATCAAAACAGAAAAATGAAAAGAGAAAACTCCATGCATAAAGGCCAGCCGTCATGCATAAACATACACCTACCACTCACAAAAAAACAAAAAACAGCCAACCAAATTTGTGGCTGTACAATCAGGCAGCGCAACCAACACAGTTATCGGTGGTCATTAGCGAGAAGCCATTTGACAATTTACTATTGATTCTGTGATGGCAAGCACAATGGGTTCGCAATGATCCCAACTTCATCTCATTCTCTGGCGCTGTGGGACCGATTGCCTACGCAGGATAGTTTAATTTCGTGTTTAACCCCTTGGCTCATATCTTTAATAATCCCTGGTTCCCTCAAGGAATGGCTTTAAAATGGTGACTGGATATTATACGATTGGGCATTACTTGACTTCAACTGGACCTTTTAACTGGACCTTTTAACCCACTGCATTTTTTTTTTTTTTTAAGTGTATTTTGTGCGTCTACTCGAGAGAGGAGCCGGACTGCAGGAGTTGGGAGTAGGCAGGCCTCCCCCAGAGGCAATCTGCCACCTTTCTCCATGCCTCGGGTGGCAATGGTGGGTGTGTGAGGGGGTCCTCCCACACAGCCCGCCCTACCTGCTCCGCTTTGAAGCCCAACGGGGCAGAGGGACTCCCTTTAAGGGAGTGAGAGGATCTAGCCTGCTCAACTAGCCCCGTTAGTCCTTCGCCTCTCTTTTTTAGAGACCGCGTGGTCAAAGTGCGTGCATGTTAACCCAATTTCGAGTGCGTGTAAGTGTGGTGGTTTTTGTGGGAGGGGGGTGGGCGTACTAAGCGCAGGCTTACCTCGCATAGCACACCCACCGGGAGCCGGGCTGAGACCACCAAACTCAATTCACATGTAGCCGAGACCGGGATCCGAACCTCGAGCTGCAGAGGTGAATGGCTTGTCAGCACAGTGCCAATCGCGTTCAGCCACCGCAGCTCCCACTGCATTTCCATTGCCATGGTTTTTGCCATTATGTCAGATTTCCCATTTTTTCAAATCACTACGCCTGGTGGGGCAGGCAGAGAGAGGAGGAATCTTGCTGGTTTATGGTCTGTTGCTGGCCCCCCCCCCCGAAGGAATTATCTTATATGGCAGACTGGGACCGAGATTTGTCCTCTGATACGACTCTAAAAACATGGCATACCCATTTTTGTGCTGCTTTCCGAGGCATTGTGAACATTTCTCTTATTGAGGTAAATCTTAAAGCCATTACTCAATGGTATCTTGTCTCAGCCCACCTAGCTAAGATGTATAGCGGCACTTCCTCATGGGGTTTTTGTGGTTACTCCATAAAGGAAACATTGTACCATATATGGTGGGAATGTCCCTGTATTAGGAGATATTGAAACAGGATTTTCTCATTGCTTCGTATTGGTAAAACTTTATGGCAACAGTCTCCATATGCTTTATTGAATAAGGCCATTCCCAATATTTCCCGCAGTGAACAAAGGTTAGCCTCCTTTCTTTGTCTAGCACAGGGGTGTCAAACTCAATTTCATTGTGGGCCGCATCAGCATTATGATTGTTCTCAAAAGGGCCAGTTTTATCTGTAAGATTAGATGTTGAGCGCATCCCCTCCCCTTACATTAGATGTCAAGAGCCACCCCACCATCAGAAGTTGAGTCCCCCACTCTCCCTTACATCACAGTGCACTCCCCTTTCCTTATGCTTCTGCTGGGAAAAAGCTGGATGCATTGCTTGAAAGCAGAAAGTAGGGGTCTGGAGGAGGACCAGAGGAGGGCTGGAGCTCTCCTGCAGCTGCAGGAGAGGTGCAAGGGCCACATGAAATGGCCTGGAGGGCCGGATTCGGCCCGCGGGCCTTGTTTTTGACACCTGTGGTCTAGCAGCTAAATGTACAGTTGGTGGGTGCTGAGAAGAGGTCATCTTTTTTGTCTTTTACACATACCAAACAATGTCTTGTGGGTTATGGTACACGAGAAGTTGCCGAGTGTGCTGAATGACAAGGTCAAACAATTTGAAATAACGTGGGCCCCTTGGGCTTTGTATATGCACATCTCCTTAGAGGACTGATAGTGGTAGTTCACAGGGCAGGCAATACCCTGGGTTGCTTTATTTTTCTCTTTTCTTTCCATGCTATGTTTTTTTCATGCCCCTTTCCTTCGACCGTTTCCCAACTCAGTTATTTCCCTCTTCTGGAAAGTCAAAAGAAGAATAACAAAGAAATAAACAAATTAAAAAAAAAATTTAAACAAAAAAAAAAAAAAACATAAAGAGCAGAATTATCAAAATAACCATCCAAACCAGGTCAACATCTGTCAGCCCAATATCCACGTCAACGGACTGCGGCATATTGAACGGAAAAGATAAAGTAAGAATTGAGGGAAGAAAAAAAGAGGGAAAAAGGGAAAGGAGAAGAGTCCACAGAGAATGTGCCGGGGGAGTGGAGCGGAAACGGGAAGGATTAAAATATGTGATCAGCTTTTTTTTTCTGTGCTGCCGAGAGCCATAGGCCCCTTTCACACTGGGCATGTGAGGTGCGGTGGCGGTATAGCAGCGCGATTTTTAAGGCGATATACCGCCGCGTTTACCTCGATATTTGGCCGATATCGGTGCGGTTTTAACCCCCGCTAGTGGCCGAAAAAGGGTTAATACCGCTGGCAGAGGCGCATTGCTGGCGGTATTACCGCGGTTTTCCATTGATTTCAAATGGGAAGGAGCGGTAAACACCCCGCTCCTATACCGCTCCAAAGATGCTGCTTGCAGGAGTTTTTTTTTCCTCCTGCCAGCGCATCGCCTCAGTGTGAAAGCCTCGCTACAAAAAAGGGCACAAAATGAGAATACAGAGAAAGACGGACACACATACTATAGCAAATGTGGACGTATTTGCATAATTTTGTGCTGGTTAAATTCCTACAAATAAAGAGCAGGAGGGACAGACAGAGCTGGGGAGCTGGGCAAACTGAAACCATCTGTACAAATTGTTAAAGCCAAACAGCTTCCGGCAGCTTGCAATCCCTCTCGGCCCCCCCTCCCCTCTGGAAAAGAGCCCTATAAACTTAACCCTCTTGCCACTGTCTATTCAGGCTGGCCACACATGGACCAGCTGTGTGACACAGCAAAGAACCAACACAACCCAGCTATGCAATTATTAAAAAATGAAGTTTAAAACAAACTACACAGTATGTTAACTTTTTTTTACATCCTAAAGGAGTCATACTGCATAGCCAGGAAGAGAGCTTCACTATTGCTTGCTTCTGCTTCGCAACCTTCTGTGTCACCTTTCTGCTTCTGGCCCGCTCACTGGACAATGAGCCAACTTGATCTACTCTAATGAGTGGGCAGGTGACACAGGAAGTTGTAAAGTCAAACCAGTAAACTACAGGGAGGCCATGCTGACTATGCAGTGTGGCATGTACAATGCTTTGGCGCTATATAAATCCTGTATAATAATGCTTTGGAAAAGTATTCATATCCGTTGAAATTTTCCACAATTTGTCAAACATTTACATTTTTGGTTGTAATATTTTATTGGGATGTTAAGTGATAGACCAACACAAAGTGGCACATAATTGTGAAGTGGAAGGAAAATGATAAATGGTTTTCATTTTTTTTTTTACAAATGTGTGAAAAGTGTGGCCGTCCACCTAAATTGACAGGCTGGGCAAGGAGAGCATTAATCAGAGAATCAGCCAAGAGGGCCATGGTAACTCTGGAGGAGCTGCAGAGATCCACAGCTCAGGTGGGAGAATCTGTCCACAGGACAACCATTAGTCGTGCTCTCCACAAATCTGGCCTTTATGGAAGAGTGGCAAGAAGAAAGCCATTGACGAAGGAAAGCCATAAGAAGTCCCATTTGCAGTTTGTCAGAAGCCATGTGGGGGATACAGCAAACATGTGGAAGAAGGTGCTCTGGTCAGATAAGATCAAGATTGAACTTTTTGGCTTAAAGCAAAATGCTAAGTGTGGCAGAAAACTAACACTGCACATCACCCTGAACACACCATCCCCACCGTGAAACATGGTGGTGGCAGCATCATGTTGTGGAAATACTTTTCTTCAGCAGGGACAGGGAAGCGGGTCAGTTGATGGGAAGATGGATGGAGCCAAATACAGGGCAATGTTAGAAGAAAACCTTTTAGAATCTGCAAAAGACTTGAGACTGGGGCAGAGGTTCACCTTCCCACAGGACAACAGCTCTAAACATACAGCCAGAGCTACAATAGAATGTTTTAGATCAAAGCATATTCATGTGTTGGAATGACCCAGTCAAAGTCCAGACCTAAATCCAATTGGGAATCTGCGGCAAGACTTGAAAATTGTTGCTCACACATACACTCTTCCATCCAATCTGACAGAGCTTGAGCTATTTTGTAAAGAAGTAACGATTTGCAGGTGTAATTGCAACGAAAGTTGGTTCTACAAAGTATTGACTTAGGGGGGCTGAATACAAATGCAGGCCACACTTTTCACATATTTGCTAGAAAACTTGAAAACCATTTATCATTTTCCTTCCACTTCAGACTTATGTGCAACTTTGTGTTGGTCCATCACATAAAATCCCAATAAAATACATTTACATTTTTGGTTGTAACATGACAAAATGTGGAAAATGTAAAGGGGTATGAATACTTTTACAAGGCACTGTATATGAGAATCACAAGACTGTCTCAACAGAATGACAAATCCTTTGGCAGTTTACTTTGGTGATTGGAGAGGAGTGTCCAGGCCAAACATCTCACTTGATAATTTTTAGAAAATGGTTTATTGAAGATAAAAGTATACAGAGCCAACGCGTTTTAGGGGAACGGTTCCCCACCTTCCTCAGGGCTGTATTTCTTGAAGATTGGTAAGGCTCTGTGAGGGTTAAATATATTCAATCATGAGTCCCACAGTGGCACTGTTAGGCCCACTATGACCTCAGACACCCTCTTCAAGAAGATTTTGCTCATCTTTCTTTTTCTTTATGTTACATTTTACTTTATTATATTGTTTTGTAGCCTATATCATTTGCAAGAGTCTCTGCTAAAATATTATACTTTGTAATACTCCTTCTTGCCCAAGTTGTCTCTGAAATGAGGTAATCTTGGTTCTATGTGGATTTATCCACAACTGTTATCAAAGTCGTATTACTATTTTACATCTCTACTCTATGAAGTATGCAAACCGCTTTCTCTTTAATAAAAATAAAAAATAAAATGTATTGAGAAAAACAATATATAGAATGGAACCTTGGATTACGAACATAATCTGTTCCAGGAGAATGCTTGTAATCCAAAGCACTCACACATCAAAGCGAGTTTCCCCATACTGCATGTGGCCAGAGGTGCGGGACACCGGAGAGCCTCGGAAATACTCTGGGACAGCTCGACTGATCTCGGAAACTCTGGGAAAGGCTCTGAAACCCTCAGGAATGGAGTACCGTATTTATCGGTGTATATCGCGCACTATTATTTAAAATAAGGGGAAAATCGTGGGTGCACGATATACGCCGATAGCCGCTTCCCGCGCTCAGTTTGAAATCCTCTGCCGACATATACCGAGTGCAGTACACTCGGGTACATTCGGCCAGGCTCGGCTTCGCTCGTGCTAATGCATAAACGTCACAGAGCGTAAGCGCGAGCGACGCCGAGCCTTGCCGAATGTACCCGAGTGTACGGCACTCGGTATATGTCGGCGGAGGCGTTCGAACTGAGCGCGGGGGAAGCGGGGACTCGACTTGAGGCGCACGCTGGAGAAGCCGGGAGGACACCATCGAGGCCGTAAATGGACGCCAGACCGGACGATGGGAAGACACCAAAACTGTAAGTAATGAAATCATATAACATTTTTTTTTACAGGAATGACGGGGGCAACTTTAGGGGTGCGCGGTATACGTGGGAGCGCGTTATACCGCAATAAATACGGTATTTCCGAGTGATTACAAGCATTTCTGAACAGCTGCGAACCATTCCGAGTTTCACCGGCACCCCAGCACCTCTGGCCAAATGCGGTACTGCACATCCCATTGGCTTGAATCCTGCTCATTTTGCAAGACAACACTCGCAAACCTAGTTAGGATTTAAAAAAAAAAGTTGCTGGTCTTTCAAACCGCTTTAACCCTCAACTAAGGTTCCACTGTATATTCAATCAGTGGCTTTGAAGCATGCTGGTGTGTTGTGCAGCGGTGGCTACCCCTGCTGCACAACACACAGGCATGCTTCAGAACCGCAGATTGGATATTTTTAATCCAAACCTAATCATTCTCCAAAAAATGGAGCCCTGAAAAACTTGGGAGGCAATTCCCCGAAACGTGTATGCGTTTATCTTCAACATCTGAACGTCGGTGCGCAGGCGCCATATAGAGCCGACTCGCAGTTCGGCTTCTTTCGGAAACTGGCGACGCGCCTTATGCGCCGGGGGGAAGTTTTTGTCATCACGTCAATCACTTAGCCTCTGCATAGGAACGCCTACTCCCGCGGGAGCCACTACCCCCAGAAGCCGGGGGGGAAAATAGCTATACGACGGTATGTACAGCAAAAAAAAAAATCAGCATATTGTCAATGTTGGAAGTGAGCACAATGGAATGTTAGAAAACTGTTTTTAGGGTGAACCTCCGCTTTAAAGCTGCATTTTAACTTCAGAATGATAAAAAGCTCTTCTGATCTCCAAAAATCTTAGGTAACTGCTGGAAAATCTCTGGGACCGCTTGCCAATCATAAACTAATAAACGAATGAGGAGGGAGAGCCGGCCAAAGCTTCTCCTAAGCACGTACTGTTTATCCAAGTAGAAGATGTCTTATTATAGGGAAAATTGATAATTGCTTACTGTAACAACCGCTGTCTGGTCCGGGAAAAAACAGACTGCTCAAATTCCAGCTTAAAAGACTTCCACCGTATAGAATTCATACTTGATCACCATGGTAAGGGTTAGCATGTCAAACCATATCTGTACATTAGATCGTAGAAGCCTAAAAGTTTTCCATCTGTCAGCTGATTGGTAACAGGTCACCGGCTAGAGCCGCAAATTGGCTATTAGGCATTTGGCATATTAAATACAATTTGTATCGGTGACCTTCTAAAGGATTGTTCACATTCATGCATTCTGGTAACACATGTGTGTTAAGGTGTGCTAAGGCAGCTCTTTTGTTTTGTTTTTTAAAATGGACTGCCAACGCTCAGCAGCACATTTCATCGACATGCAGCATGTTTCACATCTGCGAACAAGTATGTTATTTAGGTGCGCTATGGTGGCAAAAATGAAGCAGTTACTTCTCCTGGCCACCTTCTGTTTAAAGGAGTTGTACATAAAAACATATTTTTTTCTGAAATGACTGTTTACAGGGTATAGAGACATATTAGTTAAAGGGGTTTTCCACCTTTTTTTTAAGTTTATTAAAAGTCAGCAGCTACAAAAAGTGTAGCTGCTGGCTTTTAATAAACTGACACTTACCTGCTCCACGGCTCCAGCGACGCGCTGGCCGGGGCTCCGCTCCTCGCCCCCCCCCCCCTCGCCGGCCGGCGTCTTCATTCTTAGTGTGGGCACCCGGCAGTGACAGCTTTCGGCTTCACGGCCAGGCACCCACTGCGCATGCGCGAGCGGCAGTGCGCATGCGCTAGCGGCGCGGTCCGATTGGACAGGCGCTCGCCTACAGGGAGGGGCTGTGAAAAGGCGATTAAGCTAATCGCCTTTCCAGCCCCTCGGCGGAAGGAGGAAGTGGGACAGGAAGTCCCCTTCTCCTGAAGCCCCCACTCCCCCCCCCAAAAAAAATTACATGCCAAATGTGGCATGTAAGGGGGCAAGGAGTGGGTTAAGAGGAAGTTCCATTTTGAGGTGGAACTCCTCTTTAACTGACTCCTTTTAAAAACGATTAAAAATAGATAAAAATCAATCATATAATGTACCTGTAGTTTCTAGTTTCGTTTTTGCATGTTGTTTCCTGCTTCTCTGCTGTACAGCGCCAATACAGGGCAGTGATGGTTTGGAAAACGAAACAGATTGGTGCTGTGGGGTTTTAGACACACAGTAATCACACCTCCTTGATTAGTGACCCAGTACTGTGGTTATCAGGAAACGGACAACCAGGAAGTGTGGAGATCAGAGATCAGAGAAGAATTACAGCAACTTGAGAGCAAAAACGAATGAGGACAGCACTGCATTAAGGTAACAGAAGCTATTAAGATAAAAAAAAAATATTTTACAAACCCTTTAATGAAGTGCTGTAAAGACCAGCCAGAGGTCACAGCACATCATTAAGCCATGTCAGGAGACTGGCCAAAAAAAAAATCTATCAAAAACAGGCATGCTCACAGCAGGGGGAGAGAAGTATTTCTGCATCTGGGTGAACCCCAAATGCAGTCTTGTGCATTTTTAATTTGCATCAAAAACACATGCACAGTATTTTCCCCATGTACTCCGATGGCCCTAGTTCACACAGTTCAACAAAAGTAGGACATGCTGCATTTTTTCTGTATGCTACACATTTGGAAAATGGCAAATTGCATAAAAAACCACACCAGAACGTATTAAAAACGCACATATCCTGAATTGAGATGTAGCATAAATGGTCACTTCCTGTTCCTACTCGGTAAGCTGTCCTGGCTGACTAACCCCCAGCCAGATGATGAGGGCAAGCTTACTGAGGATAAACTGGAAGTGAGAAATTCAGACAAAGAAAAAAAACATTTAGAAGGGAAATTGAAGGAAAAAGGTAAGTGAACCAACAATGCACTAGATTAAAGGAACCTATTTAGAAAATAAACAATCCTTTACAACAGGGCTCGACAAATCCCGGGCGCCAGGTCGCCATGGCGACTAGAAATAGGGTCCTGGCGACTTGAATTGGAAGGGGGGGCAAAAAAAAAAAAAAAAAGAAATTTTTTTTTTTTTTTTGAGCTGGGGCCATCTGGTGGTGAGCCGTTGGTATTACAAGTTATTACCACCAGATGTGAGCTGGCGCCATCTGGTGGTGGCCGTTGGTATTACAAGTTAAGCATTACAAGTTAAACAGCAATTCTAATGTAATTTTTCACTATTTTCACTGCCATCTTCTTCCCTCTAATTAGAACCCCCAAACATTATATATATTTTCTATCCTAACACCCTAGAGAATAAAATGGCGATCATTGCAATACTTTCTGTCACGCCGTATTTGCGCAGCGGTCTTACAAGCGCACTTTTTTTGTGAAAAAATTACACTTTTTTTAATTAATAAATAAAACAGTAAAGTTATCCCCATTTTTTTTTATATTATGAAAGATAATGTTACGCCGAGTAAATTCATACCCAACATGTCACGCTTCAAAATTGCGTCCGCTCGTGGAATGCCGACAAACTTTTACCCTTTAAAATCTTCATAGGCGACGTTTAAAAAAAATCTACAGGTTGCATGTTTTGAGTTACAGAGAAGGTTTAGGGCTAGAATTATTGCTGCGATACCTTACGTGTGGTTTGAACACCGTTTACATATGCGGGCGCTGCTCACGTATGTGTTCGCTTCTGCGCGCAAGCTCGTCGGGACGGGGCGCGTTTTCTGGCTCCTAACTTTTTTACCTGGCTCCTAGATTCCAAGCAAATTTGTCAACCCCTGCTTTACAACCCCTTTAAAGGCTAACTTTATTTGATTAAAAGAACCACTTGCTGACTGCCCCATAGCACATTTACTGCTACAGGGCAGCCACACTGCTCAGAATCCCATATTATATACATGTGATTCTAAACTTTGGACCAATCGTCAGGAAGAGACAGAGCGCTGCCTATGCAAACAAGGCAAAGCTACGTTCTGGAATTACAGTATATATCCCATATTTTGTAGACGCTATAACTTTTGCACAAACCAATCAATATACGCTTATTGGGATTTTTTTTTTTTAACCAAAGAAATGTAGCAGAATATGTATTGGCCTAAATTTATGATGGATAGGCTGATCCCTTGAAAACGTGTGTAGCGCCTGTGTACTTTTCAGTACAGGTGCTATGTCAAATTTAGTTGGGGGATGAGAGAGTTATTTGCTCTCATCCGTATTGATTTGTTAAATTCGGCTGTTGCCAGTTCTGGACTGTCCTGTGGGTCATTCTGTGCTCCAGAGACGTAGTTCCATCTCTGGTTGGCAGGTGGCGCCAGAGGGGTCCAGGCGGAGGAGCCTTTCTCCAGCAGCCAATCAGAGGAGTGTTTCCCTCGTGGGGCATGCTGGGGGGGGGTATTTCTGTGGCAGACGCCATTTTGTAGGGTTCTTCGCGGGTTCCAGGTGCGACACCCACCTTTAGGGTGTGCGCACATCACGGGACCCGGCGATATGGCCTACCAGGCCGGGGCGCACGTGCTACGCGGAGTTCCTGACTCTGGGCCCTCATGGTCCGGAGCAACTGATGCTGCCAAGTGGCCCCAGTGACTTACTGGGTCCCTCAACTTTATCAAGAAGATCCAAGCGAGTTGTGCTGTTCAGTGGGGAGTCGGTCTGAGGAGAACCCGGAGGCAGGTGTTCCAATAGGGCTTAGACCAACCATCGGGGATCTGGGTGACCAGACACTGACAGGTTGTATGCTGAAAACTGTCAGTCGGTGGCCCCAAGCTATCAAGTCTACCTGAGGAGGATTCAGGCAAAACTGTGTTTACTGGGAGGATTCGCTCCATCATCCATGTTCACAAGTATTGGGCCTGTGGCAGAGGTCTCACTACAAAAACCTAAGTCTTATTAGAGCCAAGTCTGTGGCAGAGACTTGTTCCTTCCCAGCAGTTCCGAGTGACACTCTGGCTGCCAGGCCTGTGAGAGGGACCTATCCAGGGGCACTACACCCACTCCGGCTGGAGTGGCGACGAAGTAAGATTGATCATTGGAGGCAGGACTGCTTCTTCTATCCATAGCCTGAATCTGCAAAGTTCTCTCCTTTTTACCAACCTATGCTGTCTACCTCAAGTTGACTGTTGGTCATGTTGGACCAGTAATAAATCATTGAAAACGTCACCCTGCTATCTGGACATTCCGTTACTGCTTCGCATCAGCATCATCATCCCTAGACACAATACAGAGGTAACATAATTATGCCGATCCCAAATCTAACCAGCAGCTCCTGAGGGGGTAGCGCTACACGTGCATGCGCACAAAACATGTTGGAAGGGGGCCAACATGCCGACGCCATTGCTGCCGTATCCTTGTGCTGGGAGCGGCAGCCATCTTTTTATTACTTGGGCTCCTGAGTGTGAGCTTTATTTTGCACAGTCTCCTGTGAGGTTTACCTTGCTGTCCACAACCTTGGATAGGATGTCACCAAGCTCCAAGACAAGGCTCATAACGGCTTGTTATCTGGTGAGTGCATAGAATTGGTGAAGGGATACCACCGATGAGGAGCACTGTTCTGACCCACTACACTGTCACATTTAGTCTTTTAAGCCTAATGAGGACTTTCTGCCAATAGGATTGTTTGCACTTAGGACTCTAACCAACACAAGGACATTCATTTATTATTGTGAAGGGCTGCACTTTTTTTGTCATTTCTAAAAACTATCAAGAAATTAAAACTTGTTTTATAGCAGAAAGTACTATTTATTTTTTAAAAAAGTTGGTGTTTTTTTTGTTTATAGTGCAAAAAAAAAAAAAAAAAAAAAAAAACGCAAAAGGCGATCAAGTATCACCAAAAGAAAGCTCTATTTGTGGGGGGAAAAAATTACAAATTTAATTTAGGTACAGCATTGCATGATCGTGCAATTAAAGTAATGCAGTGCCATATCGCAAAAAAAATGGTGGATAAAGAGAGGTTTATACTTATCTGCTCTGTGCAATGATACACTATACTGTCCACCACTCAGGATGGCCTCCGACTAAAGTACTTCTTTCTGCCCAACAAGCTTACAGAGCTGCCACTGCAAGCCTGATTTCAGCTGTCAGCTGGCATGTCATTAATCATGATACAGGTTTTATAGTTGAAATCAAGGAAAACCAATGTGAGATTCCTGATTGATAGTTAAGTGAAAACATTTATAAATGGCCGCCCCAACCCCATTATGTAAATTTTACATAGTACGGCGTGTGTATTTCTGTAATGACCTCAGGCAGAAAATCAGATTCATTTTAAAATTACTTTTTTTGTTTCTACAGGAACGGAAAACCACAACATTAACATTATTTACAGAACATTAAAGTATTTCAGCCAGGGGTTTAATCCAAGTTTCTGCTTCCCTGCGTCCATGTCCATCACTGGCTAGGTTTAAGTCTTACTAAAGCCAAAGGATTCTTAAATAGAATTCTCTATCTTTAAGAGATAATATTCTAAATCTCAAGCTAATCAACGTCCACCCCCCTTCCCCTGTGTTCCTGAATGTGTCTTGCCTGGCACACAGTGGACGCAGTCCCGGCACCTCCAGCACTGAATGTATGCATGGGGTGCGGTGATTTGCTGGAGGGCATTGATGCTGGTTGCTGGGGGGGGGGATCTATTGCTGCTGGGGGTTTGTTGGGGAGGTCTATTGTTAGTGGTGGGTGATCTGTTACTGGTGGAGGATTTATTGTTGCTGGGGGGGGGGGGGGGGGGGGGGGGGTCATATGTTCCTGCAAGAGGTCTGAAGTTGAGGGAGAGCCTATTGATGCTGGCTGCTCCATTAATGCTGGCTGCTGGAAGATCTATTTTTGTGGGGAGTTTATTGTTGCTGGGTGATTTATTGTTGCTGGGGGGGGTGTATACTATTGCTGATTGCAGGGGATCTATTTTATGACTTTTCGTGCCATTAACAAATTCCATACAAATTACCTAGAGCCACAACATGATATTTTGGTTATTTACTCTTAAAAAGGGGCAGTACAGAGAGGTGGGTAGGAGATTGAACCAATGCACAGTGCTCAGAGGTGGGTAGAGGGTGGAGACAATGGGTGACTCAAAAGTTGGGAGTACCTGCACCTATTTTCTGAGAAAAAAAGCCCTGGATGTGGGCAAATGAGTTCACCGTTTTAAGCACCGTCCTCTCTGGGAGCCCACTGCTGCCCCACCCACACATACTGGATTGTGAGAGGAAAGTTGCACCACACAGATTCGTTGGGAAGAGGATGCAGTCTCACTAATCAGAATCGAACGGCTGAATCTGAATTCATTTGAATTTAAATAACTAAAAAGTCATTTAGGTAGACTGTAGGTTTAGAAAAGGCTGCGACACAAATGCAAAGCATTGATGGGTGGCGCTACAATATGTGGAAGATAAGGCTAATATTAACGTTTCCTAAAAATGCCAACCCATTCCTACCTATCCTGCCTAACCAGTTTAAAAAAAAAAAAAGGTATCCACTTACCCATTTCGAATCTGCTCAGGTCTGGTAATCCTGCAGTTCCAGCTCCCCTTTGCACCGAGTGGCTGCTGCAGAGGCAAGGCGGCAATGTCTGGGCCATGGGAGCCTATGAGTGATATCATGGTGCCAGGAATTCACAGCCGTTAAACACCCCCATACACAGGAGGCACTGGAGCGGCTGAATCATTTGACCACACCAGAATAAAAAGGGGTAAGCTCACAGATCTGTTTTTATACAGGGTATGCAGGATAGGTACGAGGAGGGAGAGGGAATGTTTTTAAGATCAGTTAGATGTAGCCTACCACTTTAACTAATATTTGTCAGTTTCCTATATCCCTCTGGGACTCTTCCCCTAATGTCCATGTACTAAGATCCCAGGTTCTTCTATGCATGAAGGTAAAAAAGCTGTGTGCAGTTCCCCCCCCACAACTCTCCTTAATACTTAATACCAAAAATGTGCACAAGAGCCTCGGCTATCCCGGCACTTCCGCTGTCAATCACAGCCAGTGAGCCAATGAGGAGAGTGGAGAGCGCAGCAGAGGCACGGCTCTATTTGTCTTATGGACGCACAGTGCAGGGCTCAGGAGCAAGCAGTGCCTTCATAGCAAGCGGCTTGCTATTGGGGGCACTGGTCAAGGGGGAGGAGTCAGGAGGGCCAACGTGGACCCGAGAAAAGGAGGATCGGGGCTGTTCTGTGCAAAACCACTGCAAACAGCAGGTAAATGCAACATAGCATGTTTTTTTTTTTTTAAAGCTGAACCTTTAATACCACTTTAAATCTTTAGCCTGGAAGGCTTTATCCACTTCCTTTCCAGGCCATTTTTTGCGATACGGCACTGCGTCGTTTTAACTGCCAATAGCGTGACAGTGGAACGCTGTACCCAAACAAAATTGATGTCCTTTTCCCCCCCCCACAAATAGAGCTTTCTTTTGGTGGTATTTTATCACCTCTGTGGGTTTTTATTTTTTTGCGCCATTAACAAAAATAGACAATTTTGAAAAAAAATGTTTTACTTTCTGCTATAAAACATTTCCAAAAAACAAAATGAAAAAAAAAAATCTATTCATCAGTTTAGGCAGATATGTATTCTGCTACATATTTTTGGTAAAAAAAAAACACAATAAGCGTATATTGATTACTTTGCGCACAAGTTATCGCGTCTACAAAATAGGGGATAGATTTATGGATTTTTTTTTTTACACCAGTAATGGTGGCGATCAGCGATTTTTAGCGGGACTGTGGCATTCTTGCGGACAGATCAGACTCCCAACTGACATTTTTGACACTTTTTGGGGAACCAGTAACATTATTATAGTAATCCGTGCAAAAAATATGCACTGGTATTGCACTAATGACACTAGCAAGGAAGGGGTTAACATCAGGGGCGATCAAGGGGTTAAATGTGTTCCCTGCAACCGCAACAGTATGGGGGACTGTGTCACTGGAGAAAAACACAGATCCATCTTCCTGCTTAGCAGAGAGACAGGGATCTGTGTGATCTCCCCTCTCAGAACAGAGATCTGCCTTGTTTACACAGGCAGATCCCTGTTTTGTAACATCGGGAAACAATCGTGTGTGGCCGGCAGGCATAGATTGTCTCCCCCGCAGCTAATGGGAGCGCGCGCCCACAAAAGGGAGCTCCCAAACCGATGTACAGCTACGGCGATTCGCAGGATCGTGCCACCTAGCCGGGGTATAAAGACGGTGGCTGGTTGACAAACGCTTAAGCTAAATTCACTCAGTGGGTGGTTCTATTTGCCGCGTCCCTCTAGACATCCTTCGACTGAAAAATCGAAGGAGACGGGCAAAAAATTGTCAGCTAAAAGGTATTTTGACAACTGGCAGGGTTGTCTATTAAAATCCAACAGCCACAGCTGGAGAATAATCCATCCGCGCAGTATAGAGTGGATGGAGGAATGCATTAGTTATTTTTTTGCAGGCTGAACAACAAAAATATTTATTGATATATATATATATATATATATATATATATATATATATATATATATATATATATATATATATATATATATATATATATATATTAGGGCTGTTACTGATTAATTTTTTTGTGTTCGATTAATCGTTTGTTTTTTTAATCGATTAATCAACTAATTTCGATTAATTATAACACACATACAGATCCAACTACATTTAGCAGGATACACAAAACACACAAAGGCAGTGCTCGATGGGAATAGCATTAAAACTTTTATGGTCTTCAAGTGGGTAACAAAATAAATATTGCACTGGAGATAAAATCGATGTAGCTACATAAACTGTAAAAATGGTGCGAGTAATACCAAACGGTAGCAAAAGCAGTCATAAAAACATGTAGCTAAGTATGATACTGGCATAAAAATGTGTACAATGATACCACTGCTGAATCCAGATGAGGAGAGGTTAACATCAGTCCGTCGGCATGTAGATGTCTCGTGAAGGGAACTATGACAACTCCCAGTGGATGGCTGTAGAATTCCAGGTTGATAGAGGGAAGTGATAGAGAGACGTGTAACAGCCCTTGCGTGTGGCAGATAGTAAGGTCCCGCCGGCATGCAGATATGAAGGCACAGCAAAGGAGCCCTTCAGATGGACACGGCAAGCTTCGTAGGTGTCCGTGACGTCACCAGATCTCCGACGGGAACTTCCTGAAGGCCCGGAAGCCTTCGGAGAGGTGAGTACCATATATATATATATATACATACATATACATATATATATTGTGAGGGATTAGCTCGTGGGGATCACCTTTTCTGAAATCACAGTCTGTAAGCAGGCACTTTCTTTTAAGTCTGGCGGATGCCAGATTTTATTTATACACGGTTTGCAGATTAAAATAAACAAAACAATAAATTAAATCCTTGCCGTCCGGCGCTAAACTAAACAAACAGGATCTCCTCTCTATACAGTGTGGGGCTAGTCCCTGACACCCACAAAACATGTAGTAAAGCAAACCTTTTAGTCCAGCACTCAGCGCTCCCCTCACTCAGGTCCCTTCCTGAGTTTCAAGCCAGAGCCCTGTTGTGCTCTCTTCCTGGACATTTAAAGTCCAGCTGATTGTGGACTCCAGTGGACCCAAACATCCGGACCGGAATCCTAGCCAGGCCCAGAGACTGTAAAACCCGGAATGTATTCCGGTTCAGTCTCTCATGATAGAACGTATGCGAGGTGAAATGTACCTATGATCATGTATCGCACCTCGCATAGCGTCACATATCCTCCCCCTCTGCTCAAGCCCCTGCGGCTGAGCACTTGACCCAACCATACAGTGCACACGGGAGAGGGCATCTGCATTATTTTGGAGTTTCCCTGGCCTGTGCTCCACCGCAAATTTAAAAGGCTGTAGAGCCAGGAACCACCTTGTCACACGAGCATTTTTCTCCCTGTTATCACACATCCACTTCAGGGGAGCATGGTCTGTGACCAGCTTAAATGACCTCCCCAGTAGGTAATACCTCAGGGAGTCTAAGGCCCACTTAATGGCGAGACACTCCTTTTCTACGATGGCATAATTTTTCTCGTGCTTGTTCAGCTTCCTGCTCAGGTATACCACTGGGTGCTCCTCACCATCCCTGATCTGTGACAGTACGGCCCCTAGTCCCACCTCAGAGGCATCCGTCTGTATAACAAACTCCTGGCTAAAATCCGGGGTTACTAGTACGGGTACCATACAAAGAGCCTGTTTTAACTTCTGAAATGCCCCCTCGGCTTCGGGGTTCCATTTGACCATGACCGACCCCTTACCCTTCGTTAGATCGGTCAAGGGGGCGGCAATGGTGGCAAAATTGGGTATAAAACGCCTGTAATACCCCATAATGCCCAGGAAGGCCCTCACTTGTTTTTTATTGACTGGTTGGGGCCATTTTTGAATTGCCTCAATCTTATTGGTCTGCGGCTTGACCATCCCCCGGCCAATAACGTACCCAAGGTATTTGGCCTCCTCCAGGCCTATGGCACATTTCTTTGGATTGGCCGTGAGCCGTGCTTCCCTAAGGGAATCTACGACCACTTGTACACGGAGCAGGTGCGATTCCCAATCTGGGCTGTGGATGACCACATCGTCCAAGTACGCCGCTGCATACGAGCGATGTGGTCTCAAAATTTTGTCCATCATTCGCTGGAATGATGCAGGGGCTCCGTGCAGACCAAACGGCATCCGCTTATACTGAAACGAGCCCTCAGGAGTGGAAAAGGCAGTCTTCTCCTTGGCCGATTCAGTAAGCGGTATCTGCCAATAACCTTTCGTTAGGTCTAGGGTCGTTATGTAGCGAGCCTGTCCCAACCTGTCCACAAGTTCGTCGACCCGGGGCATCGGGTAGGCGTCAAATTTGGACACACTGTTAAGTTTTCTAAAATCATTACAAAACCTAATACTGCCATCAGGTTTTGGGACCAGCACTATGGGACTTGACCACTCACTGTGAGACTCCTCGATCACATCCAACTCTAACATATTTTTTATTTCTTCCGCAACTGCCTCTCGCCGGGCCTCTGGAATTCTATATGGTTTTACATTTACCCGAACCCCTGGTTCCGTCACTATGTCATGTTGGATCGTGTTGGTCAGTCCGGGTAAGGGGGAGAAAAAGTCTCTATTTTTCTGCACGAATGCCCTAACGTCACTTTGCTGTGCTACGGACAGGGAATCCGTGATGGGAACGTCAGGTATCACGGGTATCCGGTCTGTTGGAGGCAGGGACGTGGCCAGTAAAGTCTCTCGGTCCTTCCAGGGCTTTAAGAGATTTACATGGTAAATTTGGTGTGGTTTCCTTTTCCCTGGCTGGTAGACTTTGTAGTTTACCTCCCCCACCCTTTGGACAACCTCAAAGGGACCCTGCCACTTGGCTAAAAACTTACTTTCTACCGTAGGAACCAGTACCAACACTCTGTCCCCCGGGTTGAAAGTACGGACCTTGGCACCCCGGTTATAGACCCTCCTTTGGGCCTCCTGGGCTCGCTCCATATGTTCCCGTACTAGGGGCAGAACGGCTGCGATTCGGTCCTGCATCAAGGAGACATGCTCTATGATGCTCCTATATGGGCTGACCTCTCCTTCCCACGTTTCTTTAGCAATATCTACCAGGCCCCTGGGATGCCTACCATACAAGAGCTCAAAGGGGGAATAGCCTGTGGAGGCCTGTGGAACCTCTCGTATGGCAAACATGAGATATGGTAGCAAAAAATCCCAGTCTCTCCCATCCTTGTCGACCACCTTTTTCAACATACTCTTCAATGTTTTATTAAACCTTTCGACCAGACCATCTGTCTGGGGGTGGTAGACAGAAGTACGGAGATGGGAGATTTTGTACAACCTACACAATTCCTTGGTAACCCTTGACATAAAAGGGGTGCCTTGATCGGTCAAGATCTCTTTTGGGATCCCCACTCGACTAAACACCTGGACTAATTCCTTGGCAATAACCTTGGCGGAGGTGTTACGCAAGGGTATGGCCTCAGGATAGCGAGTCGCATAGTCCAGGATCACCAGAATATGCTGGTGACCTCGGGCAGATTTCACGACCGGCCCCACCAGGTCCATGCCAATCCTTTCAAAGGGGACCTCAATTATTGGTAGAGGAACAAGGGGGCTGCGAAAATGGGGAGATGGTGCTGACATTTGGCACTCGGGGCACGATTCGCAGTACTCCTTGACCTCTGCATGCAAACCGGGCCAGAAGAATCTTTGGGTGATTCTCTCCCTGGTTTTTTCGACCCCGAGATGTCCCCCCATTACGTGACCATGAGCCAGGTCTAGCACCATCCTGCGAAAGGGTTTGGGAACCAGTAGCTGTTCTACCTCTTCCTCTCCATGTTTTATCACTCGATATAACAAATTGTTTTTAATTGCCATGTAGGGAAAGGACACCACCCAATTAGGATCCACCGGTTCCCCATCCAACACCTTAACATTTTCCCTGGCATTCATGAGGGTGGGCTCTCGCAGCTGCTCGGTACAGAAATCCTCCCTCCTGACCTCCAAGTCGGGTACCACATTTTGGCTACTCTCCATGTCAGGGTCAGGCGAGGTTTCCTGTTCGTTACCCTCAGGCTGGGTGCTAGCTTCTAAGTCCTCCGGTTCCCCAGCCATGGCAGGGAATGGTGGAGGATCTCCGGCCTCCTCGATCCCACCAACAGCATGCCCTTCCCTTTGGCAAAACGGGTCTGGTGAGAGTTCGAGTTTCCCCAGTAGGGGGAGCGCTATCTACGGGCCTCCCTTCACTCTCCCATAACTTCCAAAAATGAGGAAAGTCCCTCCCCACTAAGGCTTCATGGAGCAGTGAAGGTACCACCCCCACTGAATGTGTTACACAGCCCCAGGGGGTATCAACCTCAACCACCGCTGTCTGGTAGTCCCGAGTGTCCCCATGGATGCATATTACCCCAATACAACTGGGGTGTAGTTTTGCGGGGTCTACACACACACTCCTGACTAAGGTCACCACACTACCAGAGTCTAGCAGGGCTGTAAGAGGCTTGCCATCTACTGAAATAACGCACATTTGTTTTTCCAGGCGACGCTGACCTGTCGCAACACATGCGACCTGTGCAAACAGAGAAAGGCGTCTTACCCTATCAACATAATCACATTGCATAGGTTCATCATTTAGAGGGCAGTCTGCAGCAATATGACCTAATGCATGGCAACGAAAACACCGTATTTGCCCTACCCCCAGTCCTCTTACCGGTCCCAAAAACCTTCCTGGCTTCTTTGGCCAGTCTCCAGGTCTAGGACCTACAGTCTCATCTGCTGTAACAACAGTCTTATCCACTCTCCCCAAACTCTTGAACCCCGGAACAGTCTTACCCGAACCGTTGGGAGATCTTGCACCCCGAGACACTCCGAAGTGGGGCGTGGGTGGGTTTATTAAGTCCTCGGTAGCACTGTACCTCTCCACTAGGTCCACCATTTGGGCTGCAGTGTTGGGGTCCCCCTGTCCGACCCACTTTCTCAGGGTAGCAGGGAGCGCACGCAGGTACCGGTCCATTACCACACGCTCCACAATCTGAGGGCTGGTCAGAGTCTCTGGCTGCAACCACTTCCTGGTGAGGTGGACCAGGTCAAACATTTGTGACCGGGGTGGCTTGTTGCTGGAATAGGACCACTGATGCACGCGCTGGGCCCGGACTGCCATGGTGACACCCAAGCGTGCGAGTATTTCTGTCTTTAGAGTCTCATAGTCCTGGGCCTTATCTGGTTCTAGGTCAAAATAGGCCTTTTGGGGTTCTCCTGTTAGGAATGGGGCCAATAGTCCCGCCCACTGCTCTTTTGGCCATCCTTCGCGGTCAGCGACTCTCTCGAAAGTCGCCATGTACGCCTCAACATCATCCGCCGGTGTCATCTTTTGCAGGTGGTAGGAAGCACGTACAATCTTTGGTTCCGCTAACACCGGAGGTGCGGACCCCTTTTTCAGTTCCACCAGAGCTTCGGCGAACTGTCGGTTCATCTCCTGCTGGGCAGCGTGTTGTGCTGCAACGGCCTCTGCGACTTGGCGGTGTTGTGCTGCAGCGGCCTCTGCGACTTGGCGGTTTATCTCCTGCTGGGCAGCCTGTTGTGCTGCAGCGGCCTCTGCGACTTGGCGGTTGGTTTCCCGCTGGGCTGCATTGGCCTGTAGCAGGGCCTTTAACATTTCTTCCATTTTCAGAAAAGTGCCCGCTGAATCCACCACGTGTGAGGGATTAGCTCGTGGGGATCACCTTTTCTGAAATCACAGTCTGTAAGCAGGCACTTTCTTTTAAGTCTGGCGGATGCCAGATTTTATTTATACACGGTTTGCAGATTAAAATAAACAAAACAATAAATTAAATCCTTGCCGTCCGGCGCTAAACTAAACAAACAGGATCTCCTCTCTATACAGTGTGGGGCTAGTCCCTGACACCCACAAAACATGTAGTAAAGCAAACCTTTTAGTCCAGCACTCAGCGCTCCCCTCACTCAGGTCCCTTCCTGAGTTTCAAGCCAGAGCCCTGTTGTGCTCTCTTCCTGGACATTTAAAGTCCAGCTGATTGTGGACTCCAGTGGACCAAAACATCCGGACCGGAATCCTAGCCAGGCCCAGAGACTGTAAAACCCCGAATGGATTCCGGTTCAGTCTCTCATGATAGAACGTATGCGAGGTGAAATGTACCTATGATCATGTATCGCACCTCGCATAGCGTCACAATATATATATACATACATATATATATATACACATATATATATATATACACACATATATATATATATATTAGTGCTGTCAGTTAAACGCGTTATTAACGGCGTTAACACAAACCCATGTTAACGCCGTCAATTTTTTTATCGCGCGATTAACGAGGCGGCGTTCGGGGGTTATACCGGGATGATGCCTGCAGCCGCAGGCATCATCCCGGTACCATTGTTTAGAGCGGGCGATCGGCTATCCAAACATAACAACCGATGCGGCTAAAAGCCGCTCGGTTGTTATGCCGGAGGAGCGGGAGGGGACATCCCCCCCCCTCCCGCCGCCTTTCGCCGCTCTGACCGGGCCTCCCGTCCCACCGGGAGACCCGATCCTCCATCCGGCGCCTTCTGTGTCCAGGCGGAGACTGACACTAAGCCGTAAACGGCTTTGATTCAGTCTCCGCATTGAAACCACGGAAGCGGCGTCATGACGTCACTTCCGGGTTTCTCGGCTGCCAATGGCGCCGGATTTAAAAAAGTACACAGTATTCAGAATCGCCGTTTTCGGCGATCTGAATACTTTGAAGTGCAAAGGAGGGCTCGGAGGTCTTTTAGACCCCCGATCCCTCCATAAAGAGGACCTGTCGCCACCTATTGCTGTCACAAGGGATGTTTACATTCCTTGTGACAGCAATAAAAGTGATCAAAATGTAAAAAAATAAAAAAACACAATTTAATATTATAAAAAAAAATAAAATAAATAAGAAAACAAAAAAAAAATGTTTTAAAGGGTGAACCTCCTTAATCGCGCGATTAATCGTGAGTTAACTATGACATTAATGCGATTAATCGCGATTAGAAATTTTAATCGCTTGACAGCACTAATATATACATACATACATACATACATACATACACACACACACACACACACACACACACACACACACGTGTGTGTGTGTGTGTGTGTGTGTGACCAACTCTGAAGCAATACAAGCTTCATAAAAACCAATAGCGGTTCACAAATTCAGATGACCCTTGAGATAAAGCGGCAGAAGAAATATTCGAAGACTATGGAATCAGTAGGTAACCTTCAGCTAATGAACTATAAAGTCAACACCCCAGAAGTTCTAAGACTTCCAGGGGAGGAAGTGGCTGAGGCTTGACAGATTGTACAGCCTGTGCGTCTGCTTACAATAGTAACGATGTTTACTTGTATTATGTGCTCGGGTAAATACTCGGCATGTGTGTGTGTTTTTGCTGGGATGGCCGCACTTCCGCAGATACACGATAAAAAGGAAAGCCAATAACTGTAAAATTTACTCTACAATGTCCAGCCTCCAGCACATGGCCATTATTTCTGGCACTATTTTAAGGACAACTCTACTGAGAGAAACGTAGAATGTAGGAAACTGGCGATTTCCGATGAAAAAGGCTGTTCTTGGAAGAAAACACCCCAAATACTATGCTCAGCTTGTACAAATGGCACCCCCAGTGTCTATACTCTATGCATATACAGTATCTCACAAAAGCGATTACACCCCTCAAATTTCTGTAAATAATTTTATCTTTTCATGTGACACTGAAGAAATTACACTTTGCTACAATGTAAAGTAGTGAGTATACAGCTTGTATAACAGTGTAAATTTGCTGCCTCCTCAAAATAACGCAACACACAGCCATTAACCACTTCATTACTGGGCACTTAAACCCCCTTCGTGCCCAGAAAGCGTATATTGATTGGTTTGCGCAAAAGTTATATCGCCTACAAAATAGGGGATAGATTTATGATTTTTTTAAATTTTTGATCTTTTACTAGTAATGGCGGCAATCTGCGATTTTTTTTGTCAGGCCTGTAATATTGCGGCCGACATATCGGACACTTTTTACACATTTTTGGGACCATTCACATTTATACAGCGATTAGTGCTATAAAAATGCACTAATTACTGTATAAATGTGACTGGCAAGGAAGGGGTTAACACTAGGGGTTGAGGAAGGGGTTAAATGTATTCTCTGGGTGTGTTCTGTGTGTGGAGGGGGACTGACTGGGGGAGGTGACCGATGCTGTGTCCCTATGCACAAGGGACACAGCATCAGTCTCCTCTCTCCCTGACAGGACGTGGAGCTCGGTGTTTACACACAGAGCTCCACGTCCCTGCTGTCACCGCCGATCGCGGGTACCTGGCGGACATCGCGGCCGCCAGGCACGCGCATCGGCTTCCCTACACACCTCCAATTTTTTTTTGTTTGGTTAATTTTTATATTGAAAATAAAGTTTTGTCGGTCGTTAAAAAAAAACAAAAAAAACAACCTGGCTCTTAGATTCCAAGCAAATTTGTCAAGCCCTGGTCAAAGCTATGGTATTCCCAGTAGTAACGTATGGCTGTGAAAGTTGGACCACAGCCATAGGAAGGCTAAATGCCAAAGAAGTGATGTTTTTGAACTACGGTGTTGGAGAAGACTCTTGAAAGTCCCTTGGATGGCAAGAACAAACTCAAATACTTTGGCCTCCTAATGCGAAGAGATAACTGATTGGAAAAGACCCTGATACTGGAGTACACGGAAGGAAAAAAGGAGAAGGGGATGACAGAAGACAAGATTGATAGATAGCATCATTGAAACAATGAACATGAAGTTAAAGCAGAGTTCCAATCATCCAATTCCTCCCCCCCTTCGGTGCCACAATTGGCATCTTTCGGGGGGGGGGGGGGGGGAACATGATGATACCTGTCTTTGACAGGCATCCTTTCCCACTTCCTGGGAGTCTCAGCCACAGGTATTGAGATCACAGCTGGGGCTCCCTCCTTCTTCCCCCGTCGCCGGGCCAGAAGGAGAGAGGAGCGGGCCTCGCGCATGCGCTATAGTGTTCCCAGCGTGAAGCCGAAAAGCTACACTGCCGGAAACCCTTATCCACAACGGCGGCGGCAGCGCCAGACAGCTGTGCAGTATGTGTAGCTGCTGTTTTTTTTTTTTGGTGGACCTCTGCTTTAAGTAAGTTTCGGGAGGCCGGAGGACAGAAAAGCCTGGTTCTCTGTTGTCCATGAGGTCAAGAAGAGTCGCACATGACTAAACGACTGAACAACAACAACGAGGACGACAACTGTAAATACATATATTCTTTTTTTATTTGCCATTTTTTGCCCCCACAAAGTGAAAATACCCTTTATGCTTTTAAAGTCATGAAGGCCACTGATATGCAAGTCAACTAATCTCCTAAATTAGATATAAATCTTCTAAAACTAGACACACACAGTCATTTGCTGCTTGTGTCGGCCTTTGTTTTAGATCTTATAGGAGGCGTGCCTAAACTAAGAAATAAAACTGACCCTCAACCTTATATTGGTTGGTCATGATTTCTATACCCAGAGGAAGTTGGCATTTGTCAGGCATCTCAAATACATATCAGGGCAGGGTGAAAACACAACAGAGGTAAATCGTATACCCAAAGGCACCTTCTCTTCTACCAGTAAAATATGTGCAGCTGTCCTCTTTAACCACTTCCCGACCTCCTCATGTACATATACGTCAGCAGAATGGCACGGACAGGCACAAGCACGTACCTGTACGTCCTCTGCTTGACGTGGGTGGGGGGTCCGATCGGGACCCCCCCGGTACATGCGGAGGTCGGGTCCGCTCGGGGAGCGATCCGGGACGACGGCGCGGCTATTTGTTTTTACCCACTCTGTCGCGATCGCTCCCCGGAGCTGAAGAACGGGGAGAGCCGTGTGTAAACACGGCTTCCCCGTGCTTCACTGTGGCGGCGCATCGATCGAGTGATCCCTTTTATAGGGAAGACTCGATCGATGGTGTCAGTCCTACAGCCACACCCCCCTACACTAGTAAACACACACAAAGTAATCCCCAAATGTTACTGCAACTGTAATTTTCACAATAAAGAATGCAATTTAAATGCATTTTTTGCTGTGAAAATGACAATGGTCCCAAAAATGTGTCAAAATTGTCCGAAGTGGCCGCCATAATGTCGCAGTCACGAAAAAAATCGCTGATCGCCGCCATTACTAGTAAAAAAAATAAAATGCAAAAAAACTATCCCCTATTTTGTAAACGCTATAAATTTTGCGCAAACCAACCGATAAACGATTATTGCGATTTTTTTTTACCAAAAATAGGTAGAAGAATACGTATCGGCCTAAACTGAGGAAAAAAAAAAAAATGTTATATATGTTTTTGGGGGATATTTATTACAGCAAAAAGTAAAAAATATTGCTTTTTTTTTTTTAAATTGTCGCTCTATTTTTGTTTATAGCGCAAAAAAAAAAAACCGCAGAGGTGATCAAATACCACCAAAAGAAAGCTCTATTTGTGGGGAAAAAAGGACGCCAATTTTGTTTGGGAGCCACGTCGCACGACCACGCAATTGTCTGTTAAAGCGACGCAGTCCCGAACTGTAAAAACCCCTTGGGTCTTTAGCCAGCATATTGGTCCGGGGCTTAAAGCGGGAGTTCACCCATTTAAAATTTTTTTTTTTTTCTCCCCTTAGATTCCTGCTCGTTCGGTCTAGGGGAATCGGCTATTTGTATTAAAATATGAGCAGTACTTACCCGTTTTCGAGATGCATCTTCTTCCGTCGCTTCCGGGTATGGGTCTTCGGGAGCGGGCGTTCCTTCTTGATTGACAGTCTTCCGAGAGGCTTCCGACGGTCGCATCCATCGCGTCACTCGTAGCCGAAAGAAGCCGAACGTCGGTGCGGCTCTATACTGCGCCTGCGCACCGACGTTCGGCTTCTTTCGGAAAATCGTGACGCGATGGATGCGACCGTCGGAAGCCTCTCGGAAGACTGTCAATCAAGAAGGAACGCCCATTCCCGCAGCCCATACCCGGAAGCGACGGAGAGGATGCATCTCGTAAACGGGTAAGTACTGCACATATTTTAAAACAAATAGCCGATTCCCCTAGAGAAAACGAGCAGGAATCTAAGGGGAAAAAGTGCCCTCTAAGGGTGAACCCCCGCTTTAAGTGGTTAAAAGTGAATAATTTCATCTTGAATAAGTGTTAGTAGAGGAAAAAAAAAAAAAAAAAAGAAGAATGAATGAGGCACTAGCACAGCCAAGTAAGCAACAAATTATAAAAGAAAAAAATTATAAATAAATGTCTATAAACATGCATAGTAGTTCCCACACCATGTAGAACAAACATTCTGTGTTTTGATTACAGTGATGAAGGCTGTTTTTTTTGTTTGTTTTTTTTAAATAACAAACATGTTATATTTACCTGCTCTGTGCAATGGTTTTGCACAGAGCAGCATAATCCTCCTCTTCTCGGGGTCCTCTGCTGGCGCTTCTGGCCCCTCCCTCCTGCCAAGTGCCCCCAGAGCAAGCAACTTGCCATGGGGTATCCCAATAAACTGCTCTGCGTGTGCATTCCCACACAGAACTGCAGTTCTGTCTTGCCCCCCCCCCCCTTCTCCTCATTGGCTACGATTGACAGAAGATCAGCCAATGAGGAGTGAGAGTGCACTACAATTCATTTTTATGGACACTTATTTAAAAAAAAATAGAATTTTTTGTACTCACTGTAAAATCCTTTTCTCTGTCGTCCATGGACGGACACAGCCTTCAAGTCTTGACAAGTGGAATGTCCCCAAGCAGTGTCAAAAAACGAGGGGTGGGAACAGTATCAGTAAAAACAATGTTGCGATGTTGAAGAGAAGGCCCAATAGGGCCTCCCATGAGGCAAAGCACACCCTCACAGAAAAATATGGGCCCAGACACCCCACAGTCCGCTGGTGGGAAAAGGAGCCCCCCCACAGGTACACCCCAGTAGCAGAAGTAGAGCAGCAGAGGGAAATATGACAGAACAGGGAAGGAGGATAGGAGGACCCCCGACCCAGGGATGGCCAGCCAAACCGACCCGCCGAGGCAGGAAGGACTTACCCGTCCAAGCGAGGACCCACTGGCACATTTCTGACAGGCATACAACCACATTGGAGTAGCTGTCGGCCTGGTCCACTGTGAGTCAAACACCACCACAGCCCAGTCATGTGTGGACCCTGGAGCAAAAAAGTCCACCGGCCACCCCAGGAGTCATGGGGTATGTCATGGCAGACCCAGCCCTTAGCAATGGTGTGCTCACGCTCGCTGGCCGGACTGAGGAGACTACAAGGATCAATATTTCCAGCCTGTCACTCAGCCGGCAGTTGATAGAAGATTCTCAAATAAAGAAAGGGAGCCATACGTCCTTCTCCTTTGCTAGGCCTGAAAAAACTGAGGCTGTATGCTGCAGGGAGGAGGGTTATGTCCGGAGGGACCGCCTCCTGGGGCTGTTAAACTCTGTTAAAGTAACATGTATTAAATTATCCAACATGTTCTGCCTAGTCCTCTCCTGTGAACAGGAACATAACCCACTTGTCAAGACTTGAGAAGGCTGTGTCCGTCCATGGGCAATGAGAAAATATGTTTTATTTAAATGTTTTACATTTTTGTCATTTACTTGACTGTGCTAGCACCTCATTCTTTTTTCTACTAACACAGGAAAGATAATGACAGCCTGCCTAAATTTCATCCTATGAAGTGAACCATTTATTTCTCAACCATTGGGGAGGTACACTATAGTTACTTCCTCTATCAATATCAAAGCCACAACTCCTCCACATCTGTATGACTATCGGAGGCATAGAGATCAATTTTTTTATCCACAAAAAAAACTTTGTTTTTCAAGAATACAACAGTTTGAGTGATGTTATCAGTAGAAGCCCCATTCACATCTCACCCAGCGTAGTGGAAGCACACATTTGACAGACACGCAGAGGGCAGCACATTGACACATGTAGGGCAGCCAATTGAAATGAAAGTAGCCAATTTTTTATCACTGGGCAAAACACGTGTTTTACTTCCCACGTTTGGGCTGCCATCAACAACTGTCAGCACCACAAGCATGATGTGCAATTTTCACACATTCTATAAACACGCAGATGTGAATGGAGCCAGAGTGGCAAGTTGTCCTTGATGGTATTTTTTTTTTACAGCCCATTAACTTGGGTTTCTGAAAGTTAACCTTGGCTGTTATACATACGATACATAATAGCCTTGCAAGTATAACCATTACCTGAACCTACTTTACCCAATTATACCCCCAGATCTGATCTTTAGCCCTGGGCACAATACATAGCCAAGCTAACATTTCATATAAAAATCTAACGTGATGAAAGTTTTTTTCTGAGCCCCAAATAAGTTCCTCTCCAACACTTGAAGTTTGTGAAGCCAATCAGATTATCTCACAGGAATCTTCCTTCGGCGCCATGCAAAGAAATTTCAAAAATCAGCAGCCAAATTAATATTGGCAAATTGTTCAATTATTTAAACAAAAACAAAATAAGACAGAAAGAAAAAAAAAAAAAAAATGGGAGTCTTGGGATTCTGGCTCGTCTTCCTGCTCCTGCCTCTTCCACGCAATGGCTTCTGCCAAATTCCCAGCCTCAGCTTCAGTTTCATCTGAAAGCAACAGACCTGACGGTGTTGGGCTATGGACGGAATTTGAAAACAAAGACGCAGAATGTGAGGAGGGATAAAATCCCAGTTCCAGAAGAGGTAGTGAATGCCAGAGTAGATTCTTACTTCTGAAACCTATTATGCTGAGAATTTTTGGCCCTCTTAAACTCACAGGAATGACCACATGAGATAATCATTAGTACACATTGAATTCAATGGATTCCAAAGTTGTGCTGTGGTGCCCTCAATACTATGGCCATCTCCAAATTGGTTTTAAAAAGATAAATCTCAATACAGTCCCAATGAAGGGGCTTTATATTTTAAAGCGGAGCTCCAGCCTAAAGGGCAAGTTCCGCTCATCGGATTCCTCCGCCCCCCCCCCCCCCCGTTGTCACAATTGGCACCTTTTGAGTGGGGGGGGGGGGACACAGTATACCTTGACAGGTATTCTTTCCCACTTACGGGAGTCCGGCCGCGACCATGACGTCACCGCGGGGCTCCCTCCACCTCCTCCTTTCCTGGCTGCCGGGCTAATAGGAGCGGGGCCTCGCGCATGCACAGTAGGGTTCCTGGCGTGAAGCCGAAAGGCTACACTGCCGGGTTCCCTTACCCGCAACGGCGGTGACATCAAAGGACAACAGGACATTAAAAGCCAGCAGGTGCAGTATGTGTAGCTGCTGGCTTATATTTTATTTATTTTTCCCGGACCTCCGCTTTAAAAGCACATATTAAAGTGATCCTTGTATTAAATATGTTTTTTTTCCTGTTAAAGGCATGCAGGCTAAAATAGAACACTCACAGGTATTTTATTACTACCCACAGGGATCCTACTACTACCCCCCGATAATGCCTTTAACTACCGTATTTATTGGCGTATAACACGCACCGCAATTTAAGAGGGAAGTTTCAGGAAAACAATGTTTTTTGTTTAAAATGAACCACAAACAAAATTGGCGTCCTTTTTTCCCCACAAAAAGAGCTTTCTTTTGGTGGTATTTGATCACCTCTGCGGTTGTTAGTTTTTGCGCTATAAACAAAAATAGAGCGACAATTTTGAAAAAAAAATTATATTTTTTACTTTTTGCTATAATAAATATCCCCCAAAAATATATAAAAAAAAAATCATTTTTTTCCTCAGTTTAGGCCGATATGTATTCTTCAACATATTTTTCGTAAAAAAAAAAAAAAAAAAAACAATCGCAAGAAGTGTTTGATTGGTTTGCGCAAAAGTTATAGCATTTACAAAATAGGGGGTATTTTTATGGCATTTTTATTAATATTTTTTTTTTTACTACTAATGGCAGCGATCAGCAATTTTTTTTTGGTACTGCGACATTATGACGGACACTTCAGACACATTTGACACATTTTTGGGACCATTGTCATTTTTATAGCGATCAGTGCTATAAAAATGCATTGGATTGCTATAAAAATGCCACTGGCAGTGAAGGGGTTAACACTAGGGGGCGGGGAAGGGGTTAAGTATGTTCCCTGGGTGTGTTCTAACTATAGGGGGGGTGGCCTCACTAGGGGAAATGACTGATCTTCTGTTCATACATTGTATGAACAGAAGATCAGCATTTCTCTCCCTGACAGGACCAGGAGCTGTGTGTTTACGCGGCGATTGCGGGTAACGGACCGCAAAGTATTTAGGGACAGAAAAAACTTTCTGGCGTCCGATCCCATTCCTTGTACAATAATTGGTCCAGATAAGGAACACAAGGAAACACTCTCGCGGTGCGGGGCGGCTTGCAGAACCCAAAAGGGACCGGCATGTCTGATGCCTCCGCCGAATCCTCAAGTTTTTGAGTATCCCGCACCGCAGTGATAAGAGCTCCAACAAACGCCTTATCATGCGCTGACCCTGATGCAGAGTCATCCTCACTGTCCGTGTGGGCTAGGCCTACATCTTCTGACATTACGGAACCAGTGGCGGACGCAGCAGCAGGGTCCGATTCCGCGTCAGACATCCCCAGAAGAAGGCGTGGGAGGGGGGGCGCTTTTTACCCCCCTTTTTTCCACTCGCCGATTCAATCGTGGCGACAAACGCCTCAAGGACTGCCATCATAGCATCCATGGAGGCCGCAGGAACAGGGGCACTAAGGGTTAACTTGGGCATGTCTGGGGGAGAAGCCTCCGGTTCGGACGCCATGCTGACCCACTGTAATGCCACCCTTACACTGCAAGGCAAGACCCACAGGCCACCCTCCCGGCCGCAACAGAGAGCAGGGGACCCCCCAGAGGACTCGCCACCTGACCAGGCTGTAGTGCTGCTGAGAAGCTAAGAAAAAACGCTGCCAGTGCTGTGCCGTCCCTCAGGAAAGTATGCTGAGGCTGTTCGCGACATTATTCTGGACACTAGAGGATGAAACCCCTTCCAAAATGGCCGCCGACATGCAAAAAAAAACAGTATGTGGGCTACAGGAAAATGGCCGCTGATCGTTAATAAGAGCGTCAGTCACCGGTAAAATGGCGGCCTAACACGCTTTAAAGCACTACAGTAAAAAAAACAGCGAACATAACGGACCCCCCCCCCACACACAGCATCAATAAAAAGACATACAGCACCCCTCAGCAGCCGCAGCCCCTCGGCACAGGACGGAGCCCCCAGGCAGACCCCCACCTCACGGCCGACCACCCCGAATTCAGGGAAGGAGGGAGAGGAAGGGAGAGAGGAAAGTAGGGCGGACCCCCGATCGACCTCCCTAGGAATGCACCAGCCGAACGACCATGCCAAGGCAAGGGAATGCAACTTACCCATCCTGCGACCACCGGCTGGAGGCATTCCAGACAGACCCAACGTCTGCGCAGTTACGGCATGGCTGTCGGCCTGGCACACTGTGACACAGCCATAGAGACCGGTCATATGTGTGCCCTGGAACGTATAGCTCACCTGCCACCCCTGGAGCAACGGGGCATGTCGTGGACGGCGCAGCGCGTAGCTAAAGGCCGGCACACGCTCGATGGCCGAACATGGGGGGACTACAAGGATCGAGGATCCAGCCTGTCACCCGGTCGGCAGTTGATTGTAGATCCCAGGAACCAAAAATGCAGGAAAAAACTAAATAAAAGCGGGAAAAAAAATCTCCAGAGCACATGGGCCCAGAAGAGCCATGTCATCTCCTTTCACTAGGCAGAAAAAAACTGGGGCTGCATGAGGCAGAGAGAGGGATGTACCCGAGGGACCCGCCCCCTGGGAGGTATTGTGCTGTGAATAGTGTTTTAACACTTAAAGTGCTGTTTTTCTGCCTAGTCAATCTCCTAGAAGGAAGGATAATACCCCAAGGTCAATTGCTGCTGTGTCCGTCCATGAAGGGAAGAGAAAAGCATGTTAACGTGTCCCATAGGAAACCATGTTAAATGAACTGTAGTGCATTTCTGAAAAAAAAGCACCAAAAAATACAAGCCTAAAAGGTATATGTATGTTTTCTGACAAATGAGAAGCAAGTCCCTTTTTAGTGATAATTATTATACAGGATGCAATGTTTTATACACATCTGTTGATATAAGCAATCTCCCACAATCTTTAAGGGAATCCTCCAAGTAACCCTTTGTGTGCATCTCTGTTGTCAGGTCTGTCACCGCTCACTGTGCTGAGACGGACCTGTCAGAGCCCCGCTCTCCTCTATGGGGAAGATCAGATGAAAACAGACCGCCTGCCCATTTTCATCTGTTCTGTCAGATGGATGGAAAAAAGGGTCACCCTCCTTCTGGATTTGACAGACAGGATCGGCTCGTTTGGATAGCAGCGGGTGTTAGCGGATATGTCATTGCAGACATCCGCTCCCCCATAGGGGTAAATAGAGATCAGGTCCACCTAAAAAAACTGACAGGCGGACTCGATTGGAGGGCCTGTGTGAAAGGACCCAAAGTGTTACATAATGGCATATTTTAAAAAAAAATGTGTAAATGAATAACTGAAAAGTTTGTATATTTTAGATGCTCACACTATGCCCTGAAGAAAGATGCATCAAAGCGTGATGGGTTCTCCACAAGAACAACGCTATGTCTTGCAAAATCTGTTAGGACTAATGACTTGTGGTGGCACAGAGTGCATAAAACTAGTAAGTAGATCCAGAGAGATATATTTAAAAAGCAAACCATTTTATTTTAACATTGGTTAAAAATGTTTAAAAACGGTATTACAGCAAGTACATGTGATACAAGTCTGTATGGATACAGCAAGATTAATGTGGTTCCCAACATGTTTCGCCCCAATTCTGGGCTTTCTCAGGGGATGCTGTCCACAAAAAAAGCCTTCCAATAGAAAATACATAAATGAGATATATACACACACTAATAGAGTGTGCAACTTTATCCTCCTGGATGAGGAATGTGAAATACGTGCCAGCCCTGATTTTATGTGTAAAATATTAAATTTTGGAAAATTAAAATGGCAATGTTTTTATTCATATATAGTGTGTGTTGGACACTTTAGTAAAGAATGGTGTTTGAAAAGTCCCACCTCAAATATGTTGTTCCAAAATATTGATGCCAATTGGGATGTTGGCACAAGTTCCGCCACAACATTTATGTTTTGGCACTTATATAGTCATTTAGAGGAATTAACGGAATTGTGTTGAAATACATATGGTGCCAAATCTACCTCTCCTTTTGAAAATGCCAACTGCCTGGTGAAGGTTTTCTTTACAGCCTAAATACAGGCATTTTTTCAGTTTTAAAAGCATAGGGAAGAGTAACAATTTAAGTTCTAGCTTTTATTTTAGGTTACCCTATTACAGCAATAATTGTTCGAAGTTCTATGCCTACCTCACGCTATTAAAAATGTGTTTACATTTTGTCTGTGTCCCAGCTGAAGATATTTCCTTTTGCTTCCTGTCCACACAGTAATGTATTACACATTTTAATTCAAACACTCCACATGTGAAGTTCTGCGGTCTTTTATATTCTGCGATCGTAAAGTTTGTGGTTTTGAAATATGGTTTACAAAAAGATTTAAAAATGTACACGAAAGCCCTCCTCAGCATTCTTACAATATGTATCCCTGCAGTTCTCTGCCAGTCAAATGTCACCTAGCTCAGAAGTTTGCATAACCAAATGGACCCTAGAATGCCTTCTTTAAGATGACTGCATATGTAGAAGAGTCCAATTACTTCAGATGACGTTATCAAAAAAAAAAAAAGAGCTGGCAAACATGCTCGATTCTCCAGCTTTAGGTAGTTTGGAAGATTGTCATCAGCTGCTAACTTATTAGCTCTTCAGAAGTCCAGAAACGCCAATCTCCCCACCATAAATCCCAGCTTTGGCCTGCTGACAGATGCCAAGATCTCTTATATGCTTTAGATTTTTAAATATACCCGGATAATAGAAAAAGTATTATTTATGCTTGCCTTTGCGTTTATTTGGAATCAGTAGGAGCCATGCTGTGTCTGAGCCCACCTCCGCCACTGTATCTTGACCAGTGATGACTATTGTAATTGTATTTTTTGTTCCTGGTTTAAACCTTCTCATGAAGCCTTGAAGGAACAGCCACACATCGGTCCTAATTAGGTAGATTCAGGTAGATTGGATTAAATTTAGGGCGGCGTAGCCTAGCCTGTTTAGGCTACACCGCCGTAAATTAGTTAGGCTAGTAGTGATTTTCAATCTACTTACCTGCTAATCTACGGCGGCATAGCCTCAAACGAGCGGGCGTAAGGGCGCCTAATTCAAATTGGTTGGAGGGGGGCGTGTTGTATCGTAATGAGAGCTTGACCACACGTTTGACGTTCTTTGCTACTGCGCATGCGCCGGGCGCCAACAACTCCCAGTGCGCATTGCGGCTAAGTACGCCGTACGGGCCTATTGATTTCGACGTGGAGGTAAACGACGCAACTCCCGATTCGCGGACTACTTGCGCAAACAACGTAAAAAATTCGAACCTTGCGGCGGGAACGGCGGCCATACTTTAATATTGTTATTCCACTTCATAGGTGGAATAACTTTAGGCCGCCTAAGGCCTTACGGAAACGACGTAATTCGACTGCGGCGGCCGCGCGTACGTTCGTGAATCGGCGTACAAGCTCATTTACATAATCTACGCCGGCCGCAATGGAAGCGCCACCTAGCGGCCATCCGAAACATTGCAATCTAAGATAGGATGGCGCAAGCCGTCGTATCTTAGATATGTTTAAGTGTATCTCTGTTAGAGAATACACTTAAACATAGGTCGGTGCAGATTCAGAGTTAGGTCGGCTTGTCTGTAGATAAGCCGGCCTAACTCTTTCTGAATCTACCTAATAGTCTTTTATTCTTCACATGTATTTGACATTTCGGAGTATGAGAACCAATTGACACTTTCTGAAATTACACTGGGGTCATTTCATGTTTTTAGCTCAAATACAAAAAGCACTTATTGGGTTTTGTCTTCCAATAAATAAAATTCAACTCATACAAGAATGTTTGCTGTTGGCTGAACTATTTTTCTTTATCAATGCCAGTGTGTCTGAATAGTGTGCCAGGATTTTATCTACGAGATGAGAATAAGAAGCATTGCCATCTGTGACTTGTAGTAAGACAACCCCCTGAAAAAGGCACAGGTTGTCGGCCTCAGGGAGCACGGATTTCATTTTCTATTAATTTGTTGACGAAACTCGGAAGAGTGAGAACATTCCTAAAAGATTAGTTTTGCAGGGACTTCTGGGACACAGCCTCTGCCGACCTGGTTCACAAGCACACTGTTTTTCAGTTGAGGAAATGGAAGGGCCGGTGTGTTACTGCCAACTGTGAAACCCATTAACATCACTAAAATGGATTGGTCACAGGAGAACCTTCAAAATGTTTTATGTTGCATATTCCACAAGGAAAAAAATATTATAATTTGAGTAACAAGGAAGCAAATCAGAATCCATGTTGGTTTCCCAACAACATGAAGCCAACTTGTAGAATGAGCTAGCACCCAGCCTATAAATTTAGCAACCAGTGACAAATGAAAACAGTGGGGGTTATCTAAGGTCTATCCAAGCACATGCTGGAGACATCGCTGTATTATTGGTTGTGCTAAATCAGCATCATTGACTTTGACAGGCCAGGATTCTGCTGCAGCTTTTTCAGACTGAGCAAGAGGGCTCACCCATTGGCCAAAAAAATCCATCTCTCTGTGTTACTTTTGCATTTCCTCAACAGCCCAATATATTATTGTGGTGGGAATATACACTCCAATTGTGTTACACATATCAAGCAGTCCGAGTTCGATAGCCTGCTAAAGTCCATGTTTTCCTTGACATCTATTTTCCCCCAAACTCTGTGAAATCATCCTTTATGCCAATGCTGTAAATTATAGCCCATATTCAACCATTTTGTTTACATTTTGAATAGCACGATTAAGGGTTAGGATCTCTGCAGACATTTTACTACTGTACGTGACCTTATTGAGCGATTTCTTCTCATTTACGGTCTACTGACCGAACAGGAACCAGAACCTGAGATGCAGTTAGGAAGTACAGTTGGTACTGTGGCTCAGGCCAAGGCCTTAAACAGGGTGACATTGGGAATCGGCTGCCTAAGGTCATTTTGTCTTGTGGCCTGTGTTCTGCTTCTAGAGGCAGGAGCAGGCAGCTCTGTGTTGCAAGGTGCCCTAGTAAATGCCTCACAGCTCAACCATCAAAGCATTGCAGTCTCCATCTGATACCCAAATAGAGACTTTCCAGTATCAGAGGGAAAAAGAGTGCCAGCTCTACAAAGTGCCCCTGTGTGGAACCAGCACTGTTACCAGAGTGACATAAGTTTTGGGGTGCGCTTTGTGGGGACACCCTGCCCTCACTTTTTTCTCCCAACTCCGCCCCCTTCTCCTTGTCCCTCGTCGCACCTGGACACCCTTGGGTGTAACCGTTTTTATCAAAATACTGCAAAAAGTTGAATGGTGTGCGTTTAAACTATGGTTATGACCGATTGGAGGCCCTGTCTACAGCTATATCCTACAAACCTCCCAAACTCCTTCCTCTAGCTACTATCCCAACGTACATGCGCTTGGTACCTAAGGACTTCTTAATACCACCTTCTCACTAACAGTCCAGCGTGGGGCATGAGCTTCTATGTTACTAGTGGTTACCTAATAAGTCAGTAAGGCCTTTTGTACCATGACGGTTTTTTATTTTTCGAAGATTGGTATTGATTTTTTTTTTTAGTGCTTGATTAGATCACAGGGAATATAATGGACACCCTAAGAATTTTATATATTTTTTTTTGGGGGGGGGGGGTAAAGCGGCAATGACAGCTTTATGGAGAGGCTGTAGGGGGCACCATGAATTCTGTTGGTGGCTCTGACCACAACTCTGACTACTGGTTAGACAAAATCCTGCTGTGTCAGCGCTAACAGATGAAGGATTGGAAGGAAAAATCTAATTGGCACATAGAAGAAGAGTATTTCTTCTTACTTGGACACTATATATATATATATATATATATATATTTTTTTTTAATTACACACTGTGACAGTAGGCAGGTTAAATCCCCTGGTTGCATCCAAGATGCTGTATATATTTCGCCTAGGTTCAGGCGTTATGCCAGTTTGTACCTCTTGGTTCCCCTTAAAAATCATACCAGACTGAAGGGTTTTTATTTTGGCATGGGGTTCCTCCTCAAGATTCATACCAGACTCAAAGGGCCTTGTATTTGCCGGGATCAAAGTCGGATCCCATTCACTGAAGTCGGATGGAAGTCTGACATGAAATCGCAGGGCAAAGTCGGATCCACAGTCATGCGACTGTCGTGTGAACCCGGGCTAAAAGTGTTCACGTTTTTATTAAAAAAATATTGGGGGGGTTATGCTCCCTGTTTACATGTAAATAATGCTGACAGTGAAGTTTCTTCTTAAATGTGCAGAGGGGTTAAGTGCAATGGTAAGTCAGTAGAATGGAAGGCAAAGTGGGGTCAGGAACACGAAGAAGACCTTATTACTGGCGGAACAACCTCAGCCACAGTATGTAAACAAGAGTGGCTTCTGCTGGACGCCAGCTGGGACTTGTATTCTAGCATGCAGCTCTTGGCAAGAAGTTCCTGGACACTCTGCGATTTGGACAAACAACGATTAAGCTAGCTCATGCAAAATATTTCCAGCACTTTGTCACCGGGTCATTGTCTCCCCTTATGTTCCGCCGCCTCCTGCTGGTCCTGATCGAGGGTCCATCGCACATTAGAGAGCCTTATACGTAAGGTCCCATAGGCACTTCCAATGTGGTGTCATTAAAAGGAAAAAGCTTAATATGTAGGCTACCATGGTAGACTTTCTTCTGAAAATGCTAGCTGCCTGGCTCTTTTTGCATTCAGTTCACAATAAATTTCTATGCCAGAATGCAGCAGATGAACTCAAGAGCTCCTAATGCAGAAAATAACCTCAAGAGCTCCTAATCTGCCCACTTGTTCCAGGCCAGAGAGTGTGAAAGGATTGGAGACATGGGATCAGCATGATAACCAGACACCAAACATTCCTTGGAGTATTGTTTTTCGATTCCCAAGCTCTGCGCAGACACAATCCTTTAAAATTCATATTTAACAATTATTGTGTTTTTGTCCAGTGGCCCCTAGAGCTTGCTCACACCAATCTGGTTTACAGTCCATATAATTTAAAAGTGTTTATGTGATGTTTTTAGGCATCGCTGTGGTGTTATGTTTGTTATAGCAAGAGATCACTAGGTAGTGGGGTGTCCTGGTAGACCACAACTGGATAAAAACCACAAGCCTACAAGAGGTAGGCCATGTCCCTTGCATTTTAAGACTGACTTTTTCATTCTGACTGGACTGTGCTATAAAAACTGAATTGCAGCCAAACAATATATACAGCGGGTATAGAAAAGAGCAAACACGGTGTCACCGACTGCAAGGCAACAAAACGTGGTTATTTTAAAAGGGGGTGGATTCTTTTCTACATATCATATATGTCATCTATTTTAAATATGTCCAATTTTACTGTAGGACACACCACTGCCACGCTGTACAGTCAGGACAGAGAGTTTACTTTTCTTCCTTGTGCTGCCGATTGGGCAATAAAGAAACATCAAACTAATGAGGTCACTAGCTCTACACTCTGAATGACATACCCAATCTCTAAATGACATGCACCCCTCTCAATGACTCTCAAAAGCAAAATTCCTGTGCTAGAAAGCTTTTTAGGCCGACAGGCTCAAAGAGCTGGCCATCCCTCTCGCAGTTGAAGGTCTCGTTTACAGGTAAAGACAATGAAAGCCAATACAAAAGATAGGTTTTCAGCATCTATCCATCCATCAAAAAGTATTACCGTATATACTCGAGTATAAACCGAGGCACCTAATTTTACCATAAAAACTGGGAAAACGTATTGACTCGAGTATAAGCCTAGGGTGTCCATCTGCATGCCTCACTGTGCCCCACTTTGCCTCACTGTGCCCATGCCTAGACTGACGTTTAACATGAGTCTATGGAAGGGGTGCCCGGCTTCGGAAAAAAAAAAAAAAAAAAAATCGGTGCTCCCTGGCCAACAAACTTTGCACACTTGTAGAGGAAGAGTGGGGGCTACATGTGTGCCAAGTTTCGGGTCCAGGAGACCTACAGCCGGCCGGTACCGGGTCCCCAAAGTTCGGGAGATCAGGCGCAAAAAGGTGACTAGAGTATAAGTCGAGGGGGGCATTTTCAGCACAAAAAAAATGTGCTGAAAAACTCGGCTTATACTCTAGTTGGTAAATGCATCTTAACTGCTTGCCGACCAGCCGCCGCAGTTAAACGGCGGCAGGCCGGCTCCCCTGCGTGAGAGCACGTAGCTATACGACTCCCGTGGGCGTGCCCGGCGGGCGGGTTCGCCGTCGGGCACACGCGATCGCTCGTTACAGAGCAAGAACCGGGAGCTGTGTGTGTAAACACTCAGCTCCCGGTCCTGTCAGGGAGAGAAATGCTGATCTTCTGTTCATACAATGTATGAACAGAAGATCAGTCATTTCCCCTAGTGAGGCCACCCCCCCTACAGTTAGAGCACACCCAGGGAACATACTTAACCCCTTCCCCACCCCTAGTGTTAACCCTTCACTGCCAGTGGCATTTTTATAGTAATCCAATGCATTTTTATATCACTGATCGCTATAAAAAAGCCAAAGGTCAGAATAATGTGTCAAAATTCAAAATTGTCGCTCTATTTTTGTTTATAGCGTAAAAACTAAAAACCGCAGAGGTGATCAAATACCACCAAAAAGAAATCTATTTGTGGGGGAAAAAGGACGCCAATTTTGTTTGAGAGCCACGGCGCATGACCGCGCAATTGTCAGTTAAAGCGACGCAGTGCCGAATCGCAAAAAGTGCTCTGGTCTTTGACCAGCAATATGGTCCGGGGGTTAAGTGGGTAATTATGCCTTTTCTAGTCAGGAAAGTCTCTTCTGTGAGCCACCCAGATCCTGATTTTGTTTTGTAAATGATACATATTGCTCAGGTTGTTCTAAGAAATAGTTGTTTTTATCTTTGGATTAATTTAGCTATTATTAAACAAATTTCATGACCATGGACCACTTTTGACTGATTATGCAGAATTGAAAGCAACTGGCTTGGTTGAAAATTGCCGCTGTTTTTAGGCATTTGATGTAAGGTCCATCAATCAGTCCTGAAGTGGTCAGGTTGCGGGATTGATGAAGACAAAATTAAAGATGAAGTAGGCTCAAATATCTTTTGGCCCTACTTCTCCTGTAGGTTCACAGGAGTGCACTTACACGCATCGCCCACTTTAATGGGTACACCTTGCTAGTACCAGGTTGGACCTACGTTTGCCCTCAGAACTTCCTTAGTTCTGCGTGCCATAGATTCAACAAGGTGTTGAAAGCATTCCTTAGATGTTGGTCCATATTGACATGATGGCATCACGCAGTTGTTGCGATTTGTCGGCTGCACATCCAGGATGAAAATCTCCCATTCCACCACATCCCAAAGGTGCTCTAGTGGTTTGAGATCTGATGACTGTGGAGGCCATTGGAGTAAAATTAACTCATTGTCATGTTCAAGAAACCAGTTTAAGATGATTTGAGCTTTGTGACATGGTGCGTTATCCTGCTGGAAGTAGCCATCAGAAGATGGGTACACTGTACTCAGGTAGGCCGTGGCATTTAAACAATGCTTAAAGTGGTTGTAAACCCTGCTGCACCACTTTTACCTACAGGTAAGCCTATAACAAGGCTTACCTGTAGGCAGGGCTGTGGAGTCGGTAGATAAATGTTCCGACTCCTCCGTTTTTTGTACTTCCAACTCCTCTGTATTAATATGCGAATGTATAAGTATTGTCACTCCTAATTGTGCGTTGCGTGCCATATAGTAAAGCACATGAAAAACATGCTTCTTCACGGCCACTTAACGTGTTAGTTTTGCGGTTTACGTGAGGCACTGCATGCATTGGTCTTTATTCTTACAGTAGAGAAGTCATTAATTATAACTTTTTGTGAATTGGGACATTTAAACTTGCTTTTTTAATTCCAATCTAAATTTAGTAGGAGTCAGAGTTGGAGTCGGCGCATTGTTTGCCGACTCCAGGTACCCAAAATCACCTCCGACTCCTTGACTCCACAGCACTGCCTGTAGGCACCGTGAATATCTTCTAAACTTGCACGGTTTAGGAGATATTCAGTATATGCGCTGCTGCCGACATCACGAGCGCATGCGCACTGAAGAAAAGGGCAGCTGGTGGCATTTCTTCAGTAGCCATTCCGTGATCGATGGCTCCCGCGAGCATGCGCAGGAGCGACGTCATCGCGGTTCCAGACAATCAGAGCGCCGAGGGCGCGAACCAGGAAGTAACTCCTGTGGAAGATGTCGGCCATGTACTTGGGAGTGCCAATGCCGATTGAGGGCATCATTCTGGGGTAAGTTTTTTATAATGAGCTAGTATGCGACTACTACTACTAGCTCATTATGCTTTTGTCTTGCAGGGTTTTTAACAACCTCTTTATCTAGTTGTCCCAGACCGCCGTCAAATGACGGCGGGGTGGTGCGTCTCTCGTTCTGGGACGCCTCCATATGATGGCGTCCCAGAACCGCAGTGATCGTGGCCATGCCGCTAGGACACGGTGCGGCCCCGATCTGTTAAGAGCCGCGTCCATGTCCAATCACAGACGCTCACATGTAAACACAGAGATACCGGTAATCAGCGCTGACAGAGTGTGGCGATAAATATTTAATCAGGGCACTGATCATCAGTGCCCTGATTACAATATAGCATCACCAATCAGTGGCCACCATTGCCCACCAGTGGCAGCAATCAGTGCCCACCACTGCCCGCAAGCACCAATCAGTGCCCATTAGCAATGCCAGTCAGTGCTGCCCATCAATGACCAATTCTGCATTCCCCACTGCAAGGGATCATTTTAAAATTCCCAAGATATGGGCTTTAATAAACGCTTTAGCATTGGGTTTTGGCTACATGCACAATATCCTTCCATATCATGCTTACTACACATTCAACTTGCATCTTGTCTTTTCAGATCAAATAAACAGCACTTTGCCTTTTGATCATACATGAGGGAAGCAGAGGTCTGCTTTCCGCAGAAATACAAACAAATAAAATTAATTCACCTCAGGAGAGGAAGCCGAATGCGGGGTCTGGGTTTCGAGCCCCCACACAAATGTCTTCCTTCCCAGTAGTGCTGCAAAGATAGAGTTACAACAAGCAGGGAATCCTCAAATGTCTTTCACAGGAATAAACCGCGACTAAGCCAGCAAAAATATTGACTGGAAAGTAGTTTCACAGCTTTCCGTAGAAACCGCGGTGAGGAAACTTCCGATGAATTTTTGTCGAGGTCTTGACCCTTACCAGGGAAAGAGGAGTAAAAGGCTTCAGCAGGTAGAGGATGTCTTTATTAGACACCGCAGAAAAACATCTGCAGCGGATGCAAACGGACAAAAATTACAGCTGATCCCACTTGTAAATAATGTGGGATAAAGGTTTTAACACAAATAGACAAAGTTCATATAAAGCTGCAGATGTCTACAGAGAAGACAAACAACCACCAAGCTGCATTGATGCTAGTCATCGCAAATGTAGCAGAAAAGCCTGTAACCAATCAGCGCAGTGAAAGGCTCTCTATGGGAAGAATCCCTCTCGCAATGGAGCCACAAAAAGCGTCATAGTTTAGTATGTTTATTAATAACCATTCCTTACAGCGTACTATGGTAAACAAAAAAAACAAAAAAAAAAAAAGGAAAAATCCAGCTAAAGAAAATTAAACAAAACCACAAATAAAGCACCTACAAAAAGATCACCGCCAGTTCCGGAATGCAGAAGCGTGATGCCAGCACATAACTCCACCCCGACGCGTTTCGTGCAAGGACACGTCCTCAGAGGGTTGTAGTGTTGCAGCTGGATTTTTCGGTTTTTAAAGCACAGTATTTTAACCATAGTGTGCTGCAATTAATGGTTATTAACAAACATACCACACTATTAGAAGCTTTTTGTGGCTCTATTGGGATAGCGATTCTTCCCATATAATGCTTATTAACAGTCATTGGGGACCACCTATGTGGTTAAGGCTGGAGACTCGATATTGTAGATGACAGCTTCTCATCTTTCATATATATGTGTGGTTGCTGCGTTATGCAGCTTGATATCCATTGAGTCCATAGTGGTATTGGCCAAGGTGCAACACATTTCTTTTTAGGTGGAAGTCAAGGAACAGAACAACAACATTTATTTTACTTGGGTAGTGGACTACAATATTTTGCTTTGAGGATGTTACGCTATAATTTATAAAAACGCTTGTATAATTTAAGTTTTTACATTTATAAAATATATATTTTGAAGACTGAGCCATTATATAGAGAGCTTTGATGATTGGAGATTTGTATATTGACCTTTTATGCCAGCAGGTTGTTTTCTTGAGCGCCGACTTGTTTCTACCTTTTGAGTGAAAGGATCACAGTTGCGCAGATGATTACAGTAGGGAACTGCAATGCTATTGATTCAGAAAGGCACCTATATGTTCACATGCTTGAAGGCTGACCATAGGCAAAAGTGATCGCTACCCAGTTCAGAGCCTCCGAGGAAGAGGGTACTACAGTCAGGATCTAGGTGGTATCCTCCAAGTTCTGGAGTATGCTTAGCGGATTGAGCAACCTTGAAGCAGACACTTACTTTGATAAGCTTTGCACATTACACAAATGAGTAGAGTTGTGGATTATCAATAAATGGTTATGGGGTTGGTGCAACCTCTCTTATTTGTGTTTTTATAACATTTCACAGTAGCCGGTATATAAGGCTGAGGAACGAATACAGCCTGGAATTTAGACAGGGTGCCATCTTCATAGGATGAGAGAACCGCACTTGCTTCTCTTACGCACTTTAACTTGTCAGCCGAGGAGGTGCCATTTTGTTGGTCATCAACCTCTCTACAGTAGCATAGAAGTCTTGATTAGGATGAGCTCTGGCGTGTTCGCACACTCCTCGTGCAGAGCATGCCAGGAAGTCAGCACTGCGCTGCGCTAATCACAGGCAGCGAGACTTTGTCCCGATGCGCGGCTGCAGAGATCGGAAATGTCTCACTGCCTGCGATTAGCGCAGCACAGTGCCGACTTGCTCGCGTGTTCTGCACGTGGAGTGTGCGAACACGCCGGAGCTCATCCCTAGTCTTAATTAATGATAACATTGCAGGCCAAGTGAACTAGATATGCATCTGTAGAATGCCTTTACATGCCATGCTTATCATAGCTGGGAGCTGCCATAGTGTTGGTTTTCACCCAATTGAAGTACAAAGTGCATATACAGCGTGATCCTTGACATCCAGCTCAAACTCTAAATGTGCCACTGATTCGAATGAGCAGAAGATAAAATTTGAGATTAGAGGCAAATGAATATTATTTTGAAGAACCCTTAGTGAAGACCCTCTACATCCCAGCCATCCACATAAAGATTGTTTGTGTAATATAACAATGATCAATTCTCTTTCAGACTGCAATATATTGCCTTTTTATTAAAGAATGGTCAATTTCATTTTAAACAAAAAAAGAATGGCCCTGGCAAAAAATCCAGCCACATTTGACAAAATAGATCATTTTTATTGTTGTGTCAAATAATAGGTTTCCCAATGCAAGATCGTATGAAATGATCCATCGAATGACTGATCGTTTAAGGTTACCTGTATGGCCAACATTAAACCATTTTGCACTGGAGACGTTTACACAACGCGATGGTCTGATCTCACACAACAGCTGTCTTTCACAGCCTCTACACTTCACAAGCAGACGAGAAAGTATTTGTAAGAGTGGTTAACACAAAGGTGCCATGTTTTCCACTACACAAGAGGTTGCTACCCAAGTCAACACAGGAAGCTCTCCTTTTTTTTTTCCAAGTGCCACTGAAAAAAATACACATAAACAAGTGTAGTCATGAAGAGGACCAGAACTCACAAAGTGAATCATTACTATCTTATACAGAAAATTTGGAAGCGATAATTGTGCCCTAAGTAGTGTCCTAAAATTTATCCTAAAAAAATAACAGATCACATCCTGGAATGTGTGTGTGCCAAGACACTCCTGTAACTATCGAACATATTTGCCATATATCGTACAATTACGTCCAAAAAAGTTTTATTGCAGAAAAAAAAAAAAAAAATCAGATCACAAAGGTACAACGTTTCGGAGTCACGCAGGACCCCTTCGTCAGGCATGTGATCACATGGCGGACGAAGGGGTCCTGCATGACTCCAAAACATTGCACCTAGGGCTGCAACGAACGATTATTTTCATAATCAATTAGTTGGCTGATTATTGTTTCGATTAATAGAATAATCGGTTAATAACCTTAAAAAAATAAAATGTTTGCATTTTTTCTTTTTTTTTTTGGCCAATTTGTTGTTGGGCAGATTAGAAAACACAAATCACTAAAAAAATAAAATTTCTGCAGCTTCTCCATTGAAGTATATTGAACCAAAAAAAAACAAAATGGCACTGTTTTGTGTAAAAAAAAAAAAAAAAGTCCTTGCCCTTTCCAAATACTCAGCAGCTGAAAAAAACATGGATGTGAAACCATGTAAAAAAGAACGTAGTGTGTGTCTGCAAAAAGCACCGAGGTGTGACCCAGGCCTGAGATGTTTAGTAACATAAAAGGGTTAAAAAACAAAAATTTGTACAACAAGAGCAAATAATCGCTACTGTAAGCGGTTCATTTTTTACTGTGGGACAGTGAAAGTAATATTTACAGTAGAGATTTACTCTTTTTGTACTATAAAGGGTTAATTTCTTTAACCCCATTATGTTACTGGCCGATTAATCGATTATGAAAATGATAATCGATTCATTTCATAATCGATTAGTTGTTTCGGCCCTAGTTGCACCTTTGTGATGCGATTGTACGATCCATGGTGTGCTGGCGAATATGTTCGATTGTTTGATGTCTCCAGGACCATACTGGTAATCGTTGCAGCACCCACCATTCTTTTGAGCCATTTTACCAGGAACGTGTGCGATTGGAATATTGATCACTCCTGTAACTATAGCCTCAGCTGTACATCTGCTGTGTGAGATCATCTAAAGCACTGCTGCCTCTGACTATTAGGCTCAGGAGATTTAGAGTAAAGTATGGCGAGGTCACTGCTGTGCTGCTCACTGTTCCACTTGCTGGAGGTTCTGACATGAGGAAGCAAAGTCCTACTTCTAACAACGAGTGACAGGGCAGAAGGCGGCATGGTAAGTCAGTAATAGGGCAGTATCTGCTGCAGGGAGACCAGGGGTCTCCAAACTGCAGCCTGGGGGCTGGATGTTGCCCTTTGCTTTTCGTTATCCAGCCTTTGGGCCACTATTTATTTCACTGAGACCAAGGACAGGTAACTATTCCTCCCACTGACACCAACAATGGGGCAGTTTTCCTCCCACTGATACCAAGAATGAAGCACTATTTCTCCCACTGACACCAATGATGGGGCACAATTCCTTCCTCTGACACAAATGATGGGGTAGTATTCCTCCCACTGACACCAACGATGGGGTACTATTCCTCCCACTGACACAAAAGAGAGGGAACTAATTCCCCCACTTATGAGGCACCATTTCCCCAGCTGACACCAATGATAGGGGGTTGGGGTGCTATTCTTCCCAATGACACCAATGATGGGGTGCTATTCTTCCCACTGACACCAATGATGGGGTTCTATTCCCCCCACTGACACCATTACTGAAAGTTTTTTATTTTTATTTACATTGACTGCCAAGCTTATGTCATTATTTACTCCCACCAAAGTCAGGGCATGTTCTACGCCCACTGGCCACAGTCCGGTCCCCCCAATACCTGAAGGGCAGTAAACTGGCCTTTTGTTTTAAAATTTTAGAGCCAATATTGGTGACTAGCCTTTTGCCCTGTGCCTGTCTTTTTTGTTTTATTTATTTTTTGGCAAAGCTTAAAAAGAGTTCACGTCCCCTTAAATAAACTTTTCATAAAAAATAAATGGTAGCTGCCATGTCTGTGTGTTGCACAGGTGTGCACCTCTAAAACTACCTTGCCCTATGGGTTCCCTTTAAACAGGTCATTCTGTAAAAAATGAGGCAGTGTTGTCCATAGTAACCAAATCCTTCAGATCATTCTCAAAACTGCTAAACAGAAATGACAGATGAATTCTTGGCTGGTCCTACAGCTGCATTTCTACCCACTGGCCCTCTGCATGGCAGTCACAACACACCTACCTGCCGATGTTCCTGGCTCTTTAAGGACACCCTGCAAACTGATGGTTAAAGAACACTACAGCCAAAGCACTCTGCTAGTTTTGACTGAAATCTCAAATAACACCAAACCGCATCTGTAATTCTTATTTTGCCTGACCCAACGTCGGTCATACCCCAGGCCCCGGCCGCGTGGGAGATGGGACAGCGCTAGACATAAACTCATTGTGTTCAGCAGCAGAGAGTCTTAAAACATCACAGATGGCTTCAGAGAAGTGATCCCCAGGGGTCCTGGCTACAGACTAAACACTGGGAGATATTAAAAACAGAAAATAGCTAAACACGCTGCGCCCCCCCTACACACACACACACACACACACACACACATCTCCGTAGAAGCAATGTGTCCTCTATATGTTCACATAGGAGGTTATTTTTTTGTTATGTGATCCCTTTAAATGAGCAGCAGTGATGGCGAAAGCAGGCACTTCGGCTGCATTCACACCTGAGCGTAGCACCTTTAAAGTGTTTTTTTGGCGTGACTTTGGTGCGTTTTTTTATGCACTCCTTGCAAATTTTTATATAGCATTTGAGCTTTGTTGTTTATTTTATTAGCCAATAGAGAAATATATGCTGCTGCTTCATTTGATTCTAGTTATTTCAGCATTTCCATTAGCTTTTTTTTTTTATGTATCGTTAAGGTAAGAGGTTACTTTTTTTGTTAGACCTCAGGCAGGACCAATATTGTGGAGACTTTTATAACAATGTTTTGGGGCTTGGTGTACTTTACAAGTTACACAAGCATATAGGAAGGCACCGCTAAGTGATTGCTTTTCATTGCTGCTGCCCATTTAGCACTTTTTACCAGATCACAAAATAATTAAAAATCGGAGCTTCAACCAAAAGGGGAAGCTCCACTTAATTGCCTCTTCCCCCTCCTCCGCTGCCATATTTGGCACCTTTCGGGGGGGGGGGGGGCAGGTACAAGGTTGACAGGTATCTGTCCCCACTTTCAGCTGATCGCTACAAGGCAGTCACCCAGAAGTTTGGCTCCTCTCCTCCTTCCCCCACGCGAAGTAGGGAACTGGCTGTGAAGCCACAAGAAATGGCGGCGGCAGCACCCGAGACCCGACAGAAAAATCAGCTTGGGTGAAGACACCGCTGGATTTGCTGACAGATAAGGGTTCTAAAAGTCAGCAGCTACAGTATTTTCTACCTTTTCGACGGCGGGAACATTCAACTGGACTTTTTCGACAGAACATCAGAAAACGTATCTGCAGTTCTGCGCATGCTGTTCCGACTTACAAACATATTCGACTTAAGAACAAACCTACAGTCCCTAAAGCCTCGTACACACGCATGGTTATCTCGGCAAGAACCAGCAAAAAAACTGCTGGCAGAGCTTTCTTACCGAGTAAACCATGCGTGTGTACGAGGCTTTGGATGTTTCTCGTCAAAAAAACTGCCCAGAACCTAGACAAGAAAAATAAAGAACCAGTTCTCTATTTTCTCGTCGTGAGATTCTTGGCAGTGTTTTCCTGCCGAGAAACCCGAGCGCGTGCATACTTACCTCTCCATGGAAACCCGTGCATGCTCGAAATGACTTTGACGCATGCGTGGCAGCTTCCAAGGCATAGGTAGGGTGAAGCAAGATGGCGGCGACGGCATCCAATGTGACAAACGCATGCTCGTCGTAGTCGATGACGTCACCGCGTTCGTGCCATTCAAAAGAACAGCGGTTCTTTCGAATGGCCCGTGTGTACACTCGGCCGGCAAGAGAATCTTGTCGAGAAACAGAATCAGGAGAAATTATGTTTTTTTCCTGACGAGATTCTGGGCCGTGTGTACAGGGCTTTACAGGGCTTTACCCGTTTGTAAATCGGGGAAAGGCTGTATAGTAACAGAGCAGGTGGTGTTTGGGGTTTAAACAGGTTACAGTGCTGGGTGAAACCCAGGAGGTAGTAACATTACGGGAAGGAATACTGGTGTGCGTGGGGGGGGGGGGGGTGTTTGTTTAACCATGCCTATTAAGCCCCTCCCACTGTTAAGTTTGGCCACAGCAACTTTCACTACAGCGCAAAAAAAAAAAACTTCCTAGATTCAAAGAAAATTTGTCAAGCCCTGGTGTATAGTATTATCACTGTATTAGTGTCACTGGCAGTTAGTCAGTACCCCCCAGCATCAGTTAGTGTCAGATTTTTTCCGCCGCACTATCGTAGTCCCATTAAAAGTCGCTGATGACCGCCATTAGTGTACACACACACACACACACACACACACACACACACACACACACCATAGTTTGAAGATGCTATAACTTTCATGCAAATCAATATACACTTATTGGGATTGTTGTTAATTTATTTATTTTACCAAAGACATGTAGCAGAATATATTTTTGCCAAAATTTATGAAGAAACTTGCTTATTTTTTTACTGGATATGTTTTGTAGCAGAAAGTAAAAAATATTGTGGGGGGGGGGGGTTCAACATTTTTGGTATTTTTTTCGTTTAAATTGTGAAAAATTAAAAACCCAGGGAGGTGATCAAATTCCACAAAAAATAAATAAAAATCCTTTGTGTGAAAAAAAAAAATGATATAGAATTTTGTTTTACAGCGTTACATGACCATGCAATTACCAGTTAAAGCAGTGCTAAATAGCAAAAAATTACCTGCATACGAAGGTGGTAAAATCTTTTGGAGGTCAAATGGGTAAACCGTCTTCAGGAATGCCCTGGTAGGCCTATATTATGTAAATATCGACTTTACTTTCAAAGTCAAGCATTGCCCCGTTTCACTCGTTATAAGGCTAACACTGTTACTTACGGTATGTATTTACAAAATATACACTAAAACAAGGTTTTTACAACATTAGTACGCATTGATGAGATTATTTGCATTAATTTGGATCCACATATACATATTGAGCTATCCAAAGACCAAAGTATTTAATAAAACTGTAAACTAAAGCGCTTCATAAAACTATAACATAAATGATTGAGCTTCTAAGACCCAGACAGACAAGTTCAGTAAGTAGAAAAACAAATTCCTGCAGGGGGAATGACTGAGGCCCCCTCGTCCGGTCCCCACATCACAGCCACAGGCAGATTGTATCTCTCATACAAGACAGAGAAGTGTTTGGTGAACTTGCGCCTCCCCACTGGGGGATACGTCTAGATCGACCCCATAAATCAGGCCCAAAAGACCTACGGTTGGCGCAGAACAAGCCTTCTGCAGAAGAGGACAAACCACACACAAGCATACAAAGACACGAAGCATGGAATTGAGATTAACCCCCGCATAATCAACCGACTTCAAGGAAAGGGGCTCCTAAGGGTCCTGCTTCAGCTATAATTTGGGGTGGGAATTTCAGGATTTAATTAACTATCAAGATGAGACATCAGACGGTAATGATAAAAACAAACTGAGAAAAAAAAAAAAAAAGGATTTGTGTTTGCCTGAAAAAGTGTTCTTCCGCTTTTACAATAAAAACCATATGTAAAAACGCAGCATATTTTTAGGCAGGACCCCAGACAAAATGATAACAACCTTGGTCAGATTTTTTTTTTTTTTTTTTTTTTCGGAACACTCTGTGTGGTTACTAGGAATGGAAGTTACAGGAAATCACCCCTTAGGGAGCACAGACAGGAAGAAAAAAAAAAAAAAAAAAAAAAAAAAAAACTGACAAATAGTTCTAACCTTCATCATTACCCAAAAAGCTAAAATAATAATTTCAGCAAGAGTTCCACGGAAAAGACAGGTGCACTTTAAAGCAAAGAGTGCTTATTCTTTTTACCCCTTTCCCCTGACCTACCCCTCCACACATGCATGCTTACCTTGATCTAATGGCTGCATCACTAGATGTAATTCAACAATGGAATCGCAGTCATCAGGTCAAGGTAAGTGACAGGAGGGCCAGTGGAACCCAGAATCCCATGGAAAGTACGGGATACCCTTGTTTCAGCCCCCCTATGCACCGCTTATGTCCAAGTCACCCTGTGCTATCCTGGCACAGGGTGACTGAGAAAATATTTCTTTGATTACTTAAAATGGAATAGTTATATGTGTCCACAATATCTCCCAGAATATATGTAAAGACTATTCTTGGTTTGTTTGATTCTGAACTCTACATGTTAATTGAAAGAGCTGATTGCATTGGCCTCTGTACAATGTAGGAGACGGGCCGAATTCCTTCTGGAGCTTCTGCTATTGTGAGAAGGTGTCCTGTGTGTATACTTATGAAAATGTATAATCTACTGTGTGAAGCTCGGTGGCAACAAGTCTGACCTGTAGTGAAATCCTGACGGGCACAGAGTCACATCGGCTGCCCTAAGGGATTAGTTAATTAGCTCATGTTAATTTATGTTACAAGTGTATTGTTAGAGTAATATCAGCAGGAGGGGGTGAACCCCCTCTTCTACTGTATATAAGACTTGTATTCTGGTTCTAATAAAGAGTCCATGTTCAGCAGACAAACAAGTATCGTCTCGTTGTGTGCTTGTGAGCAGTTGGAATATTTGATATCTATATCCAGACTGGGAGGAAGTGGTAAACGACGAAAGCATTCAAGCGGAGTGTGGGACGTTTCATTACCGTAAGTATGCACCTGCGCATTACAGTCCCATAGACTTCAAGAGGACCATCTCAGATTGTCTTTAGCCTCAGGACACAGCCCCACAGAAGTCTATGGGGCATTAATGTACAGGTGCAGCCAGGGCAGTGAAGACTTGCGGCACTAGGTGCAAATAATCAGAGATCGTGGCTGCCAGACCTCAAGAGAGAAGCATTTCCCCCCCTAAAATGTGTTGACTGGCGTTTTAAAATATAAACGGGAACAAATGATCAGTGACAAACCACAGAGAAGAACGGAGAACGTTCTTCAGCTCCTGTGACCCGATCGCCGCCGGTGTCCCGCGGGCGCGGAGCTTTGGACCGGGTCGCGAGCGTGCAGCCGGCGGCACTTAAAGGGCAACGTGCCTGTGCCCAGCCGTGCCAATCTTCCGACGTATAATCGGCGTTAGGCGATCCTTAAGTGGTTAAAGTGAAAGGAAACATGGAGATTAGCTTTACTAGGTAGAGTTCAACAAATTGATCCTACGCGTTTCAATGTAAGAAGCCTTCCACTTCTTCAGGGTTTGAGCAGTCTATGTTAACAAAATGCACTAGGGGAACTGCGTCAAGACTTGATGAAGACCAACGTCTCCTGGACAGTAAATGATCATTGGACAGGAAGTGCAGTGAAATCTCACATTGGGGGACACAGACATTTATAAAAGCCAGATGCTTAAATCTTTCCCCACTCTATACAAAGAAAAAATAAAGTTGGACTTTAATGGCTCATGTATTTATGATGATAGTCAGTTTCTATTTCTCTCCAACATACCATAATCTCTATAGTCTCACACCCCATCCTGTACAAATTGGAGACAGCAACACGAGAGAAAAAACACATCTGACAAATCATAATTGTCTCCGTCGCCAGAAAAATAGTTTCCTTTTGAGCTATCACTTCCCAAAAGGCAGAGATATGAGCAATCCCCTCCTCTAATAATAAAATTCATGCAGATGAAACACATTAAACTCTGCAACGCTGCCATGTCACATTCCAGCCGCATAAGCAACAAAGAAACAATCTGACAATAATAAGGTTAAAGGAAGAGTTCATTCCAAAAGACAATGTGGAAATTAACCCAGGTCACCACAGTAAACAATCTCATATGCTTGTCAGCGACTGCCGCTAATTTCAAGGGCTCTGGTCTAATTAAAGTGAAACTACTGTATAGACAATATTGAAGGATTATATCATTTCCAGTTATTAGTGCAATTCCGACACATTTATTGCTAAAAACTTCCCTTGTGTGCACAGTTTAACAAACTACCAGCCCTAAATTCATAGTAAATGGTACTAATTTGGGCTGGATTGGTGGCCATTAGAAAACAAGAGCCTGGTAAGGTTCTGAATTCTTAAGCCTCGTCCCCCATCCAGCTAAATGGAGGGAGCTCCAGCTGATTGACAGCTTTAGCTCTGTTCCTGTGTGTTGTGTGGAGGGGGTGTGTCTCTTCCCACCAATCAGCTGTTAGACCTCTCCTCAATTTGGCTCTCTGCCCCCTTTTTTCTTAACTCCTAGACAAGCTTATAAAATTCTGAAATTTGAACTGATGTAGTAAAGAGATTACTATCACCCAAGGATAATTTCTTCACTGGGTACAGGTGAAACTCGAAAAATTTGAACATTTTGTGCAAAAGTTCATTGATTTCACTAATGTAACTTAAAGGTGAAACTAAAATATGAGATGGACTCATTACATGCAAAGCAAGATAGCCCAAGGCGTGATTTGTCATAATTGTGATGATTATGGCTTACAGCTCATGAAAGCCCCAAATCCACAATCTCAGAAAATTAGAATATTACATGCTATCAATAAAACAAGGATTATACATAGAATATCGGACCTCTGAAAAGTAGAATCATGCATATATACTCAGTACTTGATTTGGGCCCCTTTTGCAGCAATTACTGCCTCAATGCGGCGTGGCATGGAAGCGATCAGCCTGTGGCACTGCGGAGGTGTTATAGAAGACCAGGATGCTTCAATAGCGGCCTTCAGCTCTTCTGCATTGTTCGGTCTCATGTCTCTCATCTTTCTCTTGCCAATGCCCCATAGATTCTCTATGGGGTTCAGGCTAGGCGAGTTTGCTGGCCAATCAAGCACAGTAATCCCACGGTCACTGAACCAGGTTTTGGTTCTTTTGGCAGTGTGGTCAGGTGCCAAGTCCTGCTGGAAAATTAAGTCGGTATCCCCATAGAGCTTGTATGCGGAAAGAAGCATGAAGTGCTCCAAAATCTCCTGGTAGATGGCTGCGGTGACCCCGGACTTAATGAAGCACAGAGGACCAACACTAGCAGATGACACGGCTCCCCAAATCATCACAGACTGTGGAAACTTCACACTGGACTTCAAGCATCTTGCAGTGTGTGCCTCTCCATCCTTCCTCCATACTCCGGGTCCTTGGTTTCCAAATGAGATGCAAAATTTGCCCTCATTAGAAAAAGAGGACCACTGAGCAACAGACCAGGTGTGTTTTTCCTTTAGCCCAGGTAAGACGCTTCCGACGTTGTTTGTTGTTCAGGAGTGGTTTGACAAGAGGAATATGACATTTGATGCCCATGTCCAGGATCTGTCTGTGCGGTGGCTCTTGATGCACTGGCTCCAGCCTCAGTCCCCTCCTTGTGAAAGTCCCCAACACTTTTGAATGGCCTTTTCCTGACAATCCTCTCCAGGCTGCTGTCATCCCTGCTGCTTGTGCACCTTATTCTTCCACATAACTTTATATTAATGTGCTTTGATACAGCACTTTGGGAACAACCAACTTCTTTTGCAATTACCTTTTGAGGCTTTCCCTCCTTATGGAGGGTGTCAATTATGGTTTTCTGCACAACTGTCAGGTCAGCAGTCTTTCCCATGATTGTGATTCCTACTGAACCAGACTGAGAGACCATTTAAAGGCTCAGGAACCCTTTGCAGGTGTTATGGGTTAGTCGATTAGAGTGGGACACTATGAGCCTAGAATATTACACCTTTTCACAATTTTCCCAATTTCTGAGATTGTGGATTTGGGGTTTTCATGAGCTGTAAGCCATAATCACCGGCTTGAGCTATCTTGCTTTGCATGTAATGATTCTATCCCATATATTAGTTTCACCTTTTAAGTTGCATTGGTGAAATTTTGCACAATATTAAATTTTTTCGAGTTTCACCAGTATATGTAAGGGTTTACACCCACTTTAAATACATGTCCCTGAGCCCCAACAGATGCGAGCCTCCTGTAATATTCTGCACAGCAGCACTTTCACAACAGGGAGAGGGAAGAACACTATTTTGAGCCAATAAGTGCTTAGTCTGTGCCAGTGTTCGAGAAATGCCCTTCGTCGAAAAAACACCCCCCCGATCGATCTGCGCATGAGCAGTACCAAACTTCACTCCAGCTGACATCTAGACTAGCTGGCGTGACGTCAACACAGTGCATGCGCAGATCGTCTGAGGCATTTTTCTACGGCAGACAGAATTCGGACGGACGGTATTCAAAGCTATGCAAGCAGCAGAGGGAGAATGCACTTGTCACATGCTGCCTCGAGGCACTACTAGAACATACTGTATTTAAAGTGGTTGTAAACCTCAGACATTAAGATGAACAAAACATATCCCTCTACAGTGTGTACTTTTTCTCAATTAAAAGCACCAAGCGTCATTTGCGTCTCATGCTGAGGAACAGAGCAGCAATCACTTCTGACAAGTTTTCCTGGTACCAAGAGAAAAATGGTGACAGCCTCAGCTCTGTGGAAGGGGGGGGGGGCGTCTTTTCCCTCCAATCAGCTGTCAGACCTCGCCTCAATTTGGGGGGGGGGGGGGGTCAGCTTCAAATAGTAAACAAAAGGCAGTGCACTAACCAAGCACTTTCTACAGAGTGGTTAGCACTTACACCTAGCAGTACTGGAGTTGCCAGTTTGAATCCCAAGCACGACACTACTACATGGGGTCCCTCCAGGAACTCTGAGTTCCTCCCACACGCCAAAGATGTGTGTATAATGTATGTATAAATGTGAGGTAGGGACTTGAGGGCAGGGACTGATGGGAATGCACAATTTATTATATATCTATCTATATCAAGCACTGCAAAAAATTGTACTTTAATATGTTAAAGTACATATGAGATTTTAGCACTCCGTTTTTTACTAAATGCTAAAATGTTTTTAAATATCTACACAGCTGCATTTGCATTGAGCTTTAACTTAAAGTGATTGTAAATGATCACCTTGTAAAACAACCCATTCAGTTTAAAAAAAAATGAAAGGCAAAACATTTTTGTTTTGATATTATTAAAAAGTGTTTTTTTTGTTTTTGTGACATTCCCACTGTTCTCTTCTGCATAAGAGCTGGGGGGAGGCGAAGCAGCAGCACATGGGTCTTCCCAGTGAATAGCTGTGCAGCAGGGGCATATTAGGACAACCTACAAAATTTGTGAAAGAATGGGAATGCCCCCTACTTAAACAATGTATTAGGACAAGTCTGATCATTGGAGGAGAGCACACAGAGTTCCCAGCATTGCTAAAGAACTGACCAGGTGTGCTCTCTTGCTGTGCGGTCAGTTTTTAATAGGAAAGCAGAGGGACTGTCAAGAACATCAGGGATTTCACACAATCACAATCACAAGGAAGCAATACAAAGAGAACGGGATACTTTCTCATAGAAGTGCATGGTACAGCAGCCACATATCAGAAATATGAAGTGTTGGGGTAACAAACGGTTTAAAGTAATTTTTTTGATGCAACAGTATTTCTACCATAATGACTGTCTTCTGTGCACGTCTATAAATTTCCCTTCTAGAGGCTGCATTTCACTGCCATTACTCAAGAGCCGTACATACCGGCAGAATATTGGGCGGCATTTAGCCCATGTGTACAGCAGCCGGTCTGACAGAAGCCGGGTGTTCAGCTGGCTTCTATCGAAGGGGCATGATCGAAAAAGGTCTGCCGACCGGCACCCAATCAGCGCTCTCACCTAATAGTTGCTAGAACTGACCAGTGTGTTCTGGCAGGGGAGCTACCCCCATCAGAATGCAATAGCTTAGCGGTGAGATCGTTGTACCAACATTGGGAAGTTAGTACAGCGGGTCCGCTCAAGCTCTTCAGTTTTATTTTTTCCACTCAGCCCAATGGGTTAAAAAAAAATAAAAAATTATGGCCAGGATTCATGTAGAACCGCGTATCTTTGTGCGGGCGTAACGTATCCTATTTACGTTATGCCTCCGCAACTTTGACACGCAAGTGCCGTATTCTCAAACCAAAGTGGCGGCAACGTAGCGTAAATAGGGCGGCGTAAGCCCACCTAATTCAAATGTGGTAGATGTGGGCGTGTGTTATGTAAATTTAATGTGACCCCACGTAAATGACGCTTTTTACGAACGGCGCATGTGCCGTCCGTGAAAGTATCCCAGTGCGCATGCTCCAAATTAACCCACAAGAAGCCAATGCTTTTGACGTGAACGTAAATGACGCCCAGCCCTATTCGCAAACGACGTAAAATTTTCAAAATTCGGCGCAGGAACGACGTCCATACTTAACATTGGTACGCCTCATATAGCAGGGGTAACTTTACGCTGGGAAAAGCCTAACGTAAAACGGCGTATCTGTACTGCGTCGGCCGGGCATACGTTCGTGAATTGGCGTATCTAGCCGATTTACATATTTCTAGGCGTAAATCAGCGTACACGCCCCTAGCGGCCAGCGGAAATATGCAGTTAAGATACGACGGCGTAAGAGACTTACGCCGGTCGGATCTAATACAAATCTATGCGTAACTGATTCTAAGAATCAGGCGCATAGATAGGACGGCTCGGAGTTACGACGGCGTATCTGGAGATACGCCGGCGTAACTCGTACGAGAATCCGGGCCTATATATTTTAATATTATTATTAAGAATAATATGGATAGTGTGTACCAGGCTTTATTCTCCCACATCAACAATTGCATAGCCATTATGCAGCACTGACAAGCAGTGAACAGAGCCTAGTGGCCATATATGGCAGCTCCAATTTACATAGAAACTAGGCCTCCAAAACATAGATTCATAGGATATATCTGTTCAGGTACTTTGATTTATAAATCCAAATATGATAAAAGACTAAAGTATAAAAGACTAAAGTATCCTTGTAAAAAGTAGGATCAACCCCATATTTACCATGCGGTCTGAAACACACCTTACAAATAAATAAAAAAAATAAAAATAATATTGGGTATGTGAACAAATGTGATCCAGACAGAATTTGAACCTAGTATTCACAAATCAATGGTACACTATAGTTTTCTCCAACAGATCCCCAGATGGGACGATAACCCATCACTTTGAAACATTTAATGTCTTGCAATGATAAATTTTGGGCTTGCTCCATTCCTGGATTTTCTACATTCTCTAACTGCTGCAGACACACAGAGCCAAAAGGATACCTGGAGATGACAGGGGCCACGCTTTAATGGTAATACTATATACGCTCACAACATCCTTCTCTGTTTTATGGCAGAGGTTGATCCCCTGCTAGAATCTCACTGATATACAAGACCCTTGCAACAGGATTTCTCCTAGCACCAGCATAGATGTCATTGGTTGACAGATTGGCTTAAAGGAGTTGTAAAGGAAAACATTTTTGCCTAACCACTTCCCGCCCGGTCAATAGTGAATTGAAGTCTGGGAAGTGGTTGTGTAATCCTGACGGAAGGTCTATTGACGTCCAGCAGGATAACATGCCGGCGCGCACCCGATCGGTAATGCGGGATGTCAGTCTGACACCCTGCATCTCCGATCTCGGTAAAGAGCCTCTGACAGACGCGAGTAGAGTAGAGCCGATCGGCGGCTTTTCTGACAGGGGGGGTTCGCACTGATTGTTTATCAGCGCAGCCCCCCCTCGGATGCTCAAACTGGACCACTAGGGAAGCCACCAGGACCACCAGGGAAGGGGGCAACATGTGGATGGCCAGGTACATCCCCCATGGCTATCCACATGTAAAAAAAAAATTACAATAGATGCCAATCAGTGCCCACAAATAGGCACTGACTGGCAACATGGGCACTGTCAAATTAGTAAATAAATAAGTGATGCCCAGCAATGCCATTAGTGCCACCCCTCAGTGCCCATCCATACCCAGTGCCCACCTATCAGTGCCCATCTGTGCAATCCATAAGTGCTCATCAGTGCTGCCCATCAGTGCCACCTATGAGTGCCCATCAGTGGCACATACCAGCGCCGCCTATCAGTGCCACCTCATCAGTTCCCATCAGTGCCCGCAATTGAAGAAGAAAACGTACTTATTTACAAAAAAAAATTAACAGAAAAAAATAAACTTTATTTTTTTCAATATTTTCGGTCTTTTTTTAGTTGTTGCGCAAAAAATAAAAACAGCAGAGGTGATCAAATACCACCAAAAGAAAGCTCTATTTGTGGGAACAAAATTATAAAAAAAATAGTTTAGGTACAGTGTAGCATGACCACGCAATTGTCATTCAAAGTGCGACAGCGCTGAAAGCTGGAAATTGGCTTGGGCAGGAAGGTGCGTAAGTGCCTGGTATGGAAGTGGCTAAAATTAATGTCTGCAAGGTAGAAAGAATAGTGTAATGATTCTGTTAAAAAAAAAAACTAGTAAATACCCATTAAATTCCTTCATCTATATCACCTCCGGCGTTCTAGTTTCTGTTCTCTCATTCACTTCCTGGTTTGCGGCGCTCGTTCATGTAAGAACTACATTTCCCAGTATGCATTGTGGCACACCCAGTAATTCACACCTCCTTGAAGTCTCTAACATGTAGAGAGCGTCCTGCCACACAGATGTAGTTCCCAGGAGGGGGTGAGCACGTCACTGACCACCGCAGTAAAGCCTCCCTTCACGGTGGTCAGTAACAATCAGACAAGCAGGAAGTGAACAGAACAGAGAAGAAATAGAGCAACTTCTGAGCAAAAACGAAACAACGAGGAAGTGAAAAGAGGAATGTCCGCAGGTAAAGGATGCTTATGAAAAAAATAAAAATAAATTCCTTTACAACCCCTTTAAAGTAAAAAGATACTTGTGTTTATAGATACATTTCTATAGAGAATAGGGGAGCACAATAAAGTAATCCTGTGCTCCGGGCCATCTAGTGGCTATTGAGAGGAATACATGTAGAGTCACTAAGGGTGCACAATTGTACACAGTACTGATGTTTGAACATTAGTATTCCTGGGCGATTTTTCAGGCGTTTATTTTGCACCTATTTGCGTGTACGTGCATAAATAAAAATTCTACCTCCCACAATGCAATGTTTTATTGAGAACTGTATGGTATGCGCATATGCACGTATTTGCACATATAACATACTGATCGGCAAGTCAACCATATACATATTTTATAAATAAATTATACACATCTGAAAAAAAATTAAAAATAAATAAATAAATAAAACACTGAGTTTTTAGGCAGCAGTGTGTTGAAGATGACAAAATGACTATTAGCCAAGTACTGTGTCACAGATGACCTACTCATTGCACCCAACGGTCTGTTAATAAGACTCATTCATGATGGTTTTGGTATCGGCAACAAGGACTTTATTTAGGCAATTACTGGTGCAAAAAAAGAAAGAAAAGAAGGTTAGAGGATAGATGCACACACACACACACACACAGGATAATCTCAAATGTGTTTATGTTTATTAGGCCCCTTTCACACGGACCGATCAGGTCTGCCAGTTTTTTTTAGGTGGACCTTATCGGACCATCCATTGCTCTTTATGGAGTGGTAAGAGTCAGTGGACATGTGTCCGTTGACACCCGACAAACGTCCGATCCAATCTGATAAAAACATATGGATAGGGATCTGTTCCCCATCCATCTAGTGGATCGGAACAGATGACAGTCACATGGAAATTGACAGGCAGTCTGTTTCCATCTGACAGCCCATAGAGGACAGCGGGCCATGTCTGTGTACATGTCCGCTCTGCATCACCGCAGTGGACACGGACCCGTCATCCACTTGCTCAGCAGGGATCGGTGAAGAGATCCCCGCTGAGCAGGCCTGCATAAATTGACAGCACTATAAATAAAGAGGCTTTACTGATAGTGATGTCCATTTATGCAGCGCTTTACATATATATTGTACCCGGAGGAAACACACGAAGGCACAAAAACATACAAACTCCAGGCAGGTAATGTCATGGTTGGGAGTTGAACACACGACCCTAATGCTGCTAGGCAGAAGTGCTAACCAATTAGCCACTGTGTTTAACAGAATTCATCTACGATTGGTTCTACCAATTTGGATGTAATCTGAATGTATTGTTTAAAAGGACAGACTACATTGGTTGTCTAGTAATTTGCCAAACACAGATGAAAATCTGACAGTGCGTGCTGTTACGTCGCAAAATAAGTTCAAGCTCTATAAAAGAACAGATAAATAAGTCAACCTAGGCCATCAATGGTGTAACATAAGTGAAAGGCAGACATATCAAGTTGTCCCATGGAGAACTCGAGACCTCCAATCAAACCGTGACAATTTGTGATACTCTGCTGCCATCTAATGGTGAAATTAAAGACCACCTTTGGCCTAATAAAAAAAACAAATTGTTTTAGAAGAAAACTATATATAGTGTAAAAACAGTTTTTCTCATCCTTATTTTTAATCAAAGCACCCTTTAAAATGATGCACAGTCAATACACCCTATTATAAAAGGTTTAAAACTAAAACTAAATAGTTTTACATAAATGCAACAACATCCTCCTTATCAACCGGCGACATCATTGGTTGTTATGACCCCGATAGCTAGAAAGTTGTAAAGGTGCACAATGAAAACCTGTGGCTTTGTATACAGTGCCTTGAAAAAGTATTCATTCTCCTTTCCACATTTTGTCATGTTACAACCACAAATGTAAAGTTTATTTTGTTGGGTTTTATTTTTATGCGATGGACCAACACAAAGTGGAAGGAAAATTATTTTTTTTTTTTTTACAAATAAATATGTAAAAAGTGTGGCGTGCATTTTGTATTCAGCCCCCCTGAGCCAATACTTGTAGAACGACCTTCCTCTGCAATTTCAGCATCAAGTCTTTTTGGGGATGTCTCTACCAGTTTTGCACATCTAGAGAGTGACATTTTTGCCCATTATTCTTTGCAAAATAGCTCAAGCTCTGTCAGATTGGATGGAGAGCGTCTGAACAGCAATTTTCAATCTTCAAAAACAGGGGGGGGGGGGGGGGGGGAATGCTGCATATGTAAAAACAAATGAAACATATTTTACACTCAAACAAATATGAAGCCAAAATAAATAAACCTTAAAAAGGTAAAGTGCTGAGTGCAAAAAACATGCATAAACGAAAAAAAGTCCTCAAATAGAACGTTGTCTTCAATATTGCAACAATGTATTCATGTGCAAACAGCAACATAAAGTGCCAGTGCTGGTGTCAAGTTGCCAACGTGGATATCAAATAGGATAGTGCTCCTTTTCCCCTTGTGATTAGCGGGGATGTCCCCTTACCTTACTGCTGTAAGGTAACCGCATATAAAGATCTTTCTAGGTACAAGCGGCATAGACTCCAGCCGTTTCCTGGTGAGGCGTCTCTTGATACTGTTTAACCTAGGTCTCTAAACAGAGTCTCCCTGTGGGGCCCCGTCTGATATATCAGCAGTGATACTCACAAAAGGGAGATGCATATGCCAATGGTGTATTAGTTTAAAATATTTATTGATGGAAAAAAAAAAAAAAAAAAAAATCAGGGTACTCACAATAAAATGAATTAAATTCAGCATAAAACGAGCAGCATGCTCACACACGTCACCTCCGGTGCCTCTGGTGTCTCAACGCGTATTCGTCACGGTCACGTGACTTCATCAGGAGTAACTAGAGGCGTAGTGGAGGTGTCTTAAGTATTGGTGAACATACTCCATGTATCCAATTTTCAATCTTGCCACAGATTCTAAATTGGATTTAGGTCTGGACTTTGACTGGGTCATTCCAACACATGAAAATGCTTTGATCTAAACCATTTCATTGTAGCTCTGGCTGTATGTTTAGGGTCGATATTCTGCTGGAAGGTGAACCTCCGCCTCAGTAGTCTCAATTCTTTTGCAGATTCTAACAGGTTTTCTTCCAAGACTGCTCTGTATTTGGCTCCATCCATCTTCCCATCAACTCTGACAAGCTTTCCTGTCCCTGAAGAAAAGCATCCCCACATCATGATGCTGCCAGCACCATGTTTTACAGTGGGGATGGTGTGTTCAGGGTGATGTGCAGTGTTAGTTTTCCGCCACACATAGCGTTTTGCTTTTAGGCCAAAAAGTTAAATTTTGGTCTCATCTGACCAGAGCACCTTCTTCCACCAACTGCAAATGAGATTTCTTATGGCCTTTTTCTTCAACCTTTCCATTGAGCCCACTGGACTTCTTCATACAAGTGAGAAAGTGGTTACACAGCAGAGAATCATTTGACAAGAAGCTGTATTTCTTTAATGTATACCACATATGTCAAACAAGGTACGTGGGGCAAAATCTGGCCCGCAGGGCCTTGTCAAATTGTCCCTCAAACCCAGTTTTGCAGTTGGAACAAGGCAGAACACCATTCCACCACCTCCGGCTCCCACTCCCTGCTGTCACTTGTAAACATAGAACAGATCACTGCAGGCACTCACAGCAGGGCACGGCGGGGACAGATCGCCGGAATCAGAGAGAGAATAATCTCCCTGCAAGGTGATGCAGAGTCACATGAGGGGGGGGGGGGTACTAGAGGAAGGCCAGGTAGGAGAGAGTGATGCAAGGACATTTTGGAGGGGGGGGGTTGGTGCTGCATACTGTGCATAGTTCACCCCTAAACCCTACACTCTTTGGGTAGCTCTCTCATTCTCCCTATATTCCTTTTCAGATCATTCTGCTTAGGAATACTTTTGCACCAATTTACCATTCTGCCAGGTATGATTGCTTCATCTGCCACATTTTTCATTATACATATCATCATCCCCCTTCATGCTTTCAACAGAAATATACAGTGCTTTGCAAAAGTATTCAAAAATGCATTTAAAATGCACTGTTTATTGTGAAAATGACAGTTGCAGTTTGGGAGTTAACCACAGGGGGCGCCGATGGGGGTTATATGTAACCTCATGGGTGTTTACAACTGTAGGGGGGTGTGGCTGTAGGTGCGACGTCATCGATTATGTATCCCTATAAAAAGGGATCACATGATCGATGACGCCGCCACAGTGAAGAACGGGGAAGCCGTGTTTACACACAGCTCTCCCCGTTCTTCAGCTCTGGGACCGATCATGGGACCCTAGCGGCGATCGGGTCCGCGGGTCCCGCAGGGCCCGGAGCTTCGGACCAGGGCGCGCGCCTGCGACCCACGGCTGGACAATAGCACAGCACGTACCTGTACGTGCCCAGCCGTGCCATTCTGCCGACGTAAATGTGCAGGAGGCGGTCCTTAAGTGGTTAACATGGATTATTTGCATCATTTAATTTACAGAACATGCCCACAACTTTGAAGATGTATTGTTTTCCCTATTGTGAAGCAAATAGGACAAAATAACAGAAAAAGTCAATGTGCATAACTATTCACCCCCTAAAGTCAATACTTTGTAGAACCACCTTTTGTGGCTATCACAGCTCCAAGTCGCTTTGGAGAAGTCTCTATGAGCTTGCCACATCCTACCACTGGGATTTTTGCCCATTCCTCCTTGCAAAACTGCTCCAGCTCCTTCAAGTTTGATGGTTTGTGCTTGTTAACAGCAATCTTTAAGTCTGACCACAGATTTTCTATTGGATTGAGGTCTGGACTTTGACTAGGCCATTCCAACACATTTACATGTTTTCCCTTAAACCACTCAAGTGTTGCTTTAGCAGTGTGTTTGGGGTCATTGTCCTGCTGGAAAGTGAACCTCCGTCCTAGCCTCAAATCACTCACAGAGGGGTACAGGTTTTGCTCAAGAATATCCCTGTATTTAGCACCATCCATCTTTCCCTCAACTCTGACCAGTTTACCAGACCAGACTGCTGAAAAACATCCCCACAGCATGATGCTGCCACCACCATGTTTCACAGTGGGGATAGTGTTCTTTGGGTGATGTGATGTGTTGGGTTTGTGCCAGACATAGTGTTTTATTTGATGGCCTTCCTCCATACATTTTGAGAGTCTCCCACATGCCTTTTCGCAAATTCAAAACATGTTATTTTATTTTTTGCTGAAAATAAATGACTTTCCTCTGGCCACTCTTCCATAAAGTCCAACTCTATGGAGTGTACGGCTTATTGTTGTCCTATGTACAGATACTCTAGTCTCTGCTGTGGAACTCTGAAGTTCCTCCAGGGTTAGCTTAAGAGTCTGTGCTGCCTCTCTGATTAACGCCCTCCTTGCCCGGTCCATGAGTTTTGGTGTACGGCTGTCTCTTGGCAGGTTTGCTGTTGTGCAATGTTCTTTCCATGTTATGATAGATTTGATCCTAGGGATAATCAACGATTTGGATATTTTTCTATAACCTAACCCTGACTGTCATAACAACCTAACATTGTCCCTTACTTGTTTGGAGAGTTACATGGCAGTGTTTGGTTAGTGGTGCCTCTTGCTTAGGTGTTGCAACCTCTGGGGCCTTTTAAAAAGGTGTGTATAGGTAATGACAGATCATGTGACACTTGGATTGCACACAGGTGGACATCATTTCACTATATGACTTCTGAAGGGAATTGGTTGCACCAGAGCTCTTTATGGGCTTCATACCAATGGGGGTGAATACATATGCAAATGCCAATTATCATTTTTTTATTTCTAAAAAATAGTTTCATGTATATATTTTTCAAAATTTTACTTCACTAACTTAGACTATTGTGTTCTGATCCATCACATATAATTCAAATTAAAACAACATTGAACTAAAGGCTGTAATGTAACAAAACAGGTAAAAAGCTAAGGGGGTGAACACTTTTGCAAAGCACTGTATTCCTTTCATTGAACAGGGTTATTTTTAGGTCATGTTTTTTTATTTATTTTATTTTAGTAACAGCAAATTTGTATGAGTCTGCTTGTCTCACTGCAGCCAACTGCATTTCTAGAAGTTGAAACATTTGTATCTTTTTGGACAGATCACATCCAGCCAGCTGATGCATTTTGTGTTACTTTTTGTTACACTGTGAACTTTGTGATTTTTCTTTAACAGCCTCTTATCTTGCGTCTAAGGCCCCTTTCAGACTGGGGAGGGAGGCGTGGTGGCGGTAGAACGCTAAAAAAAGCGGCGCTATACCACCGGCATTGCCGCGGGAATCAGCTGCTATCGGTGCGGTATTAACCCCCGCTAGTGGCCGATAAAGGGTAAATACCGCCCGCAATGCGCCTCATATATATATATATATATATATATATATATATATATATATATATATATATATATATATATATATATATATATATATATATATATATATAAAAATTTGAGAGATGCGGGGTCAATAAGGTTGTAATGCATGAGATCGAAAAAAAAAAAAAAAAAACACAACACAAGCTCATGCTTACCAGCCGCGATTACAGCTTTGTTTACAATCGCAGCCCGGACGCGACGTCATAACGTCGCGCCCGGGCCTCTGACAGTCATAGGGATGACTGGTGATCACCTGGTCACCGGAAATCTCTATGTCGTCATCTGGCGGCGGGCGATTCTTTCTCCGGGGTCCACATGGGCACGGGAGAGCCTGGAGAAGCACCAAATGGCGGCGGGAGGGGGATGTCCCCTCTTGTCGCCTGTAAGAACAATCAATCGGCGGAACTGCAGCTTCCTTTTATTTTCACTTTAAAAGCTAACCCCACTTGCTGTACATACTTGCCTTACCTCTGCTCTCACACATCACTATTTGGTTACCTGGTGTGAGGGAACGTTAGACCTGTGTAAGCCTCAAGTCATGACTTTCTCCCTACCCCATGTGACAGTGCAGGCCTGGGCAGCCAATCACTAACGCTGTCACATACGTGGGAAGGAGTTGCATGCTCCCCATACCCAGAAGTATCATCAGTTGAGCTCAGCAAGAGAAAAGTGAAAAAAGGGAGTATGTGTTAATGGTAGGGGTGCACATCTTCACTAGTCTCACGAGTCGATTATCTTGTCCACAATTCGATTTGATTCCGTGATGCATCAAGATTACTGAACAAGTGCGCATGGTTAAAAACTTTTTATCCAAAAATTCAAGCAGTCAGAAAAACTAAAATGTTTTCCAGTGGTAGAGGGATGGTGGGATAAGAGGCATGGTGGCATCAGAGCCATGGTGGGATGGTGTGTTCAGACTGGCACGGTGGGGTCAGACCGGGATGGTGGGATGGGGCAGATGGGTGATGGTAGTGGGGGAATGGAATCGGTGACACTTGCACTCACCTGCTATTAGTGTCACTCCTCCTCCATGCTGCTCAGTGCATTTTACATCTTCAGATGCCTCCAGCGAAGCCTCTCCTGATGTTGGGTCTCCTCAAGCTCCTCCCCCTGTACTGTACTGGCTGTCAGCTCATCAGCTGACTTTCTGATTTATCCACCATGCAGGCTCAGCCTCTGTGTTTCTCCTGAAGAGGCAGAGCACTTCACTGAGCGACGCATGACGTCATCAACAATCGATTCGGCCGACTCGCTGCATCGGTAACATCTATATCACGATGCTGCGATTATATTCAACACCCCTAGTTAACGGTCCCCCTCTATAGTGTGTACTTGTCTCAAGAACATAAAACGCAATTTCTGTCTGCTGTTTCATTCCTCTGCTATCCGCATTAATCACGTCTGACTTGTTTTCCTGACACCAAGAAAAAAAAAAAAGGTGACAGGGATTACAGCTCCAGGGGGTGTGTCCACTTCCTACAAACAGCTATCAGAGCTCTCCTCACTGGGCTCTGCAGAGTGCAATTTCGCCCCTTTTTTTCTGAAAGCTCAGACAAGCTCTGTAAATTCTGGACCTTGAATGAATGTAGAGAAAAGAAAACCGCATATAAACAGGTACCACTTATGTAGGAGGATTTGTTTCACACCTGTGTATCACCTGAGGCAAGTCACTTCATTGGGTATATGTACAGGTTTACAACTACTTTAAATACAGCTGCAATGTTTCCTCGACATTAACAGTCACTGACCGCTTTCGTGTGTTTACAGGAATAGTAAAAGTTACAGACTCACCAGGGACATTACCGGACCCTCTTATGTCTAAAATCATCCTATGTCCACTAGGGGCATAGGATGACTGAGAAATGATATCTTGGACTACCTGAGATGGGCCAGTAATGATTATCCACAATATATTCCATGATATCCTTAAAGAACTAATTACCGTTTGTTGATTCTGAACTCAACATGTTAATTGAAAGATGTTAATGTCATCACCTCCAGCGACCTGGCTGCCTGTGTAATGTATATTGAATCCAGACTAACTTCTAAGGATCTTTCATTGTGGCTTGTGCTAACTGACCCTACTATTGTGTGAAGATGTCCTGTGTTTACACTTATAATGTGTATTGTATAGCAGGTGAGCGGAGATGGGACGTCTACTCTGACAGGTCATATCTCGGAGTCACCTCGTCTGGGTAAATGATTAGTTAATTAGCTCATGTTAATTTATGTTCTGGTTACCTCCTCTTTAAACTGTATATAAGGTTGCATTCTTGGTTCTATTAAACACTCCATGTTTAGCACACAAACAAGTCTTGTCGTGTGTTGAGAGCAGCTGGAATATCTGATATCTATATCCAGACTGATAGGAAACAGTATATGACGGAAGCACTCAAGAGTGGGACATTACGTTACAGAAAATTTCTAGAGTTAACCATAGCAAACAGTCAGCTTTGTGCTTATATATCCTGTTCACAACACTGTGTTAAATGGGTGGGTTGCAGTGTGTTTTACGTAAAAATTTGAACATGCTGCATTTTTACACCATGCAATTCACTGCATCACAGCACATTACAATGAGCCGTGGTGCACAGATTAAAAAATAAAATAAAAAAATACAATAGAAAAAAGGTAAACAATGTCTTTTGTTTTAACAATGCAAAGCATCGTCCCTATACAACAGACATGAGATCGCACCTATATAAGCATGCGGGCTGGTATGAGCGAGCCCCAAGCACAAATCTTCACATACTGTGGATAACTCCAGCAGCTGAATATACAGATATATCACTGTACCTCACAAAAATTCCCAGAATCCTTCTGTGAAGCAGGTTCTTGATAAGATCTGAAAAACAAACCAGCAATAAAACATAAGTATCTTGTAAATGAAGATGTCATACAAGTACCAAAGGCCCATAAGGAAGAAAAACAAAAAAACACAAGATGTTGCAACTATATTACAATTGGACAGGTAGGTTATTTTATTTAGTTTATTACTTTTTACACAGGAAGGACCAAAAGGTGCAGTTCACACTGAGATTTATGGCACTTGTAGACAGGCAAGACTATATAGAGCCAAACATTTGTTTTTTTCTAAACACTACAAGATCTTTAAAGCACATAATTTTAATAACATATATGGATAAATGTGAAATTAATCAAAACTAAATGGAGGGGAATCTTTGAAAAGAATACCCAATCACAGGCAAGGAACATAAACAGCATTTTGCTTGCACATGATTGGATGATAGAAGTTACCAGAGCACCCCCCCCCCCCATTTACTAATCTCTGGAGCACCTTCACTTTCAAAGCAAACGGTCGGGTGGCGTGGCCAGGCAGCAGATGTAGCCGGAATCATCTTCAGTTCTCTCCGCCGAGAATCCGCTCTGTTATCCTGAGGACACGCTATACAACATACCGGTTACAGCACAACGGCTATAGGAAGATCCGCAGAACACGGTACAGTGCTATCCTTGCCTGGCCAACACACACGCTCGATGGCAGCCACAAAGAGATAGAATGCAGCCAGGTCCGCAGACCTCATGGTCCAAAATGGCACCCTCTCCCAACAGTCTGCTAAGGACAGACACAGAGAGGCAGCTGAAAAGTTGTTCTCCATGCCGCCATCCCCACAGCATCTGCCGGCAACGCGGAAGACTCATCAGGGGACGTATCCGAAGCAGATGACACAGTACAGCTAGAGGATAACAACAGCACAGGATTCGACTGGGGCACAGTGAGTACTCCACAGAATATCTGTGCTAGGCCCCCTGACCCCACCGCTCCAGACATCACGGGTGAACACACACTACGGGACAGTTTCACAGCAGTGAATACCTGTAACCTATCCCTAGCCACCCTTACCACAGAGATAAAGGTCAAAACGGAGATTACTTTTTTGCGGCAAGACGCCCAAAAACTGAGGGAGAGAACATCAGCTCTAGAGGGGAGCGTGAGTTCCATAGAACCTGACTTATACTCATCTCACAGCACCCCTCTCGTTTAGAAGATTTAGAGAACAGGATGAGACATAATAATGTTAGAGCCATAGGTCAACCTGAGAGAGTAGAAGGCAAGAATCCGGTTGAATTTATCGAAAAATGTCTCATTACCATCTTCGACAAAGAGGTTTTCTCCCCAATGTTTCCAAAACCAGGAGCCCCACCACGACCATTTCTGTTTAAACTCCTTAAATAAAAGGATAGAGATGCAATCCTTTACAACGCCAGAACCAGACCTGCAGCTCGGAAGATTGATAATGCCAAGATATCTCTTTTTCCAGATTTCTCAGCAGACATGAAGAAACAGAGAGCTAAATTCATAGATGTAAAACGACGCCTCAGAGATCTGGAATAAAAGTACGCTATGTTATACCTGGCTCACCTGCGGGTCGGGGCACTGGGTTCGGTCAAATTCTTTGATACTCGTTTGCAGGCACACACATCACTATTTGGTTACCTGACTGTAAGCGATCCCAGGGCTGTACACCACTTACAGCATTTATTTTTGATTTTACTCTAATACTAATGCAATGTCCAAACTAACCAGAGTAATGTCTTGGAATGTCTGGGGCTTAAACAACTGGCTGTGATCCGCACGATCAAGTGTTTAAATGCAGATGTGATTTGTCTACAGGAGACACATTTGCCCCGACTTCTACACCTCTATTTGCTCAAAGACAGTTTTGTCACCAATTCCATGCCACATACTCTGTGTATTCGAGGGGAGTGAGTGTCCTGATTAGAAGGGCCACACAATTTTCCTGCATGGAAGTTAAAACCGACCTGGATGGTCGTTAATTATAGCGTGCTCCCTTTATGGGACAAAATGTATATTAGCAGGGTTGTACATTTCTCTACCGTTTTTGGGCCGTCTCCTTACAAGACTGGCTGACTTTGTAACACTCTTCCCTGGCAGTCCTTGGGGACGGTCTTTAACAATTACATAGACTGTGAGGAAAGACAAACTCTCTGCTCATGTCATGTGCTCATGTGATTTAAAATGAAACAACAGGGGCCTACACCATTTGTCCGACTTCTCCTGGAGATAGGCCTTACAGACGTTTGGAGGATGCACAACCCAGATGCCTGGGTGTACTCATGTCAATCCGCCTCAAAAGGGGGACTGTCCCGAATTGACCTAGGCCTGGGGATTGAACTCATATTGCCTTTGGTATTCTCCTCACAATACTCCACTAAACAGGTCTCTGACCATTCACCACTTTTGATTGATATACGCGCGGGGGCAGATCGGAGTAAAACGCTATGGAAGTTAAACCCTTTCTGGTTGTCACTCCTACCGGACCCTGATCCGATCCCAGACCTACTGACCTCTTTTTTTAGACATAACATAGGAACTACAGATATAGTCAATGTATGGAATACAGCCTACTTAGGTGGACAGCTCATTATAAAGACAAAGACCAAGGAGTGGGAAATGCTGGTTATATCAGAGGCATAAAAAACTGAAGCAATATGTGGCTGACCCCACCGATGATTTCACAAGAGCATGGCTAGCTTCACAATCAATGCTCAGGCAATTATCACTATACCTAGCAGAAAATGAAAGGTTCTTTCTACAGCAGAAGCACTTTGAAGAGGGAGAAAATATGGGTCATATGCTAGCCCTACTGGCTAAAACACATCCTCCCTCCCATATAGTGGCAGATGCACAGGGCACACCTTGCTATTCCACTTAAAGCTATTATGAACATATTTAAGGATTTTTTTTCAGGATGTCTATACATACAAGGTTCAAGCTTCACATGTTGACCTCCATTCCATCTTATATAGATACCCTATACCACGTTTGTCCACTTCGGACGCAAGCCTGCTCAATGTGACATTGACTGAGGATGAGTTCCTCGTAGCCTTGGCTTATGCACAAAATGGACAGGCGCCTGGAGTGGATGGATTACCGAAATCTACAAGCAATATACCGCACAATTAATTCCAACTCTACTCCAAGTCTACAATAAAGGTATTTGAAACAGGGAAACTTACCACCCCCCCCCTCTATGAGTGAAGCGCTTACAGTTGTCCTCTTAAAACCAGGAAAGGAGGCCCACTCAACAGACTCATTACAGACCTATCTCGCTACTTACATTTGATGTCAAACTTCTGGCTAAAAGGTTATCCAAATGCATCCAAAAAGTGATCCATAAAGACCAGTCTGGTTTCATACTGACGCGATCCACGTCCCAAAACCTATGCAGACTATTCAACCTACAATTACCTACTGAAACTCCGGTATTAGGGCTATCTTCTCTTTAGGCACGTCTAAAGCGTTTGACAGCTTGAATGGCCCAATTTATGGGAAGTATTGACAAGATTTGGGGTAGGCCCTTCCTTCCTCAGATGGGTACAGCCGTTATATACCACTCCTTCAGCAAGAATGCAAATTAATCGGGAAATATCGGAACCCTTTAGGCTTTTGAGGGGCACATGGCAGGGGTGCCCAATTTTTCACAACTGCTGTTTGCCCTGGAGCCCTTGGACATCCAGGTCAGAGCCTCACAATATATCTTAGGTTTCCATGGGGGGGGCCCAGAAAGACGTCATCCCCTTATATGCGGATAACACTCTGATTTATCTGGGGAACACTGATGGTTCTTTGAGGAATGTGATGCCACTAGTCCTATACACACGATCAGACTTTCCGACAACAGCGGTCCGACAGACATGTTTTATCGGACAATCAGACCGTCTGTATGCTCCATCGGAAAATTGTCGGAATTTCCACGGACAAATGTTCGCTGTGCAAGCTCTCAAACTTTCCAACAACAAATGTGTACACAAGTCCATTGGACTAAAATCCAAAAGGTACAACCACACATGCTCAGAACCAATGCTAAACATCAGACAACAATAGCATAAGTTGCCCAAAGGGTGGCGGCAAAGAGCTGAAAAACCACGCGATTTGGTAAATGTTGGCTGAAAATGTCGTCCCGTGTGTATGCATATCAAGTTCACAGCCATCACCACTTCGGACAAAAATCCACGGAAAAGTCAGGTGGAAGTCTGATCGTGTGTATGAGGCTTAATAGCTGACTTCGGAGATTTGATAGGGGGTTCACCATTAATTGGAATAAAGCAGTGCTCATGCCCCATGACCTTTACCCGACTGTGCAGTGGATGTACAAAGGGTCACTGAATTCCGGTACCTTGAAATACAAGTGACTCAAGACCCAAGTCAATACATTACGCTGAATCTGGTGGCTTTGCTCCGCAAATTCAAGGCCAAAACTTGTCGGCCATGGGGAGGGCCAATTTAATTAAAATGGTAGGGGCTCTGCAACTTTTATATGCATAACATAACGCCCACATATGGATACCACATAAATTGTTTGCCCAAATAGATTTTCAGTTCAAAACGTTAATATGGGGTAATAAAATATTACCAGCTTATACACACTTCAAATCGCCAAAGATCAAGGTTGGCCGTTCCGCACTCCATATTCTACTTCGTGACCTCTCAAATCGAACACTTGGGTAACTGGGGTTGTGAAGATGTAACAGACCCCGTCAGGTCTTTATTGGTACCAGAAGGTTCCTTAAAGGGGTTGTAAAGGTTAATTTTTATTTTCTAAATAGGTTCCTTTAAGCTAGTGCATTGCTGGTTCACTTACCCTTTCTCTCGATTTCCCTTCTAAACGCGACCCCGCGTCGTTCTCTCCACCTCTTCTCGACTCTTCATTGGATAGATAGAAGTGCAGCCAATGGCTCCCGCTGCTGTCAATCAAATCCAATGATGAGAGCGCCGGGGGCGGGGCCAAGTCATACACTCTGCGTCTATGGACGCCAATCGTATGACACAGAAGCACGCCCGCAAGGTAACCCCCTCGGGAGAGAGCTTCCCAGAGGGGGCTAGCTAATGCGGGTAAGAGCCGTGAGAGCTGCTGTGGAACCCCAGAAGAGGATGTTCGGCAATGCCAAACAAACTGCACAGCATGACATGTTTGTTATTTAGATAAAAAACAAAAAAAAAAAAAGAGGGAACCCATAGCATCACTTTAATTCTGGCACTGTCCCACTTAGAGGCAGGATTCTCACATCTATCACAAACACTCCCCACAATACTCCTATTAAACACCTTATGGAAATATACTAGAGCCATTCTGAATGTCCGGGGAGTTTGTTCCTTTACCCCCATATGGCAGAACAAATATTACAAGGAACGGCTTAAACTTAAAGACTTTTAGTTCTGGGAGAGGGCGGGCGTTCGATATCTCCTAACTGTTCAATGGCACTACATTTAAATTCTTTATGGAACTACAAGAGGAGTTCGCCCTCCCTAGGACCCAATTTTATAAGTATCTGCAGCTTAGGCATGCCATTACGAGTGAGAATAGAATATCTTTGCTCGCATCAACGACACATCCCCTGATGACTGATGTGCTGTTGATTGTGGATTGGAAAGGAATGATCTTGAGAGTTTATTCTAAATTATTACAATCCACACATGGTGCTTCCAAACTTCCCTGCAGAAGGGGGTGGGAAAAGTTTTTTCCTGCACCTGATTGCTTCACTTCTACCATCAATATTTTTTGCGAACACACTTATTTTATGCACTTTAAAGTTTTTAATTACTGCAATCATATTTTTTGGATTAACTTTCACTGAATGGATTACAGTTATAGACTTGAATATACAATATATTTAGGTTGTTTCTGTGTGTGTTATTTGATGGTTTGATGTTTTTGTGATCAGCTCTTCACTACTACACACTCATTATAATTTAATTGTTCCGAGTTAGCGCCACATTTACATTTAGGCCCCTTTCACACTGGGCAAGGGAGGTGCTTTAGGCCCCATGCACACGAGACGCTGGTAAACTCGAGTTCAGAGGCATTTGGGCATTTTTTTCAACTGCCCCTGAACACATTTAATGTTATCCTATGTGTCCATGCACGCCTTCACGTTTTTTGCGTCTTAAAGCAGTTGGGTTTAGGCTTGTTTTTTCAGACGCCAAATTTTGGGTTCAGACGCAAACGCAGTAAAACGCAGCTAAACGCGGCTAAACGCGGCAAAATTCGCCGCAAAAATGGCACGATTTTTTTCAGGCGTTAGGCACTATTTTTAGCGCTAAAACACCTTGGTGTGAAAGGGGCCTTATACTTTGTTATATGTAGGAACACTTTTTTAACGTTGGTTGCTACTCGTTTATATTTGTTACTTTGGTTTGTGCATTCGTTTTTTATCTTTTTTGTTCATATTGCGCTTTTGATGCAGTTTTTGAGTGACACGACCTATGAAAATCCCATGCGTTTTTAGTGGCCATGCATTATTGACAAAACGCAGATAACCCCATTACAGACAACTATAGTTTAGAGGCCAGCAATGACAGCCACCAATACTTTTGTCATGATGGTTTCACTTTAATTCTTCCAAATGATGCAGACTGTAGCATGTGGTTCCCATGAATAGGGAAGTACTGTATGTAATGTGCTGTAGTAAAATATGTACGATTATATGATGGGTAGTTAATATTATAAAGTATTTAAAACACTTTGGCAGGTCATACATGGTCGAATTTTGAAAGAATTTGCTTGTGAAAAATCAGAAAATGTGTGCGTTTTGTGATCAGATGGTGCCAACATTGATTTCGGAATTCGACCAACCAAGTCTTCAATCTCACCTCATGTTCCTCGAGAATTTTCGTGGCTGGGAATCTACTGTTCTTTCCGGGGATTTTCTTTTCTTGCACATTTCATTTTTTTTTTTTATTACATTTCTCGCACAATTCCTACCATCATCGATTAGAAAATTGTTTTTTTTCAAAAAAAATTCAACACGTCCGATTATTAAGATTCAATGGCCGCACGAAAATCGGCTGTTGCTGCAGCCCACTACTGGTGCGAAATACAAACAGAAATTCTTAGATAAGATTTTTCAAAGAAAATTCTTTCGAAATTCGACCCATGTGCCTTTGGGTTTGAAGCTTGTATTAGTTTGCTCTAGTAATTAGCAACATGGCTACAGCTGGGATCCCCTGTGCCTTGTACAGGGCAATGTAGGACAGAGTGGAAATTCCCGAGCAGACTCTAGCACACACTTGGTTTCAGTTTGAGCTGTGAACCTCTACAGGAGAAATGAAACCATCACAGACAGGAAAGCATTCTGAGAGATTCTCTACATTTATAGACATGCTTGCTTTAGTCACTATATATGCTAATGAGCAGCAAAATGCTGCAACCATAACAAATGCATTCATTCTTCTCCAGCCAAAAGTTTTCATTATGGAACGGCTTCTATAGTTCCGGAGACACAGCCCTGAAACAAGCATGTAGCAAAGCGCTAGATTCACACCTATGCATTTTTGCAGGCAGCGTTTGCGCGGGCACAGCAACCCATTCAAATGAATGCGCTGCCGTGCCTGCGTTTCTGAAAAAAAAAAGTGAACACACCTTTTTGACTATGCGATTTCTCTGTGGTTCCCGCACACGCACTGTGATTTTTTTCATTTAGATTGAACGGCAGCCCCGCAAAATTCCACAGAGCAGTGCATTTTCATGCACCCTCAGCCACAAGCACAAGTGTGAATCTAGCCTTAAAGCCGAGTTCCGGCCACAATTTCACTTTTTAAATATAAATACCCCTGTAATACACAAGCTTACTGTATTCTAGTAAAGTTAGTCTGTAAACTAAGGTCCGTTTTGTTAGGTTGTTACAGCATTTAGACACTTTATAAAATAGAAATTGACTGGGGCCATCTTAAGTGTGGGCATCATGAAGTCAGACTGTATGACTTCCTGGATTTCAGCCTTGCAGATCTCGCACATGCTCAGTGCTGCACAAGCAGTGTAATAGGTTTCAGATCAAATTTCAGCACCTGTACTGTCCAAGTCACATGATTCTTCGAGACTGGGGAGTGCACAGACTCCTGGAAAGTTACACCCACTACATTCCCAGGAGTCTGTGCGGTGTAGGTTAGGAAGCTTAAGCACCTAGGTGCAGGAAGAGGGAAGATTAACTATTCTGCCTAGCAACAACACTTTGAAGGCATCTAAAAAAAAAAATTCTTAAAGGACTAATGACATTTTTTTAAAAACTACTGATGTAATGTTATATTTATGGGTGGAACTCCACTTTAAAGAGTCAAAAACATCAGCCAGATCCTTAGGCTGGCCACACATTATACAATTTTCTGGTACAATTTTCCTTCAGATTTACCAAAACCATAGAATATGAGGTCACAGCTAAACGCTTTACATTTAGACTACATGATTAAAGGTAAATCTAAATTAAATTGTATAACGTATGGCCAGCCTTAGATTTGTGCTGGCTCAGTGATTCAGAAGGGATTGAAACCAATGGATCAACTGCTGCCCATTATATACTACAATTAAGCCCGATAATGATTGTTTTTTTTGCCATCTGTGTTCTGATGGGGAGATTTCCCTTCACTTCCTGTCCCACAGACACAACGGTAGGTGAGAGAAAATCTTCTCTTAGGCTAGGGTTCACACTAGCTGCAGCTCACAGCATGGGGTCTGGTGCATCCCTGTTCTCTGTTTCACGGGCGAAACAGGTCCAAATTTTTACCTGAATTCGGACCTGAAACGGAGCCAAAGACACGACCCTTTTCTTGTGCGGACTGCAGTCGCCCTGAAGTTATGTGAACCGGCTCCATTGTCTCCTGTTTTGCAAATTGGATGCGGTGAAACCATTCAATTCGCATAAGTGTGAACCGGCCACATTTTTTTTTTTAAGATCATACTTGCCTATCTGTTCCTCGTTGGCCCCAAGACTGAGAATGATGCGATTAAACATCAAAGATCGCTCTGTTCTCAGAGCTCCCTGAGCAGAGAGCTGGGCTCAGGCTCTCAGCCACCTGCTTAGAGGCTAAGCCAGGTGCCAGTCCAGGGTTGTGGGCGGATCCCGACCATATTGTCTTCTCCCAGCAGCAGGCTTTAGCCCACGGTCAGCTGAAAACAGAAAAAACTGCACTCCTGTGATCTACAGGAGAAATACAGCCAAACAAGCTCTGGCTGTACTTCTCCTTTAAAGATTTCCCCTCCCCTCCTGTGCAGTGAAATGTTTGGTTTCCTGACCCCCTAAAAGGAATATTAGGAAGGGTGACATCCCTAGCAGGAACACAGACAGCAATAAAAACCTAAAATGAAATAAATCGCCAACATTCCTTCAACACTTTGTATAAAAAAAAAAAAAGTGTTAGTTTCATATATGTACAAATCTGTGTGGAAGCAATGCTGTCTAGCCAGGGTCCCTCTGTATAGTGTGGTCCTTAAAGCGGGGGTTCCACGGGTTCGTTTTTTTTTTTTTGGATCCTTCTGGCGCTCTCACCTTTGGTAATCAGCAACTCGTGTCTCCCAATCGTGTAGCCGCCAGCATTGTTTTTGTCCTGCAAACGATACTTTATGAAATTCATAGATGGATGTTTCCATCTTGATTGTGGGCACTCTGAAGCCCACCAGGATGTCTTTCCGGGATAAGGTGAATGCTGACGTCCCAGCATTCACCGCTCTATCCCGTGCACCGCACAGTTGACCAATCACGTGACCCGCGAGATATCGCGGGATTACAGTACATCGCGTCTCCTAAGATTCTCATCACTCACTCCCAGGAGACATAGCGCTTGTCGGGGAAAAGATAATACACGCCCACTCCCGCGGGGAATGGATGACTGACAACACTAAATGCGGCATTACAAAGGTAAGAAATCGGATAAAAAAAAAAACGGATTGTGCTTAAACGATGGCTAGTGGTTAGATTTAGACAAACATGAAATTTAGGGTGAACCTCCGCTTTAAGGACGCAATGGGCAGTAGATCACTTTTCAGAGGGCAGTTAAATCCCTTTAAAGCTCAAAAAAGCTGTATACTCACCTGATCCTCTGCTCCAGCATCAAGCGGTGCTCTCCCATGAGCCAGTAGTGGATGGTTGCTGATGGGGGGCGGGCGCAGGGACCAGTCTTGTGTGGGGAGGATCCAGCGTTGTACTGTTATGATCAGGTGCCACACAGCGGGTCCGGTGCAGCCATCTTAGTCCTCAATCTCTTCTATGTGCAAGCAGCCGACTTCGATTCTGCATCCCACCCACCCCCGGCTAATCCTGCAGCCTTGTGGGAGACATGATTCAAGTATCCCAGGAGGCTGCAGGACCAGGTACATGTAATAGTGGTGAGGAAGGGGGGTGGCTAAAAATTTTAGAAAGCTGAAAAATAGATAGGAGAAACAAAAAATATATAAAAATACCCACCTGTTACCTTCTATCAGAGCGATCGGTAGACTCTGATAAATGTGGCAGCTGAAGTTAAGTACGCGTCTCAACGTCTCCCGTAAAATAAAAGCTAAGCTCCTCCCAGCCACCTTCCCAGTCCGACTATTGGCTAGTGAGGTCGTCCCGATACGGTCAAGGGTGGGCTCAAGCGTGACGTTTAGGATTTGCATGTAACTTCAGCTGCCTATATCTCTGAGCAGTTCTCAGTACATTTGCTGCAAGTGTGATGTGGTCAGGTCTTGGTCTCTATCCCCTCATACAGGGTATGTGTCCCCATGCCCCCACACACACAGGGCTTCCCCTGGCTGCAGGTGACTATGGTGATATTCTGCTCTCCTGGCCTGACACAATCCCAGGAAGTCACTCCAACATACCAGCTGTACAGAAGTCTCCCCTCACTTTCTTTCATTTACCTCACCGGCCAGTCATACCCTTCTACACCAAAATCCTCCCCAATATCTATCGAACAGCCGAGAGCCACCTACCTCTCTCTCCACACTGCGTACACGTATCCTCGCCCGGAACCTTCTGTCTTCGCTCTGTGCGCTGCCCGGACACTTTTCTGTGAGGGACTGCCGCCAGAGTGAAGCCGCTTGGTCTGCAGAGAACGCTGGGTGTTTCCATGGTAACAGGAAGCTGATCTTGACATTGCTGGTCTCAATCTCAGAGAGCTCAGTGATGCTGATATCTGCCGGGGGTGAGCTTTTCTTATAGTGAACAGACAGCACCCTGGTTTTATTTTCACATCCTGGCTACAGAAATCACAATGATGAACTCATTAGTTTCTTTGGGCAACCACATTTATATCTCTTATGGCTTCCCTATAGGTGGGTTCTGGAATCTGATGTTCACCAGACTTCCAATCAAGGTAAATTTTCCCTGATGCATGTGTTTTCAATGATGATTGCTTCACTGCCAGAGGATTTTTGGTGAAAGTCACAATCACTGCTTTATAAGGACACTTTCACACTGGTGGTAATGCTAAAAGCCCCATACACACGGTCAAACTTTTTGAGAACAAACTTCAAAATTCCCAGGTTTTCAAAAAAATCCTACCGTGTGTACGCTCCATCGGATAAACTTTTTCGGTTTTCATCGGACAAAAGTTCGCTCTGCAAACGGACAAACTTTTTGGCAACAAAAGTCCTATCGTGTGTACAGAAGTCCATCGGACTTTTGTCCAAAGTACAAACACGCATGCTCAGAACCAAAGTTAAAATCAAACAACAATAGCAGAAGTTGACCAAAGGGTGGCGGTAAAGAGCTGAAAAAAACATGTGATTTTGGGAAAGTTTGCTGAAAAAGTCCTACTGTGTGTATGCATACCAAGTTCACAGCCAACGCCCTTCGGACAAAAATCCACGGAAAAGTTGGTTGGAAGTCTGATCGTGCTTTACTGCCCTCTAAAAGAAAAAGTGATCTGCAGTGGATCACTTTTCAGAGGGCAGTATAGGAGCATCTGGCAGACGTTCAGGAAGTGCTACTGCCACATCCTGACGTAGTTTTCTTACTTTTTATAATTGCCAAACGGTAATATTACTTTGCAGGATCATACCACAACTGTGAGCCAAGCATTTGTCTAAGCGTTGTGGTGGTCCCATTGATCAACAGGCGGTGCTACCTGTCAATCTCTGCAGTCCTGTGTGGGCAGCCAGTGGGTGCTAAAAACTTGGCTCAGCTGCTTGTTTTTACTGTCCCACTGGCTAGTAGTATAGAAGATCCCCCAAAGGCCTCACTTATTTTATTGCCAGCTGCGGCAAGAACCCAGCAGATTCCTGCATCTGGATTCTGGTGCAGGTAATTGCGTCCACTCAGAATATATATAAAGCAGTGACAGGCTGACGGCACCTGTCCACCAGTGTTCAGATGTAATCACACATTGATCTAGGATGCTTGAGTCCAGGGGCGATCATCTGTGTGCCGCTTTGACTGAAGTTAAATAATGCCCTTGCTATAGGTGTAGGCCATTTATGTACCTCCCGAAGTCTAACTGAAAAACTCTCAGAGATCGCATCTCTTCCTACCTTGTTGCTAAGATGTTGCTCAGACACTCCCAGTCAATATAAATATTGTGTTGCAGTAACTCTGAGCTCAGCAATAGGGAATCACATGTGGGCAGGGGTTTAAACCCTTCCTGCCCAGCCTATCCTAAAATGATGGCCAGCTGGAGGGGTGGTTACTGTATACTGGAAGGACATGCTGTGGGGCCACGCTCAAATGCGATCCATCACCCACTGTGTCCACCGGACTGATCAGTGTACCAACCTGCTGTTAGTACCATGTGATAGCAGTGACCAATCACAGCAGATCACATGACAATTCTACACAATGAATGGCTTTGATTCATTGTGTACTATAGTGTTGATTGAGTGTTGATATGATCATTGTAATTGGTCACATTGATCATATGGTACAAATAGGGCCAATCACAGCCCATCTGTACTATGTGATTAGCTGTGGCTAATCACAACAATACACACTGAATCAATCTATTTTATTCAGTAAAAATGGTTGTTTATATTGATATTGTGATATTCACTGTTATAAGCAATCATATAGCTAGATTCACGTAGGGCGGCGTATGTTTTAGCCGGCGTAGCGTATCATATTTACGCTACGCCGCTGTAAGTTAGAGAGGCAAGTGCTGTATTCACAAAGTACTTGCGTCCTAAGTTACGGCAGCGTATCGTTAATGGGCCGGCGTAAGCGCGCCTAATTCAAATTGTGTTGAGGTGGGCGTGTTTTATGTAAATAAACCATGACCCCACGTAAATGACGCTTTGAACGAACGGCGCATGCGCCGTCCGTGGACGTATCCCAGTGCACATGCGTCGGATAGAATGCCGAAGATACGTCGAACACTGCCTACTACGTGAACGTAACTTACACACAGCCCTATTCGCGTACGACTTACGTAAACGACGTAAAAAGATACGCCTGTTCTGAGGTCCATACCTTGCATGGCTGTGCCACCTAGAGAGCAGTTTATCTTTACGCGGGGGTATTTCTTACGTAAACGGCGTAACTAATTTCGACGGGCGTACGTACGTTCGTGAATCGGCGTATCTTGCTCATTTGCATATTCAATGCAGAAAACAACGGAAGCGCAACCTAGCGGCCAGCGTAAATATGCA